>NW_024347867.1:4272841-4458561 GCF_902729225.1 Pteropus medius
AGAAGTACAACTCCTCCTGATTCCAACTTAAACATAAATTTTCAGATCATATTTCTTATTATATATTTAATTCTAGAGGCAAAGCCTAAATGTCCTGAATTTTATTTCAGTGATTTTCCTTCAGATCCTGTCTCTCTATGGAGCAATGTCTCATGCCATGGATCTCATTTGAACTATTTAGCTATCAAAATTCACATGTCCAATGTCTCGCTCAGAACCTTGCTAACTGACCAAGAAAATTTTTCTGAAGTACTAATTCTTATCTTAGAGAGCATATTTGGTTTTTAACACAAGCCTCCTAGAAACATGACGCTTTAGCTCAGGAGTGACATCTACTTTGCCAGTGGTGATTTCTGGCCTTATATCATGTTGTGAGGGAGGTGGGTTTGCGTTCCTTCTGTACTCCACTTGGTTGCCTGCCAGTCACACCACCTGGGCGGCCATATGTTCTTGCGAATGTATGAAGAGGTTATATGAGAAAGTCATTCATTTAGCCAACGTGATTGAGGACCTGCTGGGGGCCAGGCTCTATGTTGTCAGGGCCTAAGGCACAAAATGATGTGAAAGTAGATCTGTGACTTTAGGGAAGAGCCAGGCAAGGATTTTGCTGATTACGGTGCAAAGTGCTGAATGCTGGAGACAGGGAGAGAAGGGGAGAACTTCAGGGTTGGTAAAGAGGTAGGTTGCAGGCAATGGCAGCTGTTCAATGCCAATGGAGAGAGAGAGAGGAAAGAGTCAAGGGTGACTTCCAGTTTTATTTTGGATACCAGGCAGGTAGAGTAAAGAGAAATAGGCAGGGATAGTCATAGGGAGAATCATAGTTACGCAAAAGTGTATGTGTGTGTGTGTGTATGTGTATGTGTGCTTGTTTGCATGATAAGATAATGAATAATGTTGGGGGGTGGGGGGTGGGGATGAGTACTCTTTCCGTTTAAAGTTAGTGATTTTTAATTACAAGAAAGATAATCGTTAGGAGGCCTCACTGTTACCAACTAGGAATACAGTACGCATCACAATCTTTATCATAGTCATGACATTTCAGTTTTTAAAAGGCCATGGTTGGTTTTCTCATCATCCTATAAGAGGTCAAATATGCATAGTTCTTGCGTTTCAAGCACTTGTGACTAAGGAAAACCGCACAGATGAAAACAATAGGACAAACGAGCATACATCCAGCCTAACCACAGAGTAATAAGAAACATGAGCGAGGTCCTGTGGGAGCCTTCCTCTGCCATCCGCATCACCCAGCACTGGGCCAGGGCTAGCAAACAGGCTGTCATGTTGCTAAGACAACACTCACATTTCTCGATGGTTAAAGAATAACATCACTTGCTTCGTCATCTACAAATATCTACAAATAAAACTTTTTAGCAGACCATAAGGCACTCCTGACCAAACAGTTCCTCAAGGCTGATGTTGTTTGGGAGGTGATAGGACTTGCTCGAGGTGTCTGCAGCACCATTGCAACTTCCTTCTGGCTCCATTTGACCTTCTCTGTGCTATGTATCTAGTAGCCATAAACTTTTGAAATAGTCTACTAGTACTATACCTCAATCTAAAAAAATAGCTGGAAAATTGAAAACTCAGAGTGCCCCGAATGGCTTTGTATTTGTCTTTGGGCAGTGGAGAAGCGTGGTGTGTTTTTTCCGTTGCTCTGTAATGCTCTTGGTATGAAGCGCATTAAATATGAGTCAGGATGATAAAGCTCCCTCAAAGGTCTCTCTGAATACTTGCTCTGGGACTTATTAATGATGATAAAGAAGCCCAAGTGAAATGCCAGGGCCCTGCTCCTTTTTCAGAGTCCATACCTCAGTGGAAATAATGCAATATATAACTTAGAAGGAATTTAAAATAATGATGAGTATTTGTAGGTGAGTCAAATTTAGGAAAACCCCATGCCTTCGAAGCTATTCCATGAAAAAAGAGTCCAGTGACTTTGCGTTTGGGAAACTCTTAAGGTTTTTTGTCCCTCGGGGGCATCACTGACGTCTGAAGGGTTCTGAGAGCTTCTGCAGTGGATGACTCCCCGGAGGGCTTCAGGCTAAACAAACAGAAAATGTCCACTGGTGAGTATTTCAGTTCCCTGCTCTAAGGGTGCATATTATCATCTTTGTCTTCTGTGTCCCCTACACAACCTTTAGTGAAAGCGGAAGTGCACTTATGTACTTTGGAAAGGATGAGTTAAAGTTTTGGGATGAACGTGAAGACTTGCTGCGATACGGCAAAAGGAAAGGCTGGCTTTAGGGCAGAGCTGACCTACGGGTTCCATGGACCATGTAGAGTGAAAAGTGGGATAAACAGAGGTGCTGTGGGAGTTCAGAGGAGGGGCATGCAATGCAGGTGTGAGTAGGTCAGAGAAGGCTTCCTAAAATGATAGCTAAATTGAAACCTGAAGGATGAATGGGAGTTATCCAAGGGTTCTAGTCTCACTATTGGATGTAGCAAATTACCTCAAAGCTTAGAGTCTTAAACATTCCCCTTAGCTCATAAATGAGAGGGTCAGGAAGTTGGGAGGGTCTTGGTTGGGCAATTCTCATCTGGAGTCTCTCAGGTGTTTGCCTCCAGATGATGGCTGGGCTGCCGTCATCTGAGGGCTAGCGTTCGAGCTTTCTAGGATGGCTGAAACAAAGTACCACAAACTGGGGGATTTAAAATAACAGAAGTGTGTGGAAGTCCAACATCAAGGTATCAGCAGAGTATTCATACACACGATCCAGAGAAAAGCCTTGGGACTGAAAATCTACCCCCGTAAGCAGAAGGCAGGGAAAGACTGAAGAAAGAGGCAGAGGCCACTCCAGCCTGCCACTTAACAGAGTGTACGTGTGAAGGGAAACTTACATGTGAGGCACGTCTTGGGCAAGATGAAGTGGATATCCTCCACGCCGCTTGGCACCTGCCAACAGGAAATCTATAGAACAGGGCAGGAGGGACAGGGGAACTGGGATGTGACCCATCCCAGGTAAGGGAAGAGCTTTCCACGCTTGTCCGGGTCAGGACAACAACCTTTTCCAGGAGCCAACACGCCATGTGACGTGGGGGAGAGGTACTGGTTTATGTCAGAAGTATCAATTATGATCAGTCTCTGGGGGGGTTCATGGGGAGCACTTGCTCTTCTGGGTCTAGCTTGAGGGGCTGGCCGCCTCCCCTCCACGCAGAGCCATGTTGTCTCTGAAAACTCTAAGTGAAGATCATTGTTTGTCCCTTTCTAGCTTTTGGTAGTTTTGCCGCCTATCCTTGGCTAATAGACGGATCCCATCAATCTCTGTTTTCGTTGTCATGTGGCATTCTCCCTGCCTATCTCTTCACAAGGTCATCTTTTCTTTCTGTGTGTCAATGTGTCCAAATTCCTGTCTTCTTATAAGAACACCAGTCACTAGATTAGGGACCATTCTAATCCACTGTGAATTGATCTTAACTTAGTTATCTTTGCAAAGACTCTGTTTCCAAATAAGGTCACATTCACAGGTTCCACAAGTTAGGAGCTGAATATGCCTTTTTGGGGATCACAGTTCAACCCATACTAGCTAGTCAGGGCTGAATGTCTATGATGGCTCACTCACATGGCTGGCATTTGAGGCTGGAGCTCAGCCTGGCTGTTGACCAGAGTGCCGAAGTGTGGAAGTCTGAGAGTAGCCAAACTTCTTACATGATGATTGATTACCCTACAGCTAGCAAACTTCCTGAGAACTAGGAGGTAGCTTCATGGCCTTTCCTAGCCTTGCCTCAGAAATTATATGGCACCATTTCTGCCATACTCTCTGTTGGTTGCAGCCATCACTAGCCTGCCCAGAACCAAAGAGAGGGATGTGGACCACACCTCTCAATAGAAGGAATGTCAACAAATTTGCGAGCGTGTTTGACAGTTGCCAAACTAAGCAAAAGTGAGTGGTGATGGTGCTAGTGCTGGTAACAAACAGGGCCGAAGGCTTGCAAAAAGCCAAATCAAAGGCATTTTGCAATTTGTGTGCAATTATTTCCAGACCGTTTCCTCAAAGGCTAGTTAGCATGAAACTTAAAAGATAATACATGGAAATGAGATGGGCATGTAACTTTCTGTAAAGATATAATTAAACTCAGGAAAAATGACTTCTCCCCTCTCCTTTCTCTCTATTCTTTCTTTTCTCTTGTTTTTTGTTTGTTTGTTTTCTTCCTTCCTCCCTCCCTTCCTCCCTCCCCACCACCTTCCTCCTCCTCCTCCTCCCTCCCTCCTCCTCCTCCTCTCTCCATTCCTTCCATTGCTTCCTTCCTTCCTTCCTTCCTTCCTTCCTGTCCCATACTACCAGCCTTCCTTCCCACATTTTCTTTTCCTTTCTCCTTTCCTCTTTCTTCCCATTCGTCTATCTATCCCTCCTTTCTTTCCTTTTTTTCCTTTTCCTTCTTTCTTTTTTTTCTCTTTTACTTTGCAATCTCCAAGCATGCAGTGGAAGGATTAACGTTTATGTTTCATAGTACAGAATCAAGTTTAGATACTATATATGTGTCCAGGCATGACCCTTACTTATAGTATAAACAAACAGTATCTTAATTTATGAATTAATAAATCGATATTCTCTAATATATATTACAGCACCGAACAACTATGCATATTTTAGAGTTAAGCCAATCTAATCATAGGCTAGTTATGTTGCTTCAGATTAAATAACAAAACTATATAGAAAAATAAAAGGATATATGTCAAATATTGAAGATAATAATCTGAGGATGGTGGCATTCTGGAGTGATTTTTTATTCCTCTCTTTACACATTTCTGTAGTTTTAAAATAACTTCAATAGACACATGTCACTTTTAGAAGATATTAAACTATTAAGATGTTATGTTTCTAATTTTGCTTAAATTTTTGCTTAAAAATTAGAGAAAATATTTTATTTTTCTACAGCTTGAAAGTTAAAACTTTCTTAAATGCCTTTGTATAAAGGAGTAAAATATTCATTTTCACATAGAACTTGGAAGGTGGTCTAGGGAGCTACTTTGTAGTATCTTCAAGGAAAGTCTCTCAGAAGAAATAACATTTTTGCTGAGTCCTAAAGAAAAAGAAGCCAATTAATAAAGAGTTCTAAGCAGAGGAAACAGCAAGTTCAAAGACCTGGGAATGCAGGTGTGCCCAGCTTGTGTGAGAAACACGTAGATGGTTCCTGTGGCCGAAGCATAGCATGAGGGGTGGGGGAGCACCTGAGATGAGGGTGGAAAAGGATGGAAAAAAGTATAAAATGACCCAAATTTTGTAAGGCGGGTCTTGACAAACTTTTTCTGTGAAGGGTGAGAAAGTTGATACTTTAGGATTTGTGGTCCATACAATCTTGTGAAACTGTTCAACTCTGCTGTTATATTAGAAACAGCCACAGACAATTTGTAAATAAATGAGTGTGGTTATGTTTCAATAAACTTTATTTCTCGACCCTGTAATTTGAAATTCATGTAATTTTCATGTGTCATGAGACCTTCTTTTGAGTGTTTTCAGCCATTTAAAAATAGCGAACTCAATCTTGTGTGATGGGCAGTACAAACACAGGCAGTGGGCCAGCTTTCGCCTAGGGCTGTAGTCTGTTTATTCCTGCTCAAAGACCGTGATGAGAGGCACACATTTTTCCTAAAAGCAATAGGAATTTCTTGAAGGATTTCAAGGGGGTGTGGAGCTGTGTTTGTGACATCGTTTCATTCACACTTTTATAAAATTGCTTTGGAGACTGTAGAGAGCGAGTGTAGGGGACGGTGAGTGAAAATGGAGAGGCAGATTAGGAATCCGAAGGTGAGGCCCAGCAGACAATGGTGGGCAGGACGAGGGGGGCTCTTGGATCTATAAACATCTACCCCTGTGCATGAGGGAACTGGTGACGATTCAGACCCCATGGAGCACCAGGGCCTGTGCAGGTACCTTACACATTTCCTCTTTATTTGAAGCCAAGTGCAATTCTTTGCCTTTTCTCAAACATTCCTATTTTCAGCTTTAAAGATTCCTGAAATCTTGCTATTCTAGTATTGTTTTTTCAATAACAACATTGTCACTAGACAGTTCCTTTTACTTGGGAGATTGATATACTTATAAATTGGAAGAATCAAATTGCTTGTAATTTCTAATTAGTCAGATAATTTGCCTATGATACCTGAAAGTAGAAAGCATGGACTGAAAGATAGGAACCAAAGAATGATGTTTTTTTAGTAGTTGAAGTAAGGTAGACCAGGGCAAATTGTCCTTTCTGGAGGAAGCTAGAGAATGGGTGTGTAGGAGAAAGAAAATAAACTGTTATTTGCTTAACGGTGTCCCTTTCAAATTCATACATTGAAGCCCTAACCCTCAATACCTCAAAATGTAACTGTATTTGGAGATAGAATCTTTAAAGAGGTAATTAAGTTAAAACTAAGTCATTAGGATGTCTTTATAAGAAGACACCCTCATCCTATATGATTGATGTCTCTATAAGAAGAGATTAGAACATAGGACAGAGGAAAGACCATGTGAAGACACAGAAAGAAGGCGGTCATCTACAAGCCAAGGAGAGAGGCCTCGGAAGAAGCCAACCCTGCTGACACCTTAATCGTGGACTTCTAGCCTCCAGAACTGTGAAGCAAAAAAAAAAAAAAAGTTCTGTAGTTTAAGCCATCCAGTGTGTGGATTTTACTATAGCGCCCTAACAAACTCAAACACTAACCAAAAGTGTAAGTGGAATGTGTTGCCTATTTATGTAGAGATTCTTTGGGCCAGAGTTGGTTGCTATTATAATTATCCTGAGTATGACTAGGGCTAGGACATCGTAACAACTTTTATGACCTTAAAATGCATTTTCTTTATCTCTGTGCCTGTAGGAGGAAAGTAGAGGCTGAAGTGCCTCTCCAGTAAGTGCCGTGAGTGCTGGACTAAGGAAACCATCCTTAACACATTCAAGCGAACGATTCAGAGTCATCTGGCTTAATTGTCCCTTTGTCGATCTCTGTAAAATCGTTGGAATGACATTGATGTTCTGCGTCAAAAGGTTATTATGACTTGGCTTCATTTCCTCCGTTAAAGATGATTTCAGAGTATATTGCTTCGTTCTTCTATTCTGCACTTTTAAATCTATATGGCTTTTCTAAGTAAAATATAAAATATGCTTGCAATTTGAGTTCTGTTTGAAATTATAGCCATAGCAGCCTAACCTCCTTAAAATCCCTCTTTCTCTCTTACAGTTCTCCTTTTTCATCATCATCATCATCATCATCATCATCATCATAATAAACTTAAATTTTTTAAAAAACATGTGACTGCATAGCTAAGTGATTCAATTCTCTACTTGTTCTGCAGCTACATGGAGCTAGAAGAAGGAATGCAGAATGGAGGGAAAGGAGAGTCAAGGAGACTGGGAGGGTTATTCTCTTTTGCTTTCATTCCCCAGCTCTGTCCTCTGCCCTTGCACGCCCTGCTCTGTGACCTGGGAGGTGACCTCAACGGACTGTGTCACTTGAGCTTTTGCCCTCTTCTTTCTGGTGGGCCCAGCCAGTGAGAAGCACAAGTAAGGAGGGAGGGAGGCATAGAGAGAGGTCTGGCTATTTATCTCCCCCTACCCCTGCATGCCTTGCCACAGTTCTGGAAGTTTCTTTACCTCTGGCTAGAGTTCCTGTTGGTTGGCTCCAGGAAGAGCAACCCTTCCCTTTGCCCCTTTAGGCTTAGGGATAGTAATGGCTCCTGTCTCTACTGTTGCTGGTCCCTGGGTGCTTCACCATTCCTTATTTATTTCCTTTAACTCTATCTACTTCTTTGCAAATAGTCTTTTCGTTAAACAGTTCTCAGTTAAACTTTTGAGTATACAAATGCTGGGACCTTAACTAATACAAACTCATGGTTCAGAGGACATTTGCTTTCTTGTATTAGATACCTAAAGCAGTATCTTGTATTCTGGCAAACTTTGGTATCCTTTCTCCTTGTGCATACTTTATGGAGAAGCAATATACTATAGGTAACCATAACTAATCTCTAAGTGAATTCTTGTACATTTTAGTCACTCATGTATATGCATTCTTGTGGTGTTTACCAGGCACACACATAAGCCAGGCTAGGAAGAAGTCAGGATAAAGACCCCTGTGTGAAGTAATAACAGATATATGTATAATCTCTAAGGATGCTCTGGTAAATGTTTAAAAACCAGCTTTCTTGGGGTGGGCGAAACCCTGATTTGTGGCATTTGCCATTTTCTGTGGTGTAAATATTTCCACTATGGCCAATTTCAAACCACCAGTGTGACATCATTGAACATAAAATGGACGAGATGCTACTTAACCATCAGCTCTTGTGAGCTGGTGCAAGCCAGCTCCAGCATGCCATAGTTTATATCCAGCTATAGATAGATAGAGATGGACACTTTTACATTACAGTGGGACTTTAATAGGTTAAAACATTATAGTAGTTTGTTGGGAAAGTCATTGTGTGACAAAATGGGGATATGAATTAGTTAGCAGGTGAACATAAATAGGAAGCACAGGTGTGTTTGTGTTCTCAGTGGAGGGTACAACTGCTATTCAATCATTCCAAGTTTCAAATGCAAATTGACGTCAGCTTCGTAATTCTAGGATCCTGGAATCCTAGAATTTGCCTCGGTCTCTAAATTATTGGATGTGCTGGTGTATTATTGCAAATAAAGCTTTAGATACAGCTTGAGGGTTTACTTTTCTCCTTTCTCAACTCAGTTTCATGGCCAGTTAGCAACAAGGGAGAGAGTGTAAAAAATGATCTAAAATTGATAGAACAACCAATGCAGTTTCATTTGATGTTCTCTGAATATATTCCTGAAGTGGGACCAAAATTGCATAACCAAATCTCAGAATCTAGAACCCAGGAGACAGCCCTTAAAGAGTGAACGAACAAAGTTTAAAGAGAACAATAAATAGAACAGTAAATAGGAGGTATTAAAGCTACAGTACTTATAACCCCCAACTATGGGCCATGATGAAAATACAAATAGGTTCTAAAGTGTTTAGAGAAATTCTGGGATGAAAAGAATACTATAAATTATTATGGATAACTAGTTAAATTTTAAGTTAATACCAAACTTCTTGAAATGAAATAAATACTAGCCACAATCCCCTACATGTTATATCGTTAAACGAAACTCTCAAAAATCCAGTTATTGGACTGGATAGAACTTTGGAAATTTATTCCAATATTTTTTAAATTTATGTGCAAATTGAATTTCACAATTACATGAGATTTAAAATACATGAATAAGACTAGGTGGTATTCCGAATTGGGTGTGTGGGGCAGGGTGCTAGGAGCAGTCAGCTCTCTGTGCAGCAATATGGAAGTATATTGTCTGTAAAGAATTTAAAAACAATAATAAAACTGACTACATGCCACTCTGCTTTTAATCATCTCCATGTGCTAGCAGTTCTAAACAATGTCAGTGATGAAATGCTCCTTGAAAAAAGTCTGTTGTTGGTTTAAATTCTTAACAATTTCTATGGTTACTATTAAATTTATACACACACACACACACACTATATATATTACATATATATATATATATATATATATATATATATATATATATGCTCCTAATTCGCAGGTATTTATTACTTGTCCTTTCATAAACATTGTAGTCTACATAGAAGTTAATTTGGAAGGTTCCCGGTTATCTCATTGGCCCCTAATGCATGTGGATTTAGCCACACGCACTTGTTTCTGGAGTAAGTTCATAATGCCATGGAATTGTTCCCATTTACTTCTGTCAAAGTCCATATGTCCATACCCTAGGGTATTATATACACCCACATCTAAGTAGTAGATTTGAGATAAACAATGGTAGCACAGAGATTATAAAGAGAAAGAAACAGAACTAGGTTATTTTAATTCTTTGTCACCACTTTTTTCATTTGTGTTTAACTTAAAAATGGTAAGATTGAAAAATAAAACAGTAAAACTGATAGCTATAGGATGTAATATTTTTGTTTTGCTAGTACAAATTAAATTCCTGCACAATATAGTTTTTTGAATTTGACTAATATCCTTAACATAGAATTTTATTCTAATTTTTAATTGTTTTAAAATTAAAGAAAAATGAAGGAAATAAAAACATTACATTAGTGGTATGATTAAAAGGCAACTAAATTTTAACTTTTGTGGATATTTCACCTTTTTAAAAATCACTTTTTAAAAATCATGCTAATTTTTATTAGCATGATTGTATGTAGAAACTTTAATAAATGAAGATGTTAACTGTCTGTATTTATATCCTAATATTATTTATTTCATTTCATATTTGTACTAAAAGTAATTTTGTCATAAAGAGAAAGAGAGTGGAAGATGCTATGTTCCAGGTGTTAAATACACTGGGTATATATGTTGGGTAAATATGCTCGGTTTATGAGAGCCTTATATAAGTCACCTAAGAACCTCAATATGTTTCCTGCAAAACATAATACTTGGAGATGGAATTTTCCTTAAAATCTCTTACGAGAAACCAATAAAGTGAGGATGTTGCTACCATCACATTTCAACTTTGCCTACTCGATCTGCTGTCTCATATATATATATATATAAAAAAATATATATATATATATTTGCTATTATTTCTCATTTATTCACTAGCAGTTCAATAGCATCAATCACCGTACTTGTTTTCTCATTTGTTTCATATTATACCAACTTCTCTCTACAGGTTGTCATGTATTTTTTTCAATTAAAAAAAATTTTTTTTCAGTTGCAGTTAACATATAATATTAGTTTCAGGAGTATAACAGTGATTAGACATTTATATAACTTACAAAGTGATCACCTCGATAAATCTAGTATCCATCAGACACCATGCATAGATATTAAAATGTTATTGATTATATTCCTTATGCTATATTTTATATCCCTTTAATTATTTTGTAACTATCAGTTTGTACTTCTTAATCCCTTCCCCTTTTTCAACTACCCCCAACCCCTCTCCCATCTGGCAACCATCAAAATGTTCCCTGTGAGTTTCTGGTTTGTTTGTTTGTTTATTTGGTTCCTTAGATTCCACATATAAGTGAAATCATATGGCATTTATTTGTCTTTCTCTGTCTGACTTAACTCCACTCAGCACAATTCCCTCTAGGTTCATCCATGTTGTTGCAGATGGCAAGATCTCATTCGTTTTTATGGCTGAGTAATATTCTATCGTATCTAAGTATCACTTCTTCTTTCTCTGTTCATCCTTTGATAGACACTCAGGTTACCTTCATACCTAGGCTATTGTAAACAGTGCTGTAATGAACATATGAATGCACGTGTTTCTTCCAAGTAGTGTTTTGGGTTTCTTCGGATAAATACATAGAAGTAGGTTTACTGGGTCCTTCTTTGTCTCTTGTTATAGCTTTTGTTTCAAAGTATATTTTGTCTGGTATAAGTATTGCTACCCCAGCTTTAAAAAAATTTTTGTTTCCATTGTTACGAAATATCTTTGTCCATCCCTTTAATTTCAGACTTTGTGTCTTTTGATCTGAAGCTAGTCTTCTGTGGATAGCATCTCTTGTAAGGGTCTTGCTTTCTTATCTATATTTCAGCCTCCCTATGTCTTTTGATTGGAGCATCTAATCCATTTACATTTAAAGTAATTGTTGATAGATTCATAGTTATTGCCATTTTATTATTCACATTTTCAAATCTTTCTTATTCTTAAAGAAATCTCTGTAACATTTCTTGTAATGTTGGTTTGGTGGTGATGAACTCTTTCAGCCTTTTCTTGTCTGGGAAGTTTTTTATCTGTCCTTCAATTCTAAATGATAGCTTTGCTGGGTAGAGTAATTTTGGTTATAGGTCCTTGCTTTTCATCACTTTGAGTATTTTGTGCCTATTCCTTCTGGTCTGCAAAGTTTCTATTGAGAAATCAGGTGACACTCTTATGGTACTCCCTTGTAGGTAACTAACTGCTTTTCTCTTGAAACTTCGGCATTTTAATTATAATCTGTTTTGGTGTGGGCCTTTTGAGTTCATCTTGTTTGACACTCTGCACTTCTTGGGCTTGTATATCTATTTCCTTCACTAGGTTAAGAAAGTTTTCCTTCATTATATCTTCAAATAGGTTTTCAATTTCTTGCTCTTTCTCTTCTCCTTCTGGTACCCCTGTGATGCAAATGTTGGTCACTTGATTTGCCCTGCTGGGGGCCACCTGGCATGAACCACCAACCAATCTACAAATGGCAGTCACCTGCACTGGGCTTGGAGGTGCCTCAAGAGGCAAAACTGCGAACTGAGGCTGACTGCCTCTAGTGCTGAGCTTGGTGCTGCTCAGCAACAGGTGCAGGGCATATGGAGGCCAGACGCTACTTGTTTGGGTTTTGTGAAACTTTGGGAGATTTTAGGAAAGTCCACAGAATGAGTCAAGATAGGCAGTTTGTATGGAAAAGCCACTGGAAGCAGCTTGGGTGGGCCTGCACGTCAGGTGGGGCGGGGTCTCAGGGAATCACCAGGACAGAGCAAACTGTGTTAACCAGGTGGATGGAGACTCAGATATGGTGGCCACCTGTGTCTATACTCCAGGAGGGGGAAGGACTCAACAAAGAAACAATGAATTCTGCTAGCACTTCTGCCTGGGAGAAAGCCACCCCTCCAGGCCTCGCCCTGAAGCCAGACAATTCAGTTCCTCCTCATATGTCCCTGGCATCTTTTGAGCTGCTGCCCCAGTGCTGGAACTCAGAATGAGCAAGTCCATCAGCAAGTAAGTCTGGGAATGGGAGGAAACTCTGCAACTCCTGCAGCCCTCTATCTCCTTCGGCAACAATTTTTGCTGGTTTTTACAGTCAAAAGTTGTGGGGATTTCTCTTGCTGGCACTGGAACCCTGGCTGGGGAGCATGGTATGGGGCTGGGACCCCTTGCTCCTCCAGGTGAAATATCCGCAGCTGAGATATCCCTCCTATTGTTAACAGACACATGTGGGTATGAGACCAGCCTGTTCTGTCTCTGCTCTTCCTCCTAATCTTGAGGTGGCTTCTTCTGTATGTTTTTAGTTAAAGGACTACTGTTTGGTTAGACTTTAGGTGATTCTCAATGATCATTGTTCTGCAGTTTAGTTGTAATTTTGATGTGGTCGTGAGAGGAAGCAAGCACAGTATTTACTTGCTCTGCCATCTTGAAATCACTTATATTTTTTAATGCAAATCACTTTTCCTATTGTAGGTTAGGGCAGGCAATTGTGCAACTCTAGTTACTGGAAAAATACTAGTTGTGCTGAAAAGCATTTTTCATAACAAAATATTGCTTATTCATAAAAGTTTACAAACAGGACTTAATTTAAAATTTTTTTTGTTGTTGTTTCTCTTGAGGATCATTTATTTCTATTGCAGTATGTTGAATTCTTAGTACTAGTTGAAGCAGGTTTCCTGGGTCCCTGACCAAATATCCTTTAATTAATATGGAATTTATATTCTTTTCTTCTAGAATTTAAATCTGTCTGAGGTTATTAATATCTCTCAAGTGATGGTGCTTAAGAAAAAAATAACTACTTGGTGTGTCAGATTTACTTTTTTAAACAGGGAATAGAAGACAGGAACGTTTCTCATAGTTTTCAGGGAGCATAATACCCTTTTACCAAATTTCTTTTCCAAGAAATCTCCAAAGCAATCTCTGAATGTAAATTTAGAAGTTCAGGAATAAACTAAGTAAATTTTTAAAAAGAATTATAACATAGATCAGGGCATGAAAGAAATATCCAAAATCACATGATTTGACCACAGGTATGTTTATCTTGCTGATGTGATCAAATATGCACTTCTGGGTTTAAGTTAGCTCCTTCTTTATATCCTTCATGGGTACTAATGATAATGGACTGAAAATTGCTCAGGTATTAATAAAACCTGATATACTGGTTCAAGTAAAACTGATAATGAAAGTGACTGTTAAAAGAAGCAGTCACTCTGTAGGTTGGTGTCTTTGAGGATAGCAAACTTAAGAAATCAACATGGTTATTCTTTTCTTCTTCTCGTGAGCATACCCCAGTTGGGCTGGGAGATTTGGGGAATTCGTTAGGTCTGTACTTGAAAACAAAGACAACAAGTTCTTAATCTTCTAAACTTAAACACTACAGGTCCAAGTGCAAGTCAGAAATATATTCGAAGTAGACTTTTGTGTCAATTTCCGGAGTTGTTTCTTTTCCCCTGTCTCCTCCAGACAAGAGAAATACCACCTAAGCTGGGGTGAGAGTGGGAAGGGAGTTTGGAAATGCACAGATGGGATGGAATTGACATATCATGAAATATTCTTTTCTATTTGGGGTTCTGGAGATTGAGTGTATCTGCGCCGTACGTCCTGGTTAAATCCTGGGCACTTGGAATTTCCCCCATGCCCTCACAGAGTGGCTGCCATCCACAGAGCTGGTAGCAGGGAGATCTGAATGGGAGAAGCTGCCAAGGTCTCTGGCGACCCAGCATTGGTGAGAGGACATCTGGAAGTTCCTGGTGTTCTTGGGCAGCTCCACGGTTGTTACTGAAAGCACAGCTCAAACCTGTGTTCTTGATCTTTGTGTTACAAAGTTTACATAATAAATTATTGATAGAATTGTGAACAAACTTCTCTCTTTTGCTTCATTCTCCAAGGCTCATACTGTACATGTAAACCTTTAATGCTTCTCTGAGAGAATTAACTAACAAATGATGGAGAAACAGAAAAATGGAATATGTTTATTTTTGATGTGTAATAAACCACCGTTGAGCATGAAGTGTCAGGAGTTTTCTTTCTATCATAGAAATATTATTGTTATCTAAAGACTTCGTGGAAATTTTATGGTGTTTCTGGCTGTTATCATAAAATATCACTAATGTGCAAGAAATGACAAACTTAAAATTCTCCTTTTCAAATGCTGTAAGGGTAAAACCTAAAATATTCTATATAATTTATAGCTTTAATAATTCTGAATAGGAATTTCGTGTGTGTGTGTGATTTTTTTCTCCTTGGTTTTCCACACATATAGAGAATCTGTATCAGGACTATCCAATAGAACCTTCTACATCGATGGAAATGTTCCATATCTATGCTGTCTCATGCAGTACCCACTAGCCGCATGTCATGATTAAACGCTTAAAATGTGGCTTGTAGGACTGAAAAACTACTAAATTGTAAATTAATTTAAATTTAATTTATTTATTAAATCAATTTTGACTTAAACAGTCACATGTGGCTCATGTCTACCATGATTGAATTGTGCAGATATAAACTCTTAATTTATTTTTTCTTCCAATTTCTACATAGGAAATAATTCATGAACTATATGTAACAGAAACAAAGCCTGCATAGCTTTTATGTAACATGTATTATCTCTGTTGTTTCGTCAACATTGTCTTTCTCTTGGCTTTACTATCATTTTATATACAAAATGCTTTGACTTCCTAATAATGTGTGCATTGAAGAAGGCTATTATGAATTATATTTTTTTTGTATTACTTGAGCATCTATGACAGAACCCTGTAGCCAATAGTAAGCATCAATAAATATTGATTGAATTAGAATCTCACTATCAAGTAATGACACTTATTTTATAAATATATATAAATGTACACAGATACATATACTATACATATATATGTAATTAATCCTCATTATTCACAGATTCTGTATTTTTGAATTCACCAACTCACTAAAATTTGTTTGTAACACCCAAATCAACACTCACCATGCTTTCACTGTCATTTATGGACATGCACAGAGTGGTGACAAAATTATATTGTCCATCGTGCACATTTCCAGCTAAGGGAGATCAAGGTGACACTTTGCTTTCTTGTTTTAGCTATCAGAGTGTTAGCAAGTATCCTTTGCATGGCCTGTTTATTGATACACTTTTCTCATTTTTGTGCTTTTTGTTGGTGAGTTCACTATTTAAAACAGGCCCCCAAGCTTAGTGCGAGTGCTGTCTAGTGTTTTAAAGTGCAAGAAAGCTGATGTGCCTTAAGGAGAAAAATGCATGTGTTACATAAGCTTTATTCAGTCATGAGTTATAGTGCTGCTAGCGGTGAGTTCAATGTTAATAAGTCAACAATCTACATTAAATAAGGAATCTTTAAACAGATATAGGCATAAAACAAAGTTACATATTGATCAGTTAAAGAAAATGTGACTAGAGGCTTGCAAGAACCTAACCCTGTGTACCCTGTGTTTCTCCTTAGGAGCAGTGCTTCAGTATTTGCTAATTCAGTGTTCACAGTGATTTATAGGGCATAACTATCATGAATAATGAGCACTGATGGCATATGCGTATGTGTGGGAGTGTATGTGTGGTATATGTGTGTGTAGTGTGTGTGTGTATAGTGTGTGTATATATATATATAGTAATATATATATTGTATATATATAGTAATAAACTTGTTCCACACATCCCAAAGTTTTTTTTTTTGAGTATATGTATCTCTGTGTGTGTGACACAGATACACACACACACACACACACACACATACATTGTCATTTCTATCTGTCCCAGAACACCTCATTTTTGAAAGGAATAAAGGCAAGAGCTGTGACTAGCTTTGGTAGGTATGAATCTTTAACTCCTAAATTAAGATTCTGAGGATCAAAGAAATGGAATCTACAAAATAGTTATTTCCCCAGCACAGAGTTCAGTAACCTGTGTTAAAAAGAAATTTAAATGGAAGGGTTTGCTCTTCTTATGGAGGTGTGATGAATTTTAAGAAAAATTAATTCCCAGTCTCAGGTAAACCAAACTTGAAAACTGTTTTTCATTTGTATAAATATAAAATTTAATAGCCCTGAAGACTTTCTAGAAAACCAACTCATTCTCTTAATTGCAAGAGTTAAAAACAAGAAACTTCACCCCTATAGATTGAATTTATCGACACATACCAGGCATGAAGGGTCACATTTGCTTGAGCAACTTTAAAGTGAGCCAATTTTAGAGCCCTTGTCTCAGATTTGAGAAGCAGTCACTATATGTAACCTTAGAATTCATGAGACTGGAAATTGATAATCAGCTAGGGGAGTAAGCAGCTGTCATTTCATTTGTACCTACTAACCAATTTTATTCATTGAAGGAATTCTTTTTCTTTGTAAAATGCATATATCTTTTTCTCCTTGTAATTTGTTTTTATTTTAGGAAGGCATCTGGTACTTTGTTTAAATCTGGAAATAATTTCAAAAGTTAGTTGTCAAAATTTGTCAGCAGCCCTTATTCTCCCTTCTGTTTTTCTGTCATCCTCAACATTTTTGAAACTGGGTAAGCACTGAACCAGAATCTTCAGGTCTTTCAGCTAAATTTTCCTGTGCAGAAGTGAATTTATCAAGAAGTGCCTGTCACTTAAATAGACTATTTCCAAAGTTGTGAAAGGTCTCCAATGTGTTCACCTGAATTTATGTATTTCTGAAAATTTTTGTAATTTCATATTTTTTTTCCTTAAGAAGCACCCCCACCCCAGATACATAAAATGGTCTAAGCTTCAAGTCTCAAAAAATCTGAGTGCATCTTGGCCCCTGTGGCTATGTGGGAGACCTCCAGACTTCTGAGTGACTTTCCCTCCTGTAACACAGGTGGCCTGGCCTAGGAAGCTGAGGCGGTCATACATTCTGTTTCTGTTGCTCCTTTCTCAGGAGCTGGGTTAGAGTGACAGGCCTATCATGCTCAGATAGGGCCCTGTAATATTTATTAAAGTTTTTTTTGTTTCCTCTATGTAGTACTCAAGGAGTTCTCCGGAGAAATTCATATATACATATACATGAAATTCATATATAAATTCATGCTATTATGGAGGCTGGCAAGTCTAAAATCTGCAGAGGTAATATCTCAGTTAAAAGACCATCAGGCTGGAGAATTCTCTCTTACTTAGAGGAGGGTCAGTCAGACTTTTGTTCTATTCAGACCCTCAACTGATTGGATGAGACCCACCACATTATGGATCTTGTCATTTAGGGCCAGATAATTCTTTGATAAAGAGAACTCTACTGTGCATTGAAAACTATTTAGCAGCTTCCCTGCCTCTAGTGGCCGGATGTCAGCAGCACTCCCCCAACTATAACACATGGAAATGTCTCCAGACATTGCCACGTTATGGAGGTCAATTGGCTATACTCATTATACTGATTTAAATTTTAATCTCATCCTAATATCCTCAGAGAAACATGCAGAATAATGTCTGGCTAAATATCTTGGCAACCTGAGGCTTCATCAAGTTGACACATAAAATTAATCATTGCACTCTGTTAACTGAGCAAGCTGTTATTTCTGTGACTGACCTATTAATACCTGGGTTCATAATAATCCATTTTTGTTTTAAAAACTATATATGCAATTCTATGTTAGCAAGTGTTACTTAAAAAGTTATTGTATGTCCTTTGAACATAAAGTAGAGATTCAAAGGGAAAAATAGAGTCTTATCTTGGAGGGATTTGTCCTTTAGGAGTAACCCTGTGACAGACCTACTCATCGGAGCAAGTCAGGGAGAATTCAAAGATGAGACAATGATTTAGTTCAGCTCAATACCAAGATTCCAAGAGGTCTTAAAGGGAGGCTGAGCTCTTTCCAGGGAGAAATACTCAAGAAAGACTTCAGGTGATATTTGAAGCTAAATTAAAAAAACAAACAGCAGTTGACTTGATAGGGACTGGCAAGTGAGAATTTCCATTAGGCATGAACATCAGTAGATATGTCCAAAGCACACGACGGTGGCCTGATTGAAGATGAGGGGTCATGGTGTGGCTGAAGAAGCTACTAAAAAACAGTCAATGTGCCATGGATGGGCAAAATAGGAATTCAGTGTAGTTCCTGTGAGGTGCTGAATTGAGGGGCAGCTTCTTACAGCAGAGAACTGATATTTAATGAGGACTTCTACATGGAATAACAGCTTTGTACAATAAACAGAATTTTCCATTGCAGTATGATTTGCTCCTTTAAAAACTCAAGAGCATTGGTCTTCCTTATAGTTAGTCTACATCTATCTTTGAAAACTATAATTTTTTTTTCCTGAGGCTAATTGAGAATTTGCTACATATAAAGGTAGTCATTTTAACCTTGAAATGCTTATGAACTTTATTGACATTATTATGCCTCATGTTGTACGTTATAACTACAGAATTAAAAGTTTAATCTTCTTCCCTGTGTCAGGGGTTTCAACTTTGCCTTAAGAATAGTTCCAGGAGAGAGAAAGACAAGAGTTTTGTTTCACAAGTTAGGTTTCTATCTAAAATGTCGGAAGAAAGAGATACTGTAATTTTTTAAAAAGAAAACCACTGCCCTAGGTTAAAATTAATAGATAGAAAATCAAAACTAGATTAATAAAGCTCAGAAAAATATGTGCATGTGTGCTGAAGTGGGGAGAGGTGGCATAAAGAGAATATTTGATTTGCTGAAATAGTCGGATAATGAATCTTATCTATTATATCTATAAATATAATAGATATAATAAAATGTATAATATTATATACATAAAATGAAACATAGTGGTACATTTTATAAGTGACATAGATACTAAAGAAGTTGCAAACCAATTTTGTGGAGTTAGAAACCGAAGAAATTGTTTTAATTTTTCTCATTCTTTCAATAATATGTCCCAGAACACCAAAAGCAAAAATCGGACCAGCTTTATTATTTAGTCCAGAATTTGGTTTTAATAATTATTAAGTTGATCATTATTGAGTCTAGAAAACACTGTATCTTAAAAAGAATAATTTAATTCTTTTAGAGAACTCAATTGCTACGTCAGGAGCTGCAAAATAAGACTGTGATGTATTAACAGAGGTTCTAGGCTGGAAGATCTTAGCTTTCTATACAAATGTCCTTTTGTTTTTATAATTTAGAATGTTATTTTGATTACTAGAAATCCAATTCAGATTCTTTGCAGATTTAATTTACCTCTCATCTCACAAAAAAAACCCTTTTTCCTCTAAATCAGTGCTTGTCAACCAGGGATGATTTTTGCAACTCCAGGAGACATCAGCAATGTCTGGAGACATTTCCATGTGTTACAGTTGGGGGAGTGCTGCTGACATCCAGCCACCAGAGGCAGGGAAGCTGCTAAATAGTTTACAATGCACAGTAGAGTTCTCTTTATCAAAGAATTATCTGGCCTTAAATGACAAGATCCAAGGTTGAGAAACCGTGGTCTAAATAGATCTATCAAGTCTTATTTTGTATTAGGAATCTGGTTGGTTGTCCATTTTTTCAATGCATTCTTTGCTTCAGAAAATGAAAGGCAGCATTTGTGATTTCAGCAGAAAAATATGTATGCAAGTTTTTAATTATAAATACTGCCCTTCTTGCAAATACTTTAAAAATAACGAAATCGAATCACTCCAGTACCTGCAAGGAACATAAACAGAGCTCTTTTTTTTTCCCCCAAGAGGGAAAATTCTGATCAAGGGATTTCTACATAGTGAGAATAGCAGTCGCAAATACTACATTAGAAAGAAATTGGGGGCTTCATGTTTTTCCTCTACTGACCTTTACCTTCGGATTGTTGACAATTCTCATCTGATACTAAGTAAAAAAATGTTCCCCCTGATTCTTTGAAAAGAAGAGACCAGTTTACATAAAATTCCACCACCTGCTCAGTGTAAATTACAGTGTAAACACCCACCCACAAACCACGTCCTTCTAGGATTCAAGGAGAACTTGCATTTTGTTCTCTCTGCAGCAGGGCCGGCCGCCTCTGCCAAGATACAAAATTGGGTGTCAGTCAGTGAGTGGTCAATAAATACTACTGAGTGACCGACATCAGACCTGGGTGAATTTCTTCCCTGGCTCGAATTCTTTTTAGTTTGGCAATGATCAACATTTCTTCCAGTCCACCTGGGCTGCTCCAATGGAGATAAGCTTACAAACATGAGAAAAGGGAGTGAGAGTATAATTTTTGAGCATTTGCAGCAAGGGAATGTTTAGAAAATTAAAAATTGTGCTTCTTACAATTGACGAGAAGGGATGTTCAAACAGCCCACTGAGAACTATTTAACTTGAAGTTTGCTTGACCTTGTTGTGACATGTGTACCCTCTTATCTGCCCCATGATGAGAATTTTTCATTAGTTCCTGCAAAATATTTTGACTACAATGAAAGCTGATCTATCTTGTTTTGCTCACATGGATTGGGAAACAAAATCATGTGAAAATCTTGGGGATAGAAAAGAAACCTAAATGGATTAGGATTTGCTTTTAATTCATGAGTCCTATTAATATAGGTCATTGTTTTATAAACTGGAAATGCAAGTTGCGTTTAATTTCAAAAGGTAGTTTAAATATGTGTGTGATACACAGATCTGTTCCAAAGTTTTTACAGTGTGCTTTGGAATCTCAGTGAAGTTATAAAACAGGGCAACTCCCAGTCTTAGGGGCAGGTACAGTTCGTACAGTAGATATCTTATCTCTTTCAGACTGGGCCAGAGTGTAATGTGACCTCATCACTATTGATAGCCTTGGTACCATAAAGGAATGAATATCCAGAGGTTGTCATTGGACCTTTTGATAAAAAGCGCTGATCTAGAAGAAAGAAATCCCTGTCAACCTAAGGAAGCATGTAATCAGAGAAAGCACACAGGCAATGGGACTCTTGGCTGTTGGCTTGAACGGCAGAGTCCGCTCAGGTAACAAAGCAGCCTTTTCCAGGTCATCCAACAGGGAAGGGCAGTGAGTGACCAGTACCAATGGAGATCAGCACGAGGTCCATTATATAATCAGCTCTCTGTTACTCAAGGATGAATTCCACAGTTTATGTCCGTACCATGTTTCTTCCTGCTGCTTGACTGTTAGCCAGATTGGAGCTTAATGCCTTCAGAAAGACGTTGATTTTCCTAAAGAAGTGTTAGAATTCTACCCTGGTGACAGTTAAACAGCAAGAGTAATAAGCATACCTGTGTTTGTTATTCTCGTTGTCACATCAACACAACACTGTGTATTTTAAACATATCCTCACTTGACTGAAGACCAGTGGCATTCTGGAATTTTTATTCAGTTCTCAAACTCCTAACTGATGAGCAGGAGCTCAACAGGCCAGAAGTTACCACTTACTTATCCTTCCTTGGACCAGTCTGACTATGCAAAAGCGTTTAGCCCTGAGACGCTTCATGTTGGTGCTACCTTCTCACTTTAGTCAATTAGCTAGAGAACCTTTGGTAGATTCTGAGAGCTGGAGGTGTCTTGGGGAGGGTCATCATTGTTTTATGTTTGAAGAATTCCAGGACAAAGAAACAGAAGGAATTAGGCTAAGGAAACAAGGATATTGAATGAGTCAGGATTCTGCAGTTTAAAATATGTAAAGAGAATAGATTCCATGTTAAATATTCTTACTACACACAACACACACACACACACACACACACACACACACACACACTAACAAACACACGACACAGGAAAGTTTTAGAGGTGATGGGCATGTTTAGCACCTTGATTGTAATGATGGTATCACAGGTGTATGCATATGTCCAAACTCATCAAGATGTACACATCAAATAGGTGCATTTTTTTGAATAATTGTACCTCGATAAAGCTTTTTTCCCCATTTCTCTAAACAATGCTTTCTTCTTAAAAATCTTTTTTCCAGCTTTATTGAGATGTAATTGACATATAATGAACATTGTGTTCATTTAAGGTGTACAACGATAAAGCTTTAAAAGAAAAGATAAAAAGACGAGCATAGACTGAGAGAATATACTTGTAATAAATATATCTGTCTAAAGACTTGTATCCAAAATATATAAATAAGTCCTACAGTTCAACAATAAAAAATAAATAGCCCATTAAAATAGGTAAAAACAAAGACATTTCAAAAATAATGAGAAAGATAACAACTTGAAAAAAAAAGATTGCTTGAGGTGTTTGGGTCCAAGTTCACAGCTCTTTTTACTACACGGTTCTAAAGAAAATAATCTAGTCCCATGGTTAGGCAATGCAAATAATTATAATACAACAATAATTAACAATAAGTTATACCCACGTGTCCAAAAGACTCAGCTACAAAACATAAATTTAGTTTAGCATGGCTTTCATGAACATAATATATCTTTAATGGGCTTTCCTAACACTGGGCCCCTAATTAATTGTGATGACTAAATTGGTGAGCTGCTCTCCATGGCTCCCGGTGGCTCACTGGACACTCAGAGATTTCAGAGATTGATGCTGTCTTTTTCTGTGAACTCACGGGCATGTAAATGCACTTCTACCTACATGTAAGGCCATTCTTCCCCTCCATTCTGTGTTTCTCCACCAGTAATTCATGCCACTAGGTCTCAAGGATTTGAGAAGCTATTAAAATGTGCCTTTATTTTCTTAAACTGGGAATGAGTGAGATGTCCTTTAGTCTGGATTATTTTTTTCTAAGAACAATGTTGGAATTTTCTTCCTCATAAGCAATTAAATAGCACCCCTCAGGCAAAAAGACACTTTGGCCTTAGCATATTTTAAAGCAAGAACCACTCACTGCTGGTGGGATTTAAGCCCATGGGGGTTCTTAGCCTGGGGCTTCCATGAGCTTGTGGAAGAATTCCTCATTTTATGAAGCTTCTGTCATGAGTCTCCTCCTATAGGTCAGGTCTGGAGGAGCAATCTCCTGTCAGGGGAGATAATTAGCTGGTAATGAGACTTAGTCACCAGGGACACTCTGCTCATCTTTGTAGACAACTAAAGAAGGAGGAGGATGGAAAAATAGGCCTGCTGCTCTGCACCTCTGTTGGGTTATGTAGGATGGAAAAGGAGCTTCAAAGCTTAAAATGTTTCAAAACCCCAGATCAAGCCGAGCCTCCTCCTGGCAGCCCACTGAGAGGCTGTTAACTGCAAGCAAATGCAGCTAACGCTTTATTATTTTTGGAGGGGGAGGGCACTGGGATCCTGTTAGTTTGCTTCTTGAAGTGTAAAGGCTTCTTTCATAGTGTATCATCTTCACAAAAGACCACAGATGTTAAGATTCCATTTATGTATATAAAATGTCCCAAATAAGCAAATTCATAGAGACAGAAAGTGGATTAAGTGGGTGTGAGAGGATGGGGGTGGGTGAGTGGGGTGTGACTGCTATAGGGTTGGATTTCTTTTGGAGGTGATAAAAAACATCCTCCTCGATTAGATAAAGGTGATGGTTGTGCAACATAGCAGATACACTACAGATGCTGAATTGTGTGCTTTAAAATGGTAAATTTGATGTTACGTGAATTGCATGTAAACAATTAATATATAGTTGTGTCATCTGAAGATGGGGACTGGCAAAAAGTGGCATTGGGGGTGACGGATCCTGAAATGCTGTGGATGATAATAATGACAGCTATGCATATTGTCTTCCAGCCATTGTGTTAAGGACCTGATGTGTGTTCACCCATTTAATCCTCAGAACAGCTCTCTGAGGTGGGTGCTGTCATTACTCCCATTGCACAGATGAGGGAACTAAGGCAGACAGGGGTCAGGTAAGGTCACACAGCTGGGGCATGGTGGAGGGAGGCTCCCTCCAGGCAGTCTGGCTGCAGAGTGTACATCTAGACCCTGGTGCTGTGCTACTGTTTGGATTCTAGCAAGGGCACTGCAGGCAGGATACGATAAAAGGCAATCTGGAGAGGCCATGTAAGTGCAGGAGCTCAGGGTGCCCCAGTTGAATGCTGGCACAGACTCAGTCTGCAGCAAAGGTTATCTGCACAAACAGATTAGCCCTCCTGGCTGTCGTGCCAACCCTGCGACTGACGTCAGCCCCTTTGGCCCCTATTTGTTCAGAGCGGGAGCACACAGGCGTCCTTAGCTACAGATTGGTCTCTGCAGACACACCTCTGCCTCTCCCAGTCCCTCACCAAAAGGCGGGATGCAGAAATCTTGGCATTAGTTCCTGATGCAATACTGGCAGCTCTCTCAGGGCATGTGACCTTGAGAGTTAATGTGTGCACATAACATCATTCAGTGTAGGTTTTTGGTAAGAAATAAGCTTTAAAGCAATTTTGCATAGTTGTACGCTTTTAAAATCAAACGTAATGATCTCTGAATGAAGGAAAAATGAGTCACCTTGCTTATCTTAAAATGATTCTTATTTTAAGTCAATAATACATAGAAATAATGATCTAACCACTTTCCATTTTGTTAAATATTAAAATATAACTTCCAGCATTCCAGTTTATCTTTAGAA
This sequence comes from Pteropus medius, assembly GCF_902729225.1. Lineage (NCBI taxonomy): Eukaryota > Metazoa > Chordata > Mammalia > Chiroptera > Pteropodidae > Pteropus > Pteropus medius. Next base: position 4,297,853 of record NW_024347867.1, read on the forward strand.
TCTCTATCTCTCTCTCTTTTTATAATAAGCAAAACGTAGATACATATATGGCATCTAGAACTCTTAGAAACATGAATTGAGAGGTGATATAGAGTAGTGAGTAAGACTCCCCTCTTCTGGGTCAGAAGCCCTGCCTGACCCTTAGCAGCCATGTCCCTTTGGCTGGGTTTCCTTAGCTTCTTGTGCTTCTGTTTCCTGAGTGTAAAATAGGTCATTCGTGACTCTTACACCACAGAAGTGGTCTGGGGTTTAAATGACCTAATAGGGGCAAAGCCTTGAGAGAAGATCTAGCACAAGGCACACAGTATGCCTGTTATTTATATTAAATCTGGATATTTCAGTCTGATACATAAATGATGAAAACAGTCATATATTTGTACCAATCTCATGTCTATGTTTCCTTCATTATCTCATTTGATTCTAATATGGGTCCCGTTTGACACATGAGGCAATGGAAAGAGTGACAAATGTCTGTTCAAGATCACGCAAGGAATTAATGTTTTAGCTGAGTCCAGAGCTCAATTCTCCATATTCTTCAACCAGTTTTATTTATTTTTATAAGTCATCTTTTTATATAATTTTCATTAATTTCTTAGTGAGGAATTTATAAAATATAAAGGTGTATTTCAAGGTTCAAAAAATTTAAAGATCAAACAGCAGAGATGCCTTAATTGAAGGACAGAACCTGAGTCTAAAATCCAGCTTCTTGTTAGTCCCACAGCTTCTAGAGACAGGCCCTGTTCCCTTGTGTTTTTTCATGGATTATAGATTTTTCAGTGTAGTAGGGTAAAATAGTCTTATAATATTGTAGTACTATATTATAATATAATATTATAATAGGTAGTAAGTGTTAAGGATAATCAGTATTAACCTTTCATTTTATGAATTAGGAAACATATATGGATTATGGAAACAGAAGGCTGGTATGACTTTGTTGAAATTGCTAAACAAGTAAATATAAAAGCTGAGAATTAAACATATTGGTCTAGCTCCAAGTCTGGTCTCCTTTCTGTTTTAACAAATTCTGTCTCACTGGTGAAGGAACTTACTTCAACTGCATCAGAACTAGGCAATAGCCTCCTTCCCAGCCTCCCTGTTAAACTCCTCTCCCCCATCCTTAAGCATCCCACTGTAAAGACCTCTCCAGGTGTGGAGGGGCTTCAGGAAGCAGGCAATCTGCCTGCGATGCTTCTTAAACCTGAGGTTCCTACATGTTCAGCAGGTGCACAAATGGTCCCCCTTTCTGGGATTACAGCAAAGCCCTCTCTCATCTGCATTCACCATTTTGTAGCATCTTTTCTGCTATCTACTAGTAGATTTGGCAAATCATTAACTTCTCTATGAGTAAGTTTTCCATCTTGTAAAATAGGTACAACTCCATCTATTTCATAAAGTTTTCAAGAGAGTGAAATGAGCTAATAAATTTATATGACTTAACACAGTGTCTGGTATATAATTAGTATAACTGATACTGTTTTTATTTGGGATGAACTGCTCTTCAGATCCATTTTAATATAAATGGAAACACTCGTTGGTGGCAATGGGGACAAGAGACTTGCTTGGGGCTATACATCCCTTTCTTTGGCCTAAGTCCGAGAATTCCTCCTCTCTGGTTTATGGAATTCAGTCCTCAGTGTTCTCAAGTGAAGATTTCCCTAGCTCCTTCTTGCTGGTTTGGTTTCTAAAATTACTGGTTTGGTTTCTACTCTGATTAGAAGGTATGATAAGAGACATAAATGATACACATCCAGAATGCTATAAAGAATTGTGCATGCCTCTTATTGAAAAGACACAGACACAAAGGGACATCGAGAGGTCTCCAGGGATGGGAAGGGTAGGATCTGCGCTCCTTGGCCACACCCTCCCAGGGCACTGCCCTTTTGGACAGAGAGCCCACCAGCAAGAAGGCATGTGCCAATGTCTTTCCTGGGAGGGAGGGGCACATCTTGGCCAAGTTCTCCACATTCTCTTGCCCAGCCCCTCTATCATCAACAGCACACAGTTATTTAGCATTCACATTATTAGGGCTCAGCATGGTCACAGGTCACTCTATTGAATGGCCTGCTTGCTTCTTTCCTGTGTCTCCCACAGACTGTAGGCTCTTATCGGTAGAGAGTATCTTTTTCACCTTTGCAGCTATAGTTTTTAGCACAGTGCCCAGCGCACAGTGGGTGTTTAATAAGTGCTTTTAAAATAAATCACTGACTAGACAAGCTCCAAAGCAAGAGAAGCATCTGTGAACACAAAGCAAAGGATGAACCTTATTGAACTTTCCAGGCTAAGAGGCGGATTTGGTATGACCTGTCTTATCTTGCGTCACTCTCCTCTTTGCCCTCTGTGCAACAATGACTCTGGTCTCCTTTCATTTCCTCTCGCTCATCAGGCCCATTCCTGTCATGCAGGGCACAGTATGGTTTGCCAGGTTGTGCAAAACACAAGGTCACTCCGCCAAAGTGATATCAGTGCTTCCAGTAGAAATGTCGTGTGAACCACAAACATGACCTACACCTGTAATTTTAAATTTTCTTGTAGACAAATTAAAAGAAAGTAAAAAGAAGCAAGTGGAATTAATAAAATACTTCATTTCACCCAATATATCCAAATAGTACCATTTCAACATGTAATCAATATGAACGTAATTGAGGTATTCTATAGATATATTTTTTCACGCTAAACCTGTGAAATTCAATTTTATATTTTTGGTGCATCTCAACTTAGACTAGCCACATTTTAAGTGCTCAGTAGCCAAATATGATTAGTTGCTATAATGTTGGATGACATAGGGTTGAGCTGTTGCCATTCTAGATAGTGTAGAATTTTATAAACAAGTTTTCTGGAAGTTGATAGTAAAAAAGTCTTTTTCTGACAAAATCAATAAAATAATAACATTTCTAACAGAAGTAAAGGGTCTTAAGGAGGTGGTGCCTTTTTTCTAATTTGCACAAAGATGCATCTTGGGCAGTGGTGGCCTTGTTATCAAGGAACTTTTGTACATTTTGTTACCTCTTCCTAGAAGCCCAGCCCCCTTTGACTGGTCAGTATCTACTCATGTATCTATTAAAGTGCCACCTCCTCCATGAGACCTCGTTCCATTTTCTCTCAGAGCCTGTTTGTTCCTTTGCCTCATAACACTTATTTGGATTTGTAACAATATATTCATGTATGAGATAATTTGATTAAATTCTGTCTCTAACACAAAATAGTAAACTGTAGGAGGGCAAGTTCTTGTCTGTTTTTGCTAGCCATGGAATCCACCAACTCTGAGCATAGTGCTGGGTGCAGAGAAAGGGCTTCTTAAAGATGCGCTGAGGGACTTTCCAGCTGATCGCAGGTGACAATGTCAACCAGCCCCACAGTTTGTGATGCTCATGTTCTTATGATCCCACATACATCTTATTCTCTGCCACCAGGATTGGACAGAGCCTGGAATGTTATTCAAGGTCTCTCCAGGGAAGAAAGCTAACTGTTCACTCTCACTGCTCAAATGTATTTTCTGTTCACAGTATGTGAATTCATCTGACCAATTTCCCCTGAATCTGCTCCAGGTGCAGCCGCCTTTGGTCTTTGCAGAGCTAGGTGACTTTGAGTTTTATTTTGGGCTCATTCAGGAGATTTAATCTTTAGTGGACACTTTAAAGCAAACACATTTTAAAAGTAGGTTACTTGGTAATTGCCAAAAACTCAGGCAATCGAACACTGCATTTTGAAACATACAGGATTGTGCAAATTCTTACCTGAAATCCAGGAGCTGGTAAGCTAGGAAATTTACTCAATTGCTTCATATGCTGTCTTCTCTCTTCCCATCCTCCTAGTATTCCCACTAGTAAATAAAAACCACACGTGGGGCCATTATGAATAAAAGTTATAAAATGAATTATGAGCATAAGGCAAAATGATTGCTAATCAGTTAGCATTAATAATGTGTATAATGTTAAGTGAAGTGGTTAAAATTTGGAACTCAGACTATCTGGGTTCAAATCCTGAACTCGCCATTCACTAGCTGCATGACCTTGGCAAGTCTTTTAACATCTCTGAGGCACAGTTTCTTGCAAAATGAGAGATAAAAAAGAGAACCTATGTCATAAGTGTGTTGTGACACCTGTGAGAGCTACGGACCATATAGTGCTGGCATAGTGTTGAGTTTATTTTTGTTGGAGGAGTTTACACCTATATAACATTCAGGAGCTAGTTAAGGATGGATTCTTCAGGTAATTATTGTGCAGATACAGCCTTCATTTGAGAGAAAACAAACAAGGTCCAGTACCCACTAATTTTTTGATCATTCCTCTGGTCTTGTTTGAGTAGGCCTTACTGAAAAAAATGTTTCAACAAAGCAAGACCTCCCATGAATAAAGTAGGAATAAAACTGATGGTTGTCGAGTGTTGAGTTAGATTTCACTGAGGCCTCTTTCTGTCTCTGAAACTTAGAAATCTATATCTGGTGGTGAATAGAAAAAAACCGTTAAGAGCTATAAAAGGCAATAAAAGTATTTTGTAACTAGAAAATGCTCAGTGTTCATATTAACCAGTTTATTTTAACTGGACTCTCTTAAGCCTAGAGTATAATTTGATTCAGTCATAGAGGTGGAACAACACATCATTTATTAAGTACTTGCTGCTCTATTTTCCACCAGGCCTGGCAAGTGCATGGAAGGTGGTTTCTTATACAGCGAGATTAAAAGGAAGATTTCTAGAGCTGTCCCTGCTCAAGGTCGTGTCCCACACAGATCTGATCTGCCAGGCTGGCCACAAATTCCACCATTAGAGATATATTCCTTTGTATTGGAGTCTCCAATTATTAAACCATTCCCAGCTACAGTCGCCTTAGTTTGTCTTTGGCACTTGGCAATGGGGATTGTGGAGAGGACACAAACTTTTAGTTCAGACATACCTGACCTGGGCCTTTAAAACAATTGTATTATCTTTACAAGTCATTTAAGTCATCGGGGTTTATTTCTTTACTTATAATGAGGGTTGACATTAATGGACTACTCCATTGGTTTGTCATGAGGATTAAATTATGAGATGGCTTTAATGAAGGGAACACATAGTTGCCTGTAATAGTTGTCATTTCCCTGAGAAGTAGAGAGGTAAATTATGATACAAGAAGGCAAAAGTCCAGAGTGGGGACTCCTGCCTGGACCTGAAGCTCTGGAAGACAGAAGAGGCATGAGGCTATAGGAGCCTGAAGGGACATGTGTGTGGGCCGGAGAGGAAGGAGAGTAGGGTGAAAGAAAGGGCAGAGCATATGACAAGGAAAAAGGATGCTGAACACAAATGTCACTGACTTCAATCCTCAGACTTATCATAATGCCTGGATGATGAATCTGCATTAGAATTAATAGAATGGTGTCGATAATGTCATTACTTCAATCGCAATTAAGGGAGAAGAAAAATAATGTACTTCATATATGGAAAAAACTTGATATGTGATATAGTTGCAGTAGTAATACAGATATTAATTTAAATTGCTTATTTATACACTTCTTTTGAGTGCTTGCTCCGTGCCAGGAACTGTTCTAAGCACTGGGGATACGGAGGCGAACATAATTGCCTACTGTCAGAGAGCTCAAGTGCTGATGAGGGAGATGGACAAGAACCAGCAAAGAAATACAAAATATGTCAGCCAATGAATGTCAAGAGAAAAATAAATTAGGTAAAGATACAGGGAGTGTTGAGGGGTCGTATTTTACACAGGGTGATCAAGGAAGCCCTCTCCGATAACAACTGAGATTTTTTTTTTTTTTATTGTTTGCAGAACTCTCATGACTGATGCAGTACCTAAAACATGGCAGACTCAACAAATGTTTGTTAAATAAATGAATGAGTAAACAAATGAACAAATCAAATGTGGGAACAGGGTCAGGGCTGAACTTACCCGTAAGCTTCTCGAAAGTGAGTTCATATAAGATTTTACCTTCTACCTGGTAGAATTCATCCCTAGATTTTCCCAGCACATGTGTTCATTTATTCCCTCATTTATTTATCCTTTAAACCTGCATTGAGTGCTGATATTAAGGCCCAGCTAACCTCTGTGGGTACAAAGATGGATAACATTAATTCCTATCCTTAAAGAGGGGTGAAGAAAACTAGTGAATAGATGATTATAATACAATGAGATATATGCTATAAGAGAGTTTTTATAATGTATTAGAAAGCATAAAGAAGGGAGTTTCTACTCTAAGGACATCACGGAGGGGATTACAAGAGCACACAGGGGCTGAGTCTTAAAGAATGTGTAGAGGCCAATCAGGAAAAGTAGAAGTTGGGGATGACTTCAGGGTTGTGGAAATGTTTAGAATAAAGGGCATTCGAAACAGTGAGAACATAAATACAAAGGCACAGAGGCACAGGGGCTCATGGAGTGCCGGGGAGGACTCTCCTGGAGCAGGGGAAGGACTGGAAAGGCAGCCAGGGTCTGGATCCAGACAGATTTTGGGTACTCCAAGAAATGTGGACTTGCCAGTGGAGGAGTTCGAGCAAGTGAGTGAAGTGATCGATATTGTTGGCTTTTAGAATGATCACCTTAGGATCTAGGTGAGGAATTGGTAAGGGCCCAAGTTAGGACAGCTGCTGGGTAAATGGAGAAGAGATGATCTGAGAGAGGCTCCAGGGTAGAACAAGCAGAAATTGATAATTAAATAAATGGGAGGCAAGCCCGGAAGACAGATGTGGAAGAAAAGAAGTGAGGTTGGTACCATTCACTGAGTTTCGGTTACATGGTTCCACATCCATAGGAGAAACAATGATCCAGATATAATAGCAGGCTGAAGAATGCTTTTTTTTTTAAGTACTCATTTAATTGAATACAAAAATTCCCTTAAAAACTTTTCTATTTTAATTTTCTTTCATATGTCACCTTTTAAATATTTAAAAACTTTGGTGTCAGTGGTATGTTTCAATAGTCCTTTGATGAAGTCAACCTCTCTAAGTTAATGGTTCTTCGACCTAGGTTTTTCAGGGCCTTCAGAGACCTCCTTGGGAACAAGAAAGGCCTACACAGGCAGAGCTCTCAGGCACCTCTCCACTGTGTCACCCACAGCACTCCACCCTACTTGTTCTAAGCTGATGTCAGGAAATTCAGAAAGGGCTCTGTAGCTTTCTTATCTCTGAAATTGCTACTCTAAATTTTCGTAACTCATACAATATGTTTTCTTCAATGTAAGTGCATGGCTGCAGGTCTGTTACAGGGTGTTTGTTTTCTTTTTGTTTATCGTTTGCTTCTATCTTGGAAAATGTAGATCATCAGGGGACCAATATTCATAAATTTAGTATTTGTGCCTGATTGCTTTTAATTGTGGATAAGATTGTTTTGATTGCCACATATTTTTGTTTCTTAATAAATATACACAATGGTCTGTGTTTCTCTAAACAATTAGAATAAAACATCTGTGACCAGTGCAGGCCACAGGGCCTGCGTTGCAACTCTGCCATCAGTCTAGATGAGGTGAAAAGTGAAGGCAAGTCACAAATCAGCTGAGAATTAACACAAGCTGTTGTTTTTGAGTTTTCTAAATATTTTTCAACTCCCATTGTGTGTTTTTGTGTTTTGTACTCAAAAAGTGCTGCCAAAACCTCCCCCAAAGGCAAATCAAACTTCTTATACGTCATTAATCTCAAGGAGATGTGTTTGTTAACTATGAGGAGATGACTAGAATACATATTTTTACCACATTGGAGTTCACAAATTCATTTTTTAAAAGTAAGATCTTGGCTACATGAATTTGTAATCCACTTCTGATTTGCATCTTTAGGATAGTGTTCAGATACTCAAAATGTATCCAAAATAAGAATCATATCCTTGTGGAATTAGCAGGTATAAACATTTAGGAAAGAATGTATAGAACAGGAGAGAATAGAGAGTTGGGTAACCTTAAATAGAAAGCACAAACTCACACACGTTGCTATTTTGTGTGTGCGTGCGTGTGTGTGTGTGTGTTTTCTTGTCTGTGGACAAACTGTTCTTGGAAAAAGTCTTCTGCTTATATATTCCTTTTGTTGAATGCTATGAATTTTCAGTATGCCTTTCCCCCATGTAACGATTATTAAGTTCTCTAAATAATAGCAAGACTGTTTTCCTGTTTTCTACCTATGTTTGTGGGCACAGCATTAAAACTGATTACAATGAATCCTATGTGTTAAGTACTAATGTCACTTTTCTTTCTTTCATTCCTGGGGCCGATGAGATGGCATAGATTTGATGCCTTTGTGCCTCAGGAAAACAGAAAACAGACGTTGTCCATCTTTGCCAAGGAGATTGATGTCGTATTCAATATCACTGTGGGGCACAAGAAAAAAGCTGCCTCTCCTGCACCACAGCTCCTTCCTGGTCGTGACCTTCTTTCTTTCTTTCATCATTACAGCAAGAAAATGCTAACCTTTACTAACTCCTTATTCAAAATGCCCTTGAAGAAAGACAATGAGGTATCAGGAAATAATAGATTCATATTACAATTCCTCCACAAACTTCTTAAGTATCCTTGGAAAATGCTATTGTGTTTAACTCAGTTTCCCTCTTGCCTGGGGACACTAGGTATTACAGGTATCTAAAGTCTACCTTGATATCTAAGTGTGTTTGATATCTCAAATAGCGCAGTAGTAAGATCTTTTCTATAATGTCACTTTTCTATTTCATATTGTCTCACTGAATTTCAAAACGTCTAATAAAAACCACTAATACCATAATTTAAAGTTAGCTCTCTGTTTTGCAAAAAGCCAGTTCCACCCTGTAGCAACAAAAATAGCAAAGGGGAGGAATTGTTCCAAATGTTAGGCCGTTTATTTCCTATTATTTAAAACTTATGTTCTATTTTTTTTCTTTGTTGATTTTTAAACTTGAAATCTGTTTTGTGATGTAAAGAATATGAATAGATTTGGAAGAAAAAAGAGAAACATCTCTGAGTACACTACTCCAAATATTTTAAACCCCTTTGGAATGCACAGATAAAATCTTTCTTAGTTTGTGTGTGGGATCTTGATTATGTAGCTATGAATTATTTAAACAAAGTTTATGCAACATAAAGAACCGTTGTCTAAAAATGTGAATAATTGTTCTTTTTCCTTTTGTGTTGTAAATTTATTGGTGCTGCTGATGTCATGAAAGATATTTTATTCTCTCCAAGCCCAGTTTTCTGCCTTGCTTTTTTGTTGTTTTTGTTGTTAGAATTTGGCTGTGATTGGGAGAGTCAGCTAATGAGTTTTTTCACTTTCAACCTATTGTTCATGGAAACAGTGTCACATGTGACAAAAGAGTGAGCCACATACCACAAACTTCAGGTTGGCCTCTATGAAGTTTGGGCTCAGTATTGTTTCACCAAATGTCTAAAATTACAGCATTGATCACTTTTCACAAGGGAAACAGAATAGGAAAATAGCCCCAGGCTCTGAAAGCTGTTGGAGCTTTTGCTTTGGTTGGCTTGTTTATATTTTAGGGTCTAGCTTAGCTCTGTGCTAATACTCCCTTTTTTGTTTGTTTTTCTCTTCTAAAATAAATTATTACATCTGTGAGCTAATTAACAGGCCATTTGAATTTCTTTACTATCCCATAGAAAATGTTTGTGAGGTAGGATGAACACAGAGTAAAATATCTATCTGTTTCGCTCTCTGTTTCTCTGCGGGCTTGAAGAAGTATTGTTTGAATATTAAATCCTACACTTGTGCTTAAAGGGATAATTTTAAAAATGTGCAAAATGGGGATGTGTGATTTGATGATAGTTTAACATGAAAAAAGTTTTCTCTGGACTAGCTGTGGTTTACAAGTTGGATGCCAGTGAGCAGTCTTGCAGGGTGGTCTAGGGGTACACCAAGAGACGTGACCTACAGAAATGGGGGCAATACTTGTGGCCTCTTCAGGCCTTCTGACAATGATCTTTGATTCCAAGACCTGCGTTTCAAATGGAATTTGCCCCAAACTTAGAAAGCCCAGCGAAGGGTGACTAGGATAATTGGATCTCAAAATAGTGGCACTTGAGTAATGAGTGAGGAGCCAGGAAGAATATGATTTAGGAGGGTGCATAATTGTTTTAAATGTTGGAAGGGTGTGCTAGGAGAAAGAGGGGTTACATCTCTTCACTGTGGCTTCAGAGAGTGGAGTTATGGTCAGCAGGTAGAATTATTGTAAAGTATACTTCATCTTAAGGAAAGGATGCCATTTCTAATGGTTTGAGCTTCCGAAGTGGGTGTAGAGGGCTGCAAGATGTAGCCAGTGCCTGTCGCTGGGGGTGAGCAGAGAGAGGGTGGCTGCTCCTCCTGGGGAGATGTGGTAGGGGTTGGACTGAACCTTTGCTGCAAAGCCTTTCAACATGGAGATCAGCTTTTACTGATTCTGGTAGTAAACATGAATCCTTTATGTCTCTAATTACGCAAAGATTCACCTGTAACAGGCTCTTTGCAAAAGCAAAGTGGAAATGTACATTATGGAGGCCCTTGGCTAAGTTCTGGGGTTCTGGAACTAGGATGGTTGGGTTTACTATTTCTGAGATGATATACTTCTCAATTTTCACATGTGTAGAATGTGGAATGTAGGATGCATCTCATAGGGTTGTTGTAAGGATGAAACAAGGTAATATATGTAAAGACATGAGACCAGGGCTTGACACAAGTAAGCCTTCCATATTGGTTAGCTGTTATTATCATCACCCAGGCACTAGGATATATTAAATTACCAGCATCTAAACCAAATTCAAGTAACCACGTTTAAATATTATGGAGTACTAATGAATGAGATTCTACTGGGAAGGCTGGTCCAAGTTAACCCATAGCTGTTTGTGACTGAATACAGAATGCCTAAGCAGAGAATTTTTTTGTACCATTACTGGGCAGCAACTTTTCTGACTAAACAAATACCGAAATGCATGATACTTTTATTCATTGAATTGCTTTCACAATGAGCCAATAAACAGTTTAGTTAACATTTCCAGGTCTCAACTAAAATATCCAGTTTTCCAATTTATTCATGCTGGTTAAATTCCCAATTATTATTTCAGTAACAAAACTGAGGCCAGTTGAGGAAATTGGTGTGAAATGACTCTTGCTGAAATTTAACGTAAATAAATAAATAAATGAATAATAACTAAAGCCTAATTTTAGAGGTAAATGAGTTAGAGTATGTTAGGTGGGAGTATGTACTGCAAGCATGATTTAGCAGAAGGAGAAAGACATTTTGGATCAAGGGAAAAACAATAGCATAGGTTATAGTTTATTAACTGTGCCATTTACCTACTTCCTTAGAAATGTTTAACAAGGCTTTATTGATCACAATAGCCTTGATTTGTATGTGGGAACAGAAGATTATGTTGTGGGCACCAGACCAATCCCTGTATACAGCGTCTGGAAGCCAAAGACTTCATTAATCATTGATTTTAGGGGGATTGTACAAGTCCATATGAGCCTGTTTTTTGCCAGCATACTTCATCATAATATACAGTTTGATTTATGAATGATTATAGGGTATTAGTTCTAGAAGGGATCACAGATTAGAAATTGGAAGACCTAATCAGTGGCAGAGCCAGAGTTAGGTATTTTGATTCCTTTTGGAAAGCCTTTTACAGTTAACATATGTTGAATCTTTCATCAACGGAATTTGAACCTTTGATGCAGATCTAAAAACCTGACAGCTCAATAATAGAAAACATTTCTCCGAGCAACTCACTATGAGTGACCTTCAGACACTCTTGGTTGCATCTTCTATGAAGCTTCCCCATGAGGCTGAATCTCTACGTCAGAGACCCTGAAGATTGGGTTCAGAAAGTGTTCGGCGAGAAATGCACAGTCCCTGGTAAGCAGGGAAATGTCTCAGGTAGTTTAGTTCACAGTCTAGAACTCTTTCCAACATCACACAGCAGACTCACCTGAAAACTTTAGTTTTATGACTCACTAACACCCAGGACATTAACAGGTTTTGACTCACCCAGGTATCTGGCTTACTCTGACCATTAACAGCCTGCTTGCTCGCCCACGGAGAAGGCCACAGGTGTGCACCAGCAGCACTGGGGCTCTCTCTCAGCTCTACCCTCTAGCATCTGGCATCTCTAATTTCCCACCTCTTTCCTTGGATATATAAGGATTCTGTTTCTACCTTACCCATTTCAGTTACTGTTTCGTATGGATTGCCTGTTTGGCGTTCACTTTGGCCTTGGTCATCCTCTGCTCCACATTTGTGGGCCAGCACCAAATCACTCTTGGCCCTATCTAGGCTGGATCTGGCAACCCAGACTCTTGTGTCAAGGAGGGGAGTTCAGACATTCAATCTGTGAATCAAGGTTGTGTGAATTTATCGTACCTTACTGCCTGTGGCTGTGGCTGTGGCTGGAACATTGTCCCTGGACTGCTATGGCATTCCTTGCCTGGGGTCCACCTTCAACCTTGGCTGATTCCTCACACAGCTGAGTGCTCTAAGCTCAAGGGAATGCAAGGGGTATGGTCCCCACCCTCCTATGCTGGATAGCAGCCATTGCCAGCCAGAGATGAGGACGGAACTCATGTTGCCACGGGCTTACCAGCATCTTCCAATTACAGGGCAGCCAGCTGCTTTCTAGGACCACAAAATGCCGTGGCTCAGCATGACAAAAACCAGCCATGGGCTCTACTGGGGGTGAAGTAGAGCATGGCATGAAGCCTTGAAATAAAAATAACATGTAAATTAGGACCACACATATAGCCCTGGGAAGGCCTCCTGAAAACTTTGGAGAGAGTGGCTCCATTCCTTGAATTTCTTATCCTTTCCAAAACTCACATCATGAAAATAAAATTGTTTCTTGACTCCTTTCCTTCACTTTCTATAGGCATGATGATTCCCTGCTCCTTCCTCTAACGGGAGATTTTCTTGCTGGCTATAAATATCTATGGTCTTCTGACACAGTACCAACTCATTGCCATGCTGGGTGACCAGCCTCTGCTGGATGGGGGTCTCTTTTTCATTACTTAGTCCTCAGAGTTTCTTCTACTTCACTGGCTCCTGCCTTGGTCCTACCCCAGTTCTCACCCTCAGGAAAAATTATGTCCCAATATACCGAAGTGCTAGACTTGCTTGCTATTATTAGTCAAGATCTGGTCAATCAAACATTTAATACCTTGTGGTGGATATGGACCCATAACCTACTGCTTGAGGAAACCAGTGGTCTATTGGAAGACTATTTTTCAGTGTTACTGAGAGCTGCCTATGCTTCTCTCTGACCCCTCCAATGACCCAGCCATCTTATAGAGAACCATACCCTCACTTTCTGTCATCAGTGATGCTTCTGTCTTCAGTCAGCTTCCATCCTCACCGAAACCATCATGCTAGGGATTCCAGTCGAGCATATGCCTCATAAGAAAGCATTTCCCGTTGTAGAAGAAGAAAAATTGACATGTCGTTCTGAGTGCTCCTGGAAATCAAACTGGTGCTTGTTTTTCTGCTAAATGGATATATTCTCCTGAGTCTGATATCAGTGCCCACCACACATATGTGGGTGCAAGCTCATGGAGGGATTTTACTAGGCTCTCCATCTTTTAGAGTCAACATGTGACTGTGAGGTTGTTGTCCTTGACTGACTGAAACCTAACATTTGGCATATGATCTCCTAGTCTAAAGAGTTGTGGTCCACTTGGGAGCCTCTTCCTAACATTTCATGAACTTGGTTTATACAGTCTCTGCAAGCCATTGCTGGGTTTGACAAACTTTTTCTATAAAGAACCAGATAATAAATATTCTGGGCTTTATGGGCCATACTTTCTCTCTTGCAACTACTCAGTTCTGACATTGTAGAGCAAAAGCAGCCCTAGGGGATATGTAAATGGAGGGCTTGGCTGTATTCCCATAAAACTTATTTACAAAATCAGATGACAAACCATCATTTGCAGATACCTGAGATTTTATAATATCCCTTCCAGGCTGCCTCTGAGAAATGAACTGATCAGACTTAAGTAGGGTCATATTTTATACAGTTAAGCGGCTGTAAAATGGCAGATAGACAGAATGTCACCTGTTCTGGAATGGAGGTTCTGCCTAGGTCAATCAAAGACATCTAATAATATCTGGAATTTATCCTTTTGTTCTGTGCCTTAAGGACCTTGGTTTCCTCAGCCCCTTTCTCTTAGTCTCTGTTTAAAACACCAGTTTCTCTGGGACGTCCTTACTGTCACAAAGAGCTAGTCTGGTCTAACTCTTTGTGTCATATGTCACTTGTAGGTTCCACAGGAATGGGACGATGATCATTGTCTAACATAGTGCTGGGCTCGTGGTAGGTGTCTATGTTTTTTGTTTGTTTGTTTGTTTTTTGTGTTTTCACAGATGTTCAGTTGAACTCATTCCCCATGCATGCTTCTCACAAAAGGTGACCCCAGTGAATGTAAACTATTCTGCTTAACAATGGCACACACTTTGTCACAGCTACTTTAGAGGTCTTGAGGATCTGCCCTGTAGTGTGCTGAGCTGGCATCTAGGGCCAAGGCTCTCACCAGACACAGAATCTCACTCTCCTTAGTCCCACCCACTTTTCTGAATGCTTAGAGTTTTCATTTCATATCTGTTAGGCAGTGAAAGTCACAGAGCAGACACCCTCCCTTGGAAAGCCAAGTATGGAGCTGACACAGCCACAGGTTGATATGTACATGTACAATCTGAACTTCTAAGAGCTCTGGGCTTTTAAGAGCTCCAGGTCTCCAGGCCAGCTCTGGAAAGGGCAGAGTGCCAATGGAGCTAACTCTATGAGAGTGGAAAGCTGAGGAGGCAGCCTGGCCACAGGTTCATCCCAGCCTCCCTGTGCTCTGCCCAACTACCGCTTTTCTGGGAGGAGAATCTAGAAATGACACACTCGAATCTACTAGTTGATCTAGAGCTGGGCCAAGGAGCAGCTGTGTGAGTCCGGTTGTTCTTTGTGGTCTGGAAGCTTTGGAAGCATGACAGTCTATTTTTTCCCTATCCCACTTGGTGTTCACTTGATGAATGGAATGTTAGCCTCTCAACGTAAAATACATAAAATACTATGGTAACAGCATTGGGCAATGCAGTATATCATATGATTTGAGCTTTTAGCTCTATGTAAAATGTCTGGTATTCATTTGAAGAGAAATGTCAGCTCAGATACTTATCTTGTATTATCAACTGCAGAAGCACGGAAAATGGAGTAGAGCTTTATGAGACTTGAAACTTGAATGAACATAGTTAATAAAAGAAGCAATAGCAGGAGTGGCAGGGTGGTCTTTTGAGATAGGATTTCAGAAGGTAGATTTTCTACCTGTATAAGCAAAGCAGAAATAGAAAACACTGGCCCAAGTTTGGAAGCAGAAAGTTCTTGAAGAGAAACGTTGGCCTCTTGATTGCCAAGTTAGAATTAGTTGCCAAGATTGTCTTTTAACGACACCTGTGAGTATGCTGTCTTTTCCTCTGACACTAGTGGGACTGATTCTTCATGAAGCCAATGGAAACAGACTTTCCTAGAAATCTGTACATAGCTGTGCCTTTCTGATGCTAAGGTGAGATTTCTCTCTCCTTTATTCTTTAGCCCGTGGTGATTTATATTTACCTTATTCTCTTTTATCACATCTTTTAATCTGAAAATTTTCTATTTCTCTTATGAGTGCTTTTAAATAGAATGCCTTTCACATTATTTTCTCATTTATAAAGCAGGATCATGAATGAAGGTGATATGATTAAGAAAGGATAATTGTGAATATTTAAATGTACTTTCAGAAGATTTATATAGGAACAAAATTGGAGGAAAATCTGGAAAGTTTCTAATTTAAAATTATTTTATTCTACTGATATTTCATGCTCTTGGCTAGCTCTTTACTACAAAGAAATTGATTGGGAGCCAACAGGTCTGAGTTTTTGCCCCAACATTGACAAATAATTCATGTTCAGTTTCACCAGCTATTTAGTGAGGATGCCATTTGGAGAAACTGTGTAAATCTGGTTATTCTTTTATGAAAAAAGTAGCATCAAAATGGCTAGAATGAACCAAGTATTTTATTTCACGGAGACCTCAAAACACAGTCTTTTTGCTGTGGTACATAATGTGATGGTATCTCATTGCATATAATGTCCAAATTCTCCAGGATATGGCATCTAAGTATCTTTGTATTCTGATTCTAAACTGCCTTTCCACATCACTTCCCATTTATCTCATGGGCCCCATTTTTTTGTGAATAGACCATTTGTTGACCCTTGATCACATTGCATACTTTTCTGACTCTGGACCTTTGCTCTTGCTGTCCCCCTGCCTGGTATGCCATTCCATCCTTCCTTCTACAGAAACAAAAGGCCTACCTAGCTTCAACATGCAAGTGCAATGTTTTCTCTTTTGTGCAGCTCTTTCTAAGCTCAGCAGAATGATTTTCCCCCCTCCCTTTGAGTTTACTTATAATAGAGCAATTATCATGTAGGACGATTATTTGTTGATGTATTTTGTTTTCTACCTCCAAAGTTATAGTCCCTAGAAAGGGACATGTCTAGCCTCTGGAACTTAGTAAGAGATTGATAAATAGTTAAAAACATGAAAGATGAATGAATAGATATACTTCTGAAACTAGTCCACACATTTGTTCACAGAACTGTCCTAAGCAATCAATGCTCAGAATTATTTGAAAGGCAGCAAAAGGTCCTAATTCATTGCTAAGAGGAGAAAAGCAAATGTATCAGCATAACTAAATGAGAACATAATCTGGATCTTCATAAGAAATGAGGAAATTTCTTTGATTAAACACATCCATTGGCAAAAGGCCTGAAATCATGGTTAAGAGTGTTATTTTGCTGAAAACTTAAATCAAGAAGCATTCAAAAACAACAGCCATGATGGGTATGATCCTTAGTGAGGATGATTTCCGATGCTGTGTTGAAAGTTTGGCGTGAGGAGAGAATGGAAAATGTCAGTGGGAAAAGGAGTTGTTGGAAGGGAAGTGCTTAAGCTTTGGAAAACGTAGAGAAGGGAAATTGGTCCAGAAACGTCTTGGGCAATCAGCAGAGATGGGAGAGAGATGTTTTTCACCTTCTGGCATAGGCAGCTGAATTAGATATCATCTAGCTAACTCTGATACATTGCCACTAGATGACGCTGTTTCCTCATTAGGCAAACGTGACTCGTCAGTCAGTGAGCCCCAGGTCACAGAGGCAAAAGCGCTGGCCTCAGGGCCTGGGACCTAGTTCCAGCTCTGCTCCTCAGTAGACAGAAGCGTGAGAGGAACAGCCTCTGTCTCTGGAGGTTCTTCATTTGTAAACAAAGACATCCTGAACTGGGTCATTTCTGAAACCTATCCAGTTACTTTTTAAAAGTTATTTTTTTTAATTTTTAAAATCCAAACCTTAGAGATGCCTTTTATGTGAACATACTATTTTACAAACATATCAGTTGTTATTTAAATCTCATGTAGATACTTAAACTCTGTAAAAGATATGGGGCAAGAATGAAGTGAACAGTGGCACACGTGTGTCTGTTGTCCTCGCTGGGCCTAAACAACATTTCTCATGTTAAGTTTGTTTATATACTCAAAGAATTGTGAAGCTAGAAAGAATCCTAGAGCTTATAGAGTTCTATTCTTTACTTTTCATATATACTATCTAAGCATAAGCTTCCGGGTGGTGTGTGGGAATCCTATTGTTTTCTCATTATCTCTCCTTTTCAGAGGTTATAGTTCTAGAACAATGTACTTGTACTCCAGGTTAGTTCTGCACTGCATTTTCTTCCATAGGCTATTAGATATGACACACAAGTTTTGAAGCTCTGTTGAAACCTACTGGATCACGGAGTAAATGATTGACATAGAACCCCTAGCTATTACGTTTGAGCTATTTTTCTTGCCTTCTTTTGTAACAGTGTTTTTCTTAGGTGTGTTGTTTCAGATGTTTTAGTTAGATGGGAATTAAACTCCAAAGTAAGAATGTGGTGGCGGATCAACTCCTATAGCTGTGTCCATCCCTTCCCTTCCCCCAACCCAGAGGAAGTATCCAGCTCCATGTCTTAGTGGAGCCTGCATCATTTTAACACATGGAAAGACTCACTGCTTTTCCTAGGGGGTCCTGAGGGTCATTTGTCTGTTGCTTCAGAAGTAATTGTAACAACAATTCATCCTTTGTAAACAAAATCGCCCACCCTTAACCTATAACCCGGTTAAAGCATTATCCCAGTAGGATAAGCGAGTTACTGATTGTTAAAGACAATTGGCAAAATAGAGGAAAAACAAACAAGCTTTGAAAACTCAAATGCTTTACTCTATATCTTACAAATTCTGATGATACATATTTCTATCTGAAAAAAAGAGAATAGGCTTCAATTTTGTTCTTCCGCTTTTTTTACATATCCCAATGAGGACAGTTTTAGTAAATACTTAAGTTCTCTTGCTTCGAGAAGAAAGATAAGAATGACAATGACCTTGGATGTACTGATGGTCTTCCAAGGACCCAGGAAGCCCTCTCACTAGATCAGTACAGCTCCCGTGTTCCTAGCTAACAAGGTTTCATTAGAGCTGAAAAAAAAATCGCCTTTTGCTTCCAAACACTATTTGAGCTTTGATAGGGCCTCAGCAGGGAATAGATTTTCCTTTTTTTATCTTTTTTGCTTCCCTGGTGTGTAATCTTGCCTTTTAAAATAGTGGCAATCAGAACAAATTACCTAAAGAGTAGGGAATGAAAAGATTTCACAGTCATTGTGGGTATTTTTTAGTTTTCTTTAACAACGGTACCTTCTCTTAGTAATTGAAAATGATCCAAGAAATCTGTATGTACTTGGCGATGCTTTTCGAAGTGTGTGAGCTAGAGAGAGCTCTTAAGGTGACAGAGATTGTTTCAGCCTCTGCTCTGAAGCTTCCCAAAACCAGCAGCTGGCCTTGTTGCCCAGTTCTCGCTTTTGACAGGGACCAGGTGGAAGTTTTAGGACAATTGCTGCTTTGGTTGCAAGAGAGATAGAACCTGGAACAGGAGGACATTTTGTGGCTGGTCTTCAGCTCACATTCCAGATGCAAAGTTTAGCATAGTTAGTGTGTCCCTCGCAGTCTTGGGGAGAGGATCTTAAAAGAGGGTGTGACTCAGAATCTCCCTTGGAGTTTTTGGCAGTGCCCCAGTCTCACTAGGACATGGGTCATTGTGAGGAAGGCAGCCTCACTATGTCTCTGAGACACGATGGGCACTCTGCATTGGCCATATCATTTATCACGTCCTACCCGGCCCACGAATGTTGGAAAACGTGTTTGCTTCCTGAGGTTCAGGGAAATGAAGAATGTGGCTGTATTCCCTAGGACTAAGCGGGCGTCTGAACCTCTGAGAAGAGAGATTGTAGAGTCGGGGTGGGAGTTATGACATTCCTGAGCGTTGCTTAGAGGAAATAGTTGCCACTTCAGGTATCATTTCTGGAGTTTCATATGTGGTAAATTAGAAATACACAGAAATAGGAACAGCCAGCTATTTGAGAGGTTACCCTCTGAGCAAAATATTGCTGCCCAGGCTTCTCTCAGAAGGCCATAAGAAGAATGCTTGGAGCTAGGTGTCAAAGGAAGATTCATGGGAAAGAGGCCATGCCCTGATGGAAAGTCAAGTAGAGAACAGCTAACTTCTAGTGCCTTCAATGTATTATTATTAAGTGGATGAATAAATACATGAATAAATGAACAGAGGTTGGAAGGACCTTCACTAGGACCCAGTACTTTCTAAGCCTTATGTTCCAAGTCTAAGGAACTTGGGGGATGGCCATATGGTTAAAGTCCAGGGAAACTTCAAGAGGTGATAAAGACCTTGCTGTGTGTAGTAGTGGGATTTAAACGAGAAGAAATTTTTGACAGTTCTCAAGAAAGTAGATATCAAATTAGCACTTTCTAATGGATAAAGACAGGCGTACCTTAAGCAAAGTGAATATAACAGCCTCAAACTGAGGTGTGTCTAATCGGGAATCAGTGCAGGCTATCTCTGCAGATGTATTTAACCAAAAGGAGACATTCGAGGGTAGGGGAGTATAGGGTCTTAGGCACAACCCTCAGCCTTCAGCAGCTGACAGACTGGAGGCCAGCAAGCTCAGTCACTAGGAGACTGAGTGATGGGTGCAAACCCAGCCATTGATCTTGGTCTCAAAGGTCAGAGCAGAACCAACTTTATCAAAGTTACTAGGCCAAGTTCAAGATAAGGTTCGAGGACGTCTCATCTCCCTTGGAACAATGAAGGAAGTCTATTTATTCTCTAGGTTACTTTAATGATAGGTGATTCAAATATTCACTTCTATCTTTAGTGAAGCCAGATTTTTTCAAGGGCTCGGCCACATGCTATTGAAAAAAATTAGTGTAATAGTTAGGTTTAGGGTAATTTCCAAAATACAAAACAAAGTATAAAAATCATGAGACTGCTCCCTGAACATCAAAACAAGTAACATTACAAAGCTAAGTTAAAACCCAGCATCATAAAAGAGAAGTATAATTGTAAATTTTAACAGTTGTAACTGAAACTGAACTATATTTTATATGAATTTTTAAAGTAGCCTGTGCAAAAAGAGAAATTATGAATCATAAGCATGACTGTGTTAGATTCTGTGTCAGTACATCAATTTCTAAAAACTGATCTTGAATAAATTCGTGTCAGTCATCTTAAGATGCTATAAGCCTTGTGCTAAAGAGTTGGATTATTTTGGAGATATTCTAATAAGGGATCCTTTTGAGCAAGTCACTGAGAAATCCATTTGCCATGGTGATGATAGTAAACACAGTCCATCCTGCTTCACAAAAAGTAGTTTATCTTTGGTTGAGTCAGAGAAGTGCTAGTGGCGGAGATGATGAATGGTGAGGAGATTGTTCTGGGCAACTATGCAGAACAAAAGCTTGAACTCGACCTGTAATTTGCCCTCAAATTTCTTCAGAGGAAAGAATAGTGGTGGAATACTGACAGTTGTTGAAGGTTGGTAGTAGGTAAAGAGGGATCATTACACTATCTTTAGTTTTGTTTCAATTTTTTTCTATTGCACAAGATGAAACCCTTCTTCAAAGTAGTTCCTAGAATATCTTTTTAAAAATTAAAAAATTTTTTTAAAGATTAAATAAAAAAATAAAATAGTTTAAAAGATTCTTGTATTCTTATTGGTTTCCTTAACTATAAACCAACTAAAAAAAAGAGAAATAGACACATTCAGTTATAAATGTTATTATTTTGCCCATTTTGCACATTTATATATGCTTATTATTTATAATTCTAATGTGTAAGAGAAAGTGAACAAATGGATGTTTTCCCTAAAGAGACTTTTTTTTTTTTACCACATTAATGATTATAGTGTAAAAAAATTCCGTTAAGATATGGAAAATAGATAACTAGAGTCCACTTTCCACTTTATGGATGGGCTTAGGGAATGACTCTTGATTGAATCTACACACACAAATATACATACTGGCCTTTCATTATATTGGTTATCTTTTGTGCAGGAAAATTCCAGTGAGCTTTGATTCCAGGCCTGAGGTGCATTTCGAAATATTCAATGCAGCATGATTTCTGAATAACTCACATTCAGGAGGGAGTACCCCTTGGTATACCACATATGCATCAGCTTCATTTCAATAATTAGGAATAGCTTTTAAGTGACAAATCACAATCTGAAATGTCTGGGTATGTATTTTAAAGATCTGTGTGAAAACTCATTAAGGCTGGTTTTGTGCGTGCGTGTGTGTGTGTGTGTGTGTCTGTGTGTGTGTGTTTGATAATGTTCTTTTCTATAAGTATTTGGATAATCAAATTGGTTATATTTTACAGAATGTTAAGTAAAACTCTAGAACCATCTATACATTAATTTAATAAATTCATTCAGTGAAGAGATATTTATGATGTATTTTTATGAGTCAGGCATCGTGGTAGGTGCTGCGAATACACTAAAGAGCAAAGCCCCGTGGTCGCTGTCTTCATGGGCCTTCCAGACAAGAAAGGTAGCAAACATTAATCTAAATAACCACACCTGTGACTATGTAATTACGAATGCTGCTAAAGGCTATGAGAAAAGCATAGGGTGCTTTGAGGTTATGTGATAAGTCATCCCCACCTAGCTGGGAGTCAGAGAGGAGGTGATACTTGAACTCATATCTGAAGGATAGGAAGAGTACCAGACTGAGGGAAAGGCACATGAGAAGACCCTGATTTCAGAGAGAAGCATGGCACTTTGGAAGTACTAAGGGACCAGGGCAGCTAGAATGTAAAAGGCAGAGAGAGACTGGTGAGCCATGAAACTAGAGAGGCAAGCTTAAACTCAGTCCTGCAGGATCATACATGTCATGGAAAGAATTTGGTCTTTATCTTAAGAACAACTGGAAAGTCTATTAACAGTTCTAAGCCTGGTAATAACATGACCCGATTTCCATTTTTAAGGAAATCACTTTGACTGGAGTCTGGAAAGTGGATTAGAGCAGGGCAACAGTGCCTACAGCCCCTGGCAAGGTGGTGGGGATTGGGGGCCAGCCTTCTAGCCACAAACTGGGAATGTGGTAGTGAGCAGAATATTATCCTATCCTATTCAAAATCACAGGCTGTGGGGAGGCAGACTTGAAAACAGATGATGATACAATGTGATGAGCTTCATATGAGAAGTGAATAAAACACATTATGTGACGACAGCAGATGAGGCAATTAATTTTGACTTGGAGGATGAGGGGAAGCTGTACCAGGAGATGGCAATGGATCTGGAGAAGAGCCAAAGAGGAGATTCAAAATTATTCCAACAAGAAGAAATAGAGAGAGCAAATTTAAAGGTGATTTGAAATGCCCTGAGCTTCGGGGAATGGTAGGCAGTCAGATATGGCTGCCTCATTGCCAATAAATACACTTCCTCCAGCCCAGATCAGATGCTTCTGGCCCGCTGCTTCTAGTACCTTCAATAATTCTTTGATCATACCAGGGCCAGGAATCCATTACCCCTCACTTCCAGCTTTTCACTGTGCCTCACTCTCCTTAATTGCCCAAACTAAATCCCACATACTATCATTAGCATCATTTGTTGGTATAAACCTTTAATTTCCCTGTCCTTCTCTAACTTTATCTTAAAGACCCCATGACCCTCAACCCCGGTTTGCTCCAACTCTACCTACTCCATCTTACACTTTAGCAGCTGCTCTTGGAGAAGAAAATCTCATGTCCATAGGCTCTGGTTTCATTTGAGACCAAAGAACTTAAGGGAGCTCTCAGTGTAGCCAGACCATCCTGCTCTATTTTCCTAGTTCATTCATTCCCCTACACCCCAAAATGTCAATTTTACTCCTTCTACTCTCTCCTCAAAATACCAATACCTTCGTCCTCATTCTTAATTGATGACTAGCCTCTTGTTTCAATGAGAAAATATAAGTATCACATCTAACCACAAGCTGGCATCTGAGCCCATAGATTCTCTCTTCTTTCCTATGGCTGAGGATGAATTGTCCCTGCTCCTATCAAAAGCTCGCTCCCTTCACTCTACACACTTCCTCCCTCCTCTTCAAGGACATGGCTCCAGCATTTCTTCTGTTTCTTTACTTCATTATTATTTCTCCCCTCTCTACTGAATCATCTCCATCAACATGAAATGTATTGTAGTATCTCCCATCCTAAAAAAAATTAACATGCCTAGAGACTGCCCATTACTCTGTTCCCCTGTACAACAAAACCCCGGTAAAGGTTTATCTGTGTCAATTCTACTTTCTCTTATTTCCATTCTTTCTTAAACCCACTCTAATCAGGTGTTTCCCCCAATCACTTGCCTGAAATTTCTCTCAGCATCACCAGCCAAAATCTGCATGTTGCTAAATTCCAAATGAAAATTCAGTCTTCATTTTATTTAACGAGCAGCAATATTTGGTATAATTTACCATCCTTCATCTTTGAAACATTTTATTTCCTCCTGGAACCAAAATTCTCCTGATGTTTCTCCTTTTTTGAGAACTGTTCCCCTCTCCCATCCTTGAGCTCCATCTTCTTCCCACCAAACTCCAGATGATGGAGGGCCTCAAGGCTCTGTTTCTGAACCTTTTCTTTTCTCTGATTATATTAATTTCTTAGATATCTTATCTAGTCTCATGGGTTTAAATAACATGATACTTTGATGACTGACTCTCCTCTACCATGCCACCTTCCTTTTTCCCCCTCCAGCCTGGACCTCTCCAATGAACTCCAGGCTCAAAAGTCTGTCTACTTGATGTTTTCATTTGGATCATCAAGAGGTAAAGACACTTAGAACTGCTGCCCCAAGTCCGTTCCTAACTTTTTCCTATACCCACCTCATACCTAATCTATTCTCAATTCCTCTTGGCTATATCTTCAATAAATATCCAAGACGTGACCCTTTTTTGTCACTACACTGTCACTTCCCTAGTTTTAAGACATCAGTGTCTCTCACTTGGACTTTTGCAATAACTCCCTAACTGCTTCCACTTCCACTCTCTCCAGCCCTGCACAGCGTAATTTCAACTGAACATCCAGAGTGATCCACTCACAATGTAAAAATAGCTCGTTGCTCTGCTCAGAATCTCCGAATAATATTTTATCTCATTCAGAACAACACTCTAAGATCTTATAATAGTTTTTAAAGCCCTATCCGATTGGGTCCTCTGTTTCCTCTCTGACCTCCAGCCCTATCAGCTACTGCACTGTTTATTCCACTCAGGGCATCCTGGCCTCTTGATGTTCCTTGGACATAGCAGGGAGGCTTTCTTCTCAGAACCCTTGCACTCGCTGTTCCTTCATTCTGCAAAGCTTTTCCCAAGAGCTTCACTTTCTTCCAGATTCTGCTCACATCCCTTGATCAATGAGGTCTTTGACCATTCTATTTAGATTAGCAAAATTTCATCTGCTGCATTCCTCATCCTCCATCTGAGCACTATTTTTCTCAATAGTGCCATGGCCACCTGGCACTGTATTAGTTAGGTTAATGATAAGACCTGTAAATATTAGTTCCAACAGTTCTATGGTTTAACACATTTCAAGTGCATCACAAACTTCCTTAACAGTTCAATGCTGCTGTTCCTGGTTGGTGGTTTTCCCTCACCTGGGGGAATCAGACACCCGATCCTTCCTTCCAGAGGTTCTGCTTCCAGCAAGAACCAGGGGAAGGCTCAGAGTCTTCTGTTTCCAGCAAGAACCAGGGGAAGATTAATAAGTGGAGAAGGCACACCAGGTTCTAAAAAACCCTGTCCTGGAGATGATAGACATCAATTCTGCTCACATTACATCGGCAAGAGTTAGTCATGTGGACACAGAAGAATGTGAGGGAGGCCAGGAAATGCAGCCCCGTCTAGGCTTCTAACTGCCAGTGACAACACAACTCTGTTTCTATACCATTTGTAACTCTGGGGCACGGAACAGATCCTGGTTCCTGGTAGCTCCTCAATGAATATTTGTTTTTATTTATTTTAAAAGGCCATGGATTGGAGGAGGGAAGAGATTATTGTCAAGTGGAGAGTGGAGACTGAAAGATAGGGTCAGATCATGACAGGCCAAGGCTGTGTCAACTTGTGGCCAGCATGAGTGTGGGCTTCCCTAAAGCATGAACATGCCCAGATCACAGGCAAATTGTACTAGAACCAAAGCATTTGGTCTCGTTTTTTTTTTTTTTCCATAAAACTATTTGAACAGTAGTTGCACAACAGGAATTTCTCTATTGCCATCCTGTGGCTTTGTAGATAAGCAGCAGTGAATCAGCCAGAACCAAAAAATGTAGTCTGTTTGATTTGACTGCACTTGTATACACACGGCCTACGTTCCTCCATGGGAAAGTTTTACTTGTTCAGTGGACTGCATGTTAAATCCGTGGCATAATCCCAAATTATTCCTTTGGCTTTTTCCTTTACTTGTTCTCTAATTTAGGTTTGATCTATTGTTACACAGGTGTATGTAAAGCGTGAAATATCATTAATGCACACTGGATTGAAACGATGTTATGGGGGTGACTGCAGACTTCAAGCCAAGCTCTGAGGCACCCATGTAGCCTTCTCCAATGCCATCATTTGAGACCAAACACTGAACTGGGTGGACTGTGTTTTTGATTTAGTAATTCATGTTGGATTCTTTGAAAATACAGCATGACCATGATCTCCGTCAAACTAAAAGAGGATACACTTGTATATTTGGTTAACATGTTGCCAAACATTCAGATATTTGGAAATATTACACAACTGAGTGAACACTAGTTATGTTGACATAATCTCTGTACACCTGTAGGTATTCTTAATTGATCACATGCCTTATTCTTTGCATCATAAAAATCACACATAAGATACGCCCTCCAAAACAGGTTATGTAATGGGAATGATCAAAATATGCATAAAATGCTCGTTTTACAAAATCTTTTATTTAATATTTGAAAGTATGGCTTATCATTTAAAAATAAATCAATCCAAAGCACTCGTCAACCAAAACAGTGGGTGTGTGGTGGCAAGGATGTCACACCACACAGAGCTACGTGTGAGAGAGAGAGAATTTAGCAGATTCCTGACAGACCCGTCAAGCTTTTACTCTGGAGTACTTTTGTTTGAAAGACCAAGACATGTTAGGTTCAATTTACTTTATTAAATATTTTGTATCTTGAAGCAAAATTCTTTCTGAAACATCTACACAGAGTTTGGGACCCATGACGTGATATTTACCATATATTACAGAATAACTACTTTTACACCCTAGAGTAGGAGATGAGAACAATGAGAAGCTCCTCATCCCAGACATCTGGGAGTGCCAGGGTGTAACATTAGGAGGAAGTGGACTAAAGCTTTGGTTCATGATTATCTATATTATACACTCCCTCAACTACAATTAGAAATATACAAATTGATGTTTTTCTACTAAATACTAGGGAGAAAAGCTAAAGGTAGGATTTGTGAGCATATTTTTTTCTACTTTTCTTGCTATTTTTTTCTACAAAACACTAAACATATTTATATTGAGCAATTTATTTCTCTGAGTTAATTTTTTGTAGAGATACTTATATCTTCTAAGATCTATGACTATCATAACTGCCTTTCAGAAACCTATAGATAAGTAAATGTATTTATTGATTTTTTTTCCTTTAATAGAAATGCTAACTAGTAATTTGATCATCCAGGTGGGAGGTGTTTCTGATCTCTTAATTTGTGAGGGCCACCATAACAAAGAACGATAAACTGGATGGTTTAAACAACAGAAATTGATTGCCCCACAGTTCTGGAGACTAGAAATCTGAGATTAAGATGTCAGCACGGCTGCTTTCTTCTGAATGAAGGCCATAAGGGAAAACTGTTCCATGTCTCTCCCCTTGTTTCTAGCAGTTTGCTGGTAATCTTTGGCATGTCTTTAGCTCATAGGATCTCCCTAATCTCTGCCTTCATCTTCATATGATATTGCCTATATGTGCATGTATGTCCAAACTTCCGCTTCTGATAAGGACAGTTGCCATATCTGATTAGGAACCCACCCTACTCCAGCGTGACCTCATCTTAACTAGTTACACCTGCAACAACCCTATCTCCAAGTAAGGTCACATTCTGAAGTACGGGGGTTAGAACATCCACATATGTATTTTGTGAAGAAACAATTCATCCCCTAATGCCATCCAGCCAGTGATCCCAGAGAAAGAGGAAAGGGGGGAAATCTAGTAAGCGACATTTACATTCTTAATGCTATATATCCACACCCAGCTTGGGTTTCCTAGGTGATCCAATTTTACCTAAGAAGATGAAGAAGATAATTCAATTTCCTTCTTTCACTGAACCAGTTTTCTGCTTGTATCTAAGGAGGATAAAAATATCTACCCCACATCCTTCCCAACAGGTGTATATGAGGATAAGAAGAAATAAAGGATGCTTTAATACTTTGAAAATATATAATGCATTGTGTCTCCAAGTAGTAGTGTTGGTTTTTGTCACTATTGTCATGAGTTAATAATTTCCTAATTGGCTGATGATGAAAATTACCTTTATATTTATGAAGATTTTGGGAGTACATCCTCAGAGATGCTGATGAGTAGGGTCTAAGAAATATTTCAGTTGTTCTTCAGGTAATTCTGATTATTAGCCAGGTTTGGAACTACCGGTCTTGAAAAAAATTCTTCTTTAAGAGTGAGCACTGTCAATAATGTATATTTAACTTTACTATTTGCACGAAAGAGAAAATATTGATAGTACCAATAATGGCACTACCAATTGATTTTAGGAAGGCAGTATGTGTTTAGTGGAAGAGTTCTATGTTGGGGGTTTCTGAATTTGAATCTCGATTCTATATATAGCTTTTAATGCTTACATAGTCATTTAATTAATATAAATTAGGCAAGTAACCTCTCTGATCTTCAATTTCATTATCTGTAAATGGGATAGCTTTTGGAAATACACTAGAATTAAACAAGTCTTCATTAAAAGATTATTTCTTTCCTATTCTTCTAATACTTCAATTAACTTTGAGTCACTATCTGTAAATTTTTGGAAGTTGCAAACAGTCAAAATAGATTAATTAGAACTATACACAATGCCTCCCTTTGCTCCAGCTTTTATCCTTTTTGATTACTGGATTCAAAGGTCTAAATGTGGAATTATGATTGCTGGATATTTTCAGAGTACACCAGGTCCTAGTAGCGCTATATTAATTTTGTGAAGGGGTGAGAATGTTGGCAATAAATTCCGAATTCTAGGGAAGTGGGTGGGCTAAGAAAAATCAGGTGCAATGAATGACCCATTAACTTACGAGAAGCTTGGGTACATGCTGCAGGGCAGGATAGAACTGAAGGCACTGGACCATGATATGGTTAAGTATTAAACCTTGAGTAGCATATAGAAGAGGGCTCCATAGAATTCTGGTGGAATATTTTAAGTAAGCTTCTGGCTTTTAACAAGTCACCACTATTAATGAACGGTCAGTCTTTCCTCTTTAGAATCTTCATATCATTGGTCTTCCAACAATGCTACTTATTAGTCTATTAAGAGTTCTCAAAGTTGGAAAGAAAATAATGTAAAACAGGAGAAAAGTATAAAGTTTATTTGCAACTGGTTGGGTCTTAGAGACAGAACATCGACTTTTTAATTGCTGAATCTAGTCTCTTTCCAAATTAATTCAGGCACACTTTGAGGTACCTGATCTGAAATTCTAAGAAAATCTATTTGATTTCAGTTTTCTTCCATGCATATTAATGGCAGATGTTAGCACTTGTTTCTGTTCCAAAGCCTCTTTTAGAAGATTCCTCTGCCTCCACAGAAAACAAGCAAGAAGCCTACCCAGGACATGGGCTAGTAAACTACAGTTGACCTTTGAACAACGGGGGTTTGACCTACATGGGTCCACTTCTGTGCAGATTTAAAAATATATATATACTGTAAATGTATTTTCTCTTCCTTATGATTTTTTAAAATAATGTTTTATTTTCCCTAGCTTACTTTATTGTAACAATACAGTATATAATTCAGATAACATACAAAATGTATATTAATTGACTGCCTAGATCATCTGGCTTCAGGTCAAGAGTAGGCTATTAATAGTTATGTTTTAGGGGAGTTGAAAGTTACATGAGGATTTTCAAATGTGTGGGAGGTCGACACCCTTAAACCTCACATTTTTCAAGGGTCAACTGTATTTAATTATTGATCATGGATTAATTATAATTTGCTGCAAAACTTCAAATATGGTAGACCTTTCTTTTTATTGGGTGGTTCTAACATGCATTTTAGAAGTTATTGTTCCGTCTTCTTATGTGAGATCCATACTAATGGATGTGGCAGCACTATGTTGATGGATATTAAAAATGCCATCAGGTTTTTCTCCAGCTACAGACAGCCTGTAATGGTCTTTCAGTCCCACTAGCAGATAAGAGCAAAGGGAGAATTTTTGTAAAAGAAGTGGGGAAAAAAAGGACACAGAAAAAAAAAAGCAGACAGTCTTTGTAAGAAGACTCTAAATTGGAGCAATTTATTTTTCATCTCTAAAGCCACGAGGGCAAGATAACTAGCACCTTTAGATATGCTGAGAAGAGTCAAGCAGGTTATGGGGACCCAGAGGTGAGAGAAGGGATTATGCTCGTTACTGAAAATGCTGAATTTTGAAATTTTCAGAAAAAGGTAACAATCAATGTGACAGGCAAGTTCTGAGATAAAACGAATCAATGTATGGTATGTCTGCACATTTCAGCCAGAATATTTGGGATGTTACCAACAATGGAGAAAAGATTGATTTAGAAGACTTTGACCCTGTGGAGTAAAGGGTGAGGCTCTTTGGTTGACCAGGTGACCTGACATTTGTCTTTAGGTGGGGAGTGATCAAAGTCAATGCTTCTCAGAAAGGGTACAGAGAAGAGCACAGGAGGGAGCTTCAGCCTATCATAGTGATATAAAATAAATGTTTGTTGAGTTCAACTGTTGACCTGGCCAGTAGCCAGAACAGCAGTAGCATAGAGCTTTTCAAGGGCAGGATAAGATTTGAAAAGTGGAGAAGCTGGGACCCTTGCAGCTTATCCACATCCCAAAGGCCGGTAGCACAGGTTGGAGATAGAAGAGAATCACATCCAAGAACAGGTCCTCGAGGTTTGCTTTTAGATATTTACTGGCTTAGAAAAGTCAGGGCTTAATTTTCTTGATTTCAAAAAACAGAATTACTGATGAAAAAGACTATGACTGTCCTACCTCTTGAAGTAAGCAAATACTGGGAATGCTGCAAATGCAACTCTTTGCAATGCAAATTGGTGCCATGGGTGCCTTTGGCTCAGATGTCTGCTTCAAAATGCCTACGAATGTCTGTAAAATTGTAAAATGGCTGTGGAAGGGAAAGGTTTTCTACAACTTCCAAGCTTCATTTATAGAAATAATAACTCGGGTTAAGCGTTGCCTGGAAAATCATCTCTTATTATTCCCAAGTGAAATACATTTTCTGCTACAACAGCTCATTGCTTCACTGTTGAACTGCTCCATTTACTCATTCTGAAATTCATTTGTTCTTTCAATAATTCATTTATTCAACAATCCACTCAACATTTAATCTGGGCACTCACTATCTAGCAGGCATGGTACTTTCATGGGCTCACAGAATGCATTTGCACTGATTGTTTCCTTCAGGCTGGACATTTAATACCATTTAGACAGGGACAGAATATAAATATGGGGCCAAGTTATAGATGAAGCCTTTTCTTCTTAGAATGAAGGATTCTAGAGATGTAACAACATCAATTATTTCTATGAAAAGGCACAACATAACAGGCTTTCTTCTAACAACATGATTTGAAGAAAGAGATTTATTTATAGGTTACCAGGACTCATGATCCAGCTGGACAATTTATCTTTCTACAAAGAAATCTCAGAAAAATCTGCCTGATTTCTAGTCTCTTCACATCCACAGAGAGAGGATACTTATCTAGTAAAAGTCTCTCAATCATGCATAGCTTTTCTAGAGCATAAAATTCAAAATACTTTCTATGCTTCCAAAGTGACACTAACCTAAAAGAAAACTTGAAAGCAGTGTTAAGAAAAAATAAACAACTGTTTAAATTCTGCTTTTTTTTTTTTTTAATGTTGAAATCAGTAATCTTTCTGGCTGAGATCAGAGCTTGTATCTCCCTGTGTAACAATAGCTAGTGTTTATTTGTGGCTTATAACGTGCTAAATGCTTCACACATGTTAAGTCATTTAATCCTCATAACAAGCCTAAGAGACTGGCACTATCTCTTTCCCTGTTTTACAGATGAGGGCCTAGAGGCACAGAGGCTGGTTAAAGTAGTCAAGGTCTCGGTGCTAGCAAGTGCAGTTTTGGGGTGTGAACATGAACAGCCTGGCTCCAGTGTCAGTGCTCTTGATTGCTACTCTAGGCTAAGAGAAGCAACAGGGGCAAAATTACTGGTAGTGTGCTAGTTCCCTTCCTATTCTCATGTCTTGATTTATTTCTAGTCACTATCTCTGCCCTGCTGACAATGAGAAGCAAGTTAAAGTTAAAACGTAAGAACTAAAATGACACATCATATTCTTGTTACCCTTTGGTTAAGGGTCCTAGTGTGTGAGTGTGTTAGGGGTTAGAGAAGAGAGAAGGTGGAAGCAGAAAACAAGAAGCTGTTTTGGCCAGATGCCAACCCAGAATATAATAATATAAATATGAGCCGTCTAAATTTAACAAAAAAACAGGCCTGGTTCTTATCTCATTGACTTATCTCAAAGCTTCCCCTGGTGGTAGTAATGGTGGTGGTGGGAAGGATGCAAGGAGAGCAGGGGGACGGGTGAGGGGTGGGGGTTGAGGGAGAGAGAAAGTTGAAAATGGGGTGAATTCAGATCAGACACCTTCAAGAACAGAGAGATATGAGAAATCTAGGTGCAATGGCAGAAACAAAGCATGTCTTCTTTTCAGACTTGGGGAGTTGGAACTAGTTGTTGGTACAGCTTGAGATAATCCTCAGTTCTGTAGGAATTAGGTCAGGGTGAATATCTTCTGTTTTGGAAAGGAGAGAGGGTAGGCAGTTAGGGATTTTCTGGAGCCAGACTCACTTCAGCAGCCTGCTAATGGCCAAACGGGCCATAGTCAGAAATGGCTCTGCCTCTACAGGGCTTTTTGAACTCAGCTGTGCAAAGAAGGGAGGAGAGCTGAGGAAGAAAAGCACCTAAGATGAGGTTTTTGCATGGTTTCCGAAATATCCATACCAGTCAGCAGGCATGTGAGCCTTGTAGGAATTCCACACGTTATATTAAACCTCTTGAAAGCACAGCCTGCACCTTCTGAAGGTGTCATTGCCTTGCCTGGATAGTGGAGCTATACATTGACATTCTGGGCATTGAATGCAAAGTAAAGCATTAGATGTGTTACTTTTTGTTATCTGCATAGCAAACAGACTTCTCTACATCTATGTGTTATGGACATACTATCTGCCTCTCACCTTTATGTATGCAAAAAGGAAATTTTCACTGCCTGAAAGGGCCTCTATGTGACCTGCAAGAAGTTCACCTTGAATCTGGCAAACATGCTTCTAAACAAATTAATATCATTGAGAAAAAAAAAAGGTCAAATGTTTGTTTTATTGCTTCATTAATATCTATAATGTTTGCCTTTTGCCATTCAGGTTTTAAATAAATATACTTAGTGATAGACATTTACGTCAGTCACTTAATTTTCTCCTCAGAGTATTTCAAGCCTATGAACGGGGCCAGAATAAAAACAAGCTGTTTAATTAAGGATTTTTTTCTCTGACTGTCTCTGACAGTCTCTAATCTCCTGAGACTTGCTATGCTAGAAAAAGCCAGCTCCCAATAATCCAGCTGCGCTTTATTCTAAGAGAAAGGAGATGTTATAGTGTTTACAAAAGATTTTGTTTTGAATATACTCTAGTCCGGTCTGCTCTGAATAAAGCTTCTTTTTTGCTTTTAAAAATCATTTGCATACACTTCTCCGGAAACAAGTTTACTTCCTGTGTGCTGCTTACACTAGGACTTGTCCTGAGGAGAGAGAATGCTCAGGAACTCTGCGGTGAATTCAAGGGTGCCCTTGTTGGGGGCCTTGCTGCTCAGTGATAAAATTCCGATGGGTCAGCATTGTCCTGCCCTCCTTTCTGGCCAGACAATACTGTCATGTCACGTGCTTCTCTGAGGGCTTAGAATAGGTAAAGCGGCGAGCAGCCAGAGACCTGATGTAGAACAAGGAACCAGCCCAGCTTTGGACTTCAATTGTCCTGAGGATCAAGCCTTTATCCATCAATGACTGGATTTGAGACCTCGGGGAACTTTTTTAACCCCAATGAGGCTCGATTATCTTACTGCAAAAGTGAAGTAGTCACACCTACTTCACAGGACTGTTGTCAAGATAAAACTCTCCCCTTCTCTCCCAATTCTCAGTTTTGTTTGGATAACTCCTGCCCGGCCTTCAGTCTGCAGCTGAAATGTCACCTCCTCCAGGAGTCTTCCGTGACTCTGATTAGGCAGGAATCCTCGTATGGGCCCAAGTTCATTCTTTTCTCCCATTGTAGCTCTTTTCATGTCATATCACATTGTATTTCTTGCCCATTAAACTGCAAGCTCTGTGAGGACAGGAATCAGATATGTCTTGTATCTGGCATACATCATAGCACCTAGGCACATTGTTGGCTCTTGAAATTTGTGGAATGGAATTGAATCAATGCATGTAAGATACCTAATGTGCTTGTACGGCCTGTGGAGGTCCCTCTTCTAAGATTGCTCATTCTTGAACACATTTCAACTGTATGTAGACTATTAACATTCTAATAGCCATTTGTCCATGTAGCTGCATTTCTCTTCTGCCCCACTGATGCCTAAAGCTAGAACTTCTTCATTTCTCTGTCTCCATAAGCACATTTCTGTATAAAATTTCTTCTTGTTTGCATCACACAGCCTCGTTTTGAAAATTTCCTAAACATTTATTAAAAAAACTCCTTGATGAGGCCCTCTGAGAGTTCCTCAGAGGAACCAAGGAGAAACTGGATGTTAGGCGATAAGACCCTGAGTGAGCAGATCTCAGTGGTGGGGAAGAAAGAGGGCAGGGAACATGGGAGGAAGAGATGCTGGGCTAGATTTGGGGGGCGAAGACACCAAACTGGGGGCAGAGAGGAGATTGGACTTGAGGGACAGTGACCTCAGCATACGCGTTTAGCCAACTAAAACATTGACAATCAGATGGCATGTTGACATTCATCATTAATGTTTTCTTCTGAATAAAAAGGATGAAGAAGAGGAAGAGGGTAAGGTAGAGGGGTTTTGGCAAAAAGGAAAGAAAAAGCTGCTGCTTTACCATTATTTGTCCCTAAAACCAAACAGGGCTTGCCTTGGAATACTGTGGTGATGATTTTTCCCATGTGGTCTGGCCCAGAATTAGCTCATTGTGACCTCACCTGAGCCTGCCCATTCTTGTCACCTGCCTCACACTGCTGACAAAGGGAAAGCTTTTTTGATTGCTGCAAACTTGGCTGGGTTTGAAGAGTGGATGATCTTTTAAGAAAAAACTTAGTTCTATGTCAATTCTAAGTTATAGCAATCTTCTTTAATAGTAACATTAACTTCACGGCTAACACCACTGAGAGATGATAATTCAAGTAATTCTTAGGCTATTTAAAGTAATCCCTACCTGTCCCCATGGATTATTGGGAAATTCGCTGAGGAAAGTTAAAGAGGAAAAGGAAGAAAAGTCAACATGCCCTCTGAGGATAGAAAAGCAAAGAGGTTCTCCGTAGTTTAAGTTAATAATGCACTAAGAACTGGGTCTTAAGAAAAGGTATAAGTTGAAGCAAAAGGCTTCGATGACCTACATTCGAGAGAGCAGTGGTTGCAGGGAATGGTGGTGAGTCCTTTGATGCTGGAGTGAACATAGTGCATTCATTTGGTGGCGACTGTACATGAAGTCTAGGGAATGGACCAGCCAAAACAGCTTTCTTTCCCTTGCTTCAGTCGCATTTCCCATATGCTTATTTCCTTAGTTTTTTTGGTCTCACCAGTTTTGGTCTCAGGAGGCAGACCGATCTGATACATATTTGTGTGACCTGAGGACTGGGGCTCTGCTATCCAATCATCAGTCACCTCTGTTATTCCCTGATAGTCTTTCACTTTCACTCAGTGTACTTTTCTACCCTGTATTCCTTGAGCTGTCACCTATGGAGATTTGCTTCTCTGTGCTTAAGGCATGACATCTGATTTCCAATACAAACATGTCCAGTGACCAACTCCTTTAGCTCTTATAGTTTATCACCTCTGTAAATTAGCTTGCTGGATAATCTAGATCTGGGTGCAGAGAGAATGGATGGGGGTGAATGGGATGCAAAGGGTAATTTCAGAATCTGAAATTCTTCATGTGAAAAGTGCAGGGCAAAGTAGGTAGAATGTGCTTTGATCAGCATTAAGAACTGGGTGCCAGATGCACCCTGGAGCTTGGCCAAAGAGCACTGAGAAAGAAACTGTGGGCCTGCCAGAAAGGAATGACCTGGCCTCACCATTCCCTCTTCAGACCATCTTTCTTTTTTAAGTTAGGGTTGGTTAAATGAGCATTGCCTATCTGACTACCTAGCTGGATTCTTCATTCCCCTAGAGCAAGAAAAAATGCCTCTGACAAACAAGCATTTAAAAATATGTTATTTAAAAGATTGAAAATTGAGGGGATTCTCATTTATCTGTCCTGAAAACAGAATCCAAAGGGAGAAAAAAATCAAGTTTCCTTGTCAAGAGATGAAGGCAGGAAATAGGAAAATATGAGCTCTTCATCTAAAGGAGCATATTTTGTTATCCCTTAGCATGCCACAGCCTTGGGTGTAAAGAGATGGATAATGAGAGAAGATTTAGGAGACAAGAGAAAAAGATCAGAGAGTCTATAGTCAATGGCCATGTCTATGGCATTCCCCAGGGTGAGCAGAATCCCAGAGTAAAACTGCAGTTCTCCCAACATTGGATATAATTTGGTTGCCAGGCTTGTTGTCCTGTAGAGTCTCTCAGCTCCTCTAGGTCAAGCCTCTGTGTCCTACTTGTTACTTCATAGCTAATTCACTCCTTAGCGTTATGTAGCAACTTGCTCATATTCATTGTTTACCAAATAGTGGTAAACACACTGCTCACTAAATCGAAGCATACTTTTCTAACTAAAATATTACATATAATATTTACGAAACATTTAACTAAAGCATAAATGAGAATCAGGACAAAACCTCTTTGTTTCTTCCATTTGGATTAAAGGTGAGGCAGACATAATGAAGCTTGCTATTCTGTTCTCAGATTAAATTTTCATTTATCCTGTTAACAAATATTCATTGCGTGTGGGGTAAGTGCCTGGCACATGCAGGGCACGACAGCGTGCAAACTAAACACTGTGCTCTCCCTTTTGGCACATATGTTTTGTTGGAAAAAACAAATTCATCGAATAATTACACCTGTTTATGATAACATTCTGTGGTATGTGCTAAGAAGAGAAGATGCTATCCACTCTCATATTTTCCCTGCAAAGTATACAAACAGGGTTCTGATCTCACAGCAATGCCAAACCCTGGATTAAACAGGCTAAGCTCTATGGAGATCTGCATCTAAAGGTTATGCTTTCTGCTATGAAGTTGGAAAGAGGAGAATGAGGATGAACTCAATTGCTAAAGACTTGATTGGACAGTATTAATTTTAGTAGACTCAGGACAATATTCTTTTGTCTAATAAAGCTGCTAGTAATCCTCTTCTTGGGTCATTGAGTGTTCAAGTTAAACTGACATGACTTTGGCTCGAAATCTTTGAGGTCGAGGCATTTTTAAGATCCATCCTTGGAGAAAAATTAACTTTACAATGGCTCCACCAAGTTTCAGATGATATTAAACTGCTTTCTTTGCATCAGGAATTACATTTAATGCATTAAAATAAGCACCAGTAGTAAAAAAAATTAATTACAATAATAACTAGTATAGCAGTCAAAAAATTTTAAAATCTAATTAAATAATAGTGGCTATAAACACATATTTTAACTTTTCAGTGGGATTTACAAAATGTCTTCAATAAATTCTCAGGAAATTAGAGTTCTAAATTTTACGGCAAAATGATGAATTCTTAATATATTAGGTGATGATATTTTGTTTAAATTCCAGAGTTTATACAATAACTTTACTATAAACTGAGGTAGCCATCCAGAATTTTTCACATCTAAAGCAGATATGAGAAGGTTGATTTGAAGACTAAAATCTATTATTTCCTTTATGATCATAGAATTTTAGAACTTTAAATTTATCATGTTTACATTTATAAGCAATTGTTTCCCCATGTATATTTTTCTCTTCAGGCTGAAAAAATTTCACTTTTTCTTTCTTCTGGTACCAGACCCCCACACCCCCACACCCACTCCCTCTTTACCTGTCCTGTGGTTACTTGGCATGCTAATCTGTATAACTTGACTTCAAAGGTCTGTAAACTATTAAAGCAGTAAATGAATTTTTAATTTATTTTAGTGATAGACCTTTTATTGATATTTTCTTCTTGTTCATCACAATGAACCACATCTGTAAAAGGCCTTAATTTAGTGCTTAAATGAAGATTTAAGCTGTTAAAGTGAGTTATTTGGTAATATCTCCTGGTTCTGTTTGAATAACTTTTTTAGCATTAGTAGCTTTATGCTGGCCAGGCTGACATTTTACTTTTAGGCTGAATAATTTACTCTAATCCAGAAGGTCTGGATGTTCTCAGGAGGCCACCATTCACAGCAGTCACTAGTGTAAATTTGACAGTGCCTACTGTCTTTTGCATTATCCAGCCTTCACTCTGTGTATAAAAAAGGAATGACTTGCTTTTCAAAAGATGGAAGATGAAGGTGGTTTCCAACCACATAAGTAGTAACACGTTATAAGAATTTAGTCTTCATATGGGATCTTGTTTCTTTAATCAGGAACCATGACTATGAATTGTTTCTGTTGCAGCTTGATGAAGTGTCAGATAATGAATCAACAGGCGACCTTTTTTCCTCAAAGAGCTTGTATGATGCTTATTTGTAAGTCTTACATCTTAGACTTCTGTGTCCACCCGCTCTCCACCTCTATCAATTATCAAGCCCAACTTGATATTTTAGAGAATTAATATTTTGAAAAACTAATTCTATCTGAAGTACTAGTGTTAGTCTAATGATTTAATGTTATCATTACTAGATAACACTGAGTTTTAACTGGAATCTTTATTACCTATTCCATTCCAATGTTCTACAAGTTTAGCTAACATCAGCATCCTTTGGAGGGCTTGTTAAAATGTGGAGCAGATTTTGAATCCTGCCCCCAATGTGTCTGACTTAGTCTGTCTGAGGTGGGGCCCAAGAAATTTATAGGTTATGCAACAACTGCTGGTGTGGAATCTGCACTATAAACCAACTGTTCTCCTGGCTCTCAACCCTGGCTACACATCAGAATTTCCTGGGCAACTTCTAAGAAATTACTGGTGAGTGACTAAGTCCCACTCCAGATATTGCAATTTAGTTGGTTGAGGATGGAGCTTAGGAATGATGTTTTAAAAAGGTCCGCAGGTGATGCTCGGATGCAGCAGGGTTGACACTGAATACCTTCATTCAAAGGCAATGATAAATGGGGATTATAAGCATTTGGACAGGGACAGAGTAGAGATGCTTTTCTTTTTTTTTTTTCTTGGTGGGGATATAAAATCAAACTGTAAATTCTATCTTTGCCCTCACTTGATGGAATATGTAGGCTGACTTGCATTATTTTAATTTGATTAGCAATGAAGCTGAAGTTCAGGGAAACACAGTGATTTGCCCACATCACACAGGAGGATAATAGGAGCTTAGTGCTTCCTCTTCCTTTCTTCCAACACCCCTGATTCGTCTCTGATGTGCTAGAAGGGCAAGACCTGGTATTTCAAGTTTCTCTCTTCTGTTGCCCTGCGTGATTGACATCTCTCAGTGGCTTTTGAAGTACATGACTCAGTCAGTGCTGTGCAGAGATATTTGATTTACTTTGGGGAAGCTTGGCATCGAATGAAGTTACCATTTTCACTTGCAAGTCTGATGTGTTTGTCAAGAAGAAACTTTTAAAAAATAATTCAATCTATCGCATTTGCCTCCAAGCAAAGGGAAAACATGCATATGAATTCAGTTTAATGATGAATCACCAGCTTAGCCTCTGATTTGACTGACTCACTCAGTCTATGACTCATGTGCTGTTGGATTTATATTGTTTGAAGATGGATTGCTATGACTTCTGGAGGTGTTTAATTTTCTTCTGAATATTTGAAAACCATTGTTTACAGTTAATAAAAAATAAAAAGAAAATATGAATGATTGATAATAAAATATTAAACACATATCCACACATATATATCTGTATCAAGACTTTAGCAGCAAGAATGGCTGTACTTTCTAAGATTATAGCTGTAATTTAGGTTATTTGTTCCAATTAGATATATAATATGTTTTATTTCTTGACAAATATGATTAATGTGCATGAACAACTATCACCATGGTATGTATCTTGAGTTACTTCTCAATAGTTTGGGTGAGTTCAAGTAATAGTTCACTTGTCCCTGCTTTTTTCGTCCCAGTGAGCAGTGGTAAAATTTAAAAAGTGATTAGGAAGGTTAAGAATATAAGTGCTTTTAAGTTCAAATTCTTTGGGTTTATCTCTTGAGTTTTCACTTAGTCCACAAGGGATAATTCTCAATCCTTAAGGATATTTTTACTATTTTTTTTCTCTCTTAGATGTACACAAATTAATTCCATGTTTCCTGGGTTCTAAATTTACTATTCCACCACTATATTGCCTCCTATTCTTTCTAGTGGGGGTCAGAGATGCACTTCAAACCAGGCGCACACCATGTCCATGGCTTTGCTCTTGGGAACAACTGCTATTGTTAACCTTGATGATCACTCACAGTACATTGAGAAAATAACTTCACAAACTAAATGGTGGGCTACTGAATGGCAAAAATTAATCTTTGAAATCAAAGCATCCAAAGTCATATGCTGACGATTTTAACATGATCTCTTAAAATTAACAGAAGTAGGTAGTCTTTTGGGGGGACAACCCATGACATAGATACTCAAAAATACCTGACTTTTCCAAATGTTAGTGATGTAGAGGAAACATTGATCTGGAAAATCTAAAATATGCACCCAAATAAAATGATGCAAAAAATTTACCTCTCTAATATAATGGATGAACAAAATCTCTAAATAATACCGAAAACTCATTTTAACTCATATTATCCTTTTGACACACTGTTTCACAAAAGTTAATAAAAATTGTGGAAATAGTTGGTTTGAATTTTATCCTCTTTTCCTTCCCCAGCTTCTATTGTTAATCAATAAGTCTAAAAAAAAGTCTCTAGTAGGTATGTGAAGAGCCTATGTGTGTGTTTTTTTTTTTAATGATTAATTTAGAGTTTATCTGAGAGAATTTAGTGTGAAAGACTTGGTGGACATCGTCAAAACAACTCAATGGAAATAATTTGCGAACAACAATAAGTTTGCTAAAACAATCTGTATAATCTTTAAAATCTATCTGGTAAATATCTTTATAACTATAGGCCTTTATCTTGAATTTTCACAGAATATTTTTTGATATATTTGTTTTCTGGTCTATATTAGACAAAGCCTCTTAGCTACAAATAACAGAAATACAACACAAACTCTTTTGAGCAGAAAAAGAAATGTTTTTGAATCCAAGGCCCAAGTTTGTTTTCAGAACTCTGTCTCTAGCCATCCTGCTTTCTTGACTTCTCTTTACACATTGGTCTCATTTTTATCTATTACCTAAATAGGATGGCTTATTTCTTATGGTTAGGAAAGATGGTCATAGAGAGCTCCAAATTTCATTTTTCTTGTAACTTGCCACCATAGAGGGAGAGAGGCCTTTTCTCATACTTTTTCTACATTCGAAATCGCTGCAAAGTCTAAGGCTGCTCCTGCTTGGGACTTAGGTCCATTCCTGAATGACATAATGGCCAGAGGAAGGTTCATTTTGGCCTTCCCCACTGGAGACCAAGAATGAGTAGGATCAGCCTCATCGAAAATACATAAACTATACATATACTGTTACCAGAAGAGAAAGCGGGGCTAGATGGACGAAATACAACACGTGTCCACTATTTGGCCATTTTATTCTTTTTGTTCATATGAGATATAAATTTAGTAGCAAATTGGTCTTATCTGTTTAGTGATTTTTAGATAGATATTTTTGGGTATATGAGTGTGTGTGCATATTTTCATTTTGTTTTGTTTTAAATATATGGTTGTATTCTTTAAAGGAAAGTTCAGTTTTTACTGAGAAATATATGCACTCACATCCTGGACTCAGCAGGTCCCTAGAGTTTGTCCTCGGCACTATTTTGGAAGCTCTGAATTGGAAATAGTCTGGTGAATAACCACATGAAAATAGAGAAGTGGAAATACGGTGTGCAAAGAGAAAAATAAATTCTTCATTGCTTCTATAACATAAATGTGAGCAAACTATTCTTCACTAGTGTAAAAGCACCCAAGAAGCCTGCTTATGTCTGCTGTTCTTCTGTACTGACTTCTATCACCATAGATTAATTTGCATATTTTCTCAATTTATGTAAATGAAATCATGTGGTATGTACTGTTTTGTGTCTGGCTTCTTTCACTCAACATTATGTTTGTGAGATTTATCTATGTTGTGGAATACAGTTTGTTCATTTTCATTACTCTTTAGTATTTCATTGTATGAATATTCCACGTTTTATTTAACCACCCCACTCTATTGTTGATAGATATTTGGGTTGTTTCCAATTCTGGGCTACTATAAAATGTGTTGCTATATTCATTTTTACATGCTGTTTGGGAAGCATATGAATACATTTTTCATTTATATACCTAGGAGAGAAACTCCTAGGATCATACTATATGTACATACTCCTTGGATCATACTATATGTACATACTCAGTTTTAATAGATATGCCAGATCTGTTTGTCAAAATAGTTGTACCAGTTAAATTCCTACAAGCAATTAATAATTCTAATTTTACCATTAGTGTTTTGTACATCATCTTCAAGATTCTCTTGGATACTCTTGGCCCTCTGCATCTCCACATATATTTTACAATCAGCTTCTTAATTTCCATAAAAAGTCTGCTGGTGTTGGATTGCTTTGAGTCAAAATTTTAGGAAGATCTCTCTTAGGAAGTTATATTTAGTCTGAGACTTAAAGAATTAGAGAGAACCAGTATGTATGGTGAGGGAGTAGGGGGAAGGTGAGGGGGACAGAGAATTTTCTGGGGCAAAAGGAACATAATGTGCAAAGGCCCAAAGTATAAAAGAATTCAGCAAAGTCAGAAACTGCAAGATGGCTTGTGTGGCAGAAGAAAAGGGACTGAGGTGAAGCTGGTATGTAGGGCAAAACCTAGATCCTACAGTCTTGAAGGCCATGTAAGGAACTTGGATAAACAAGTGATCAGCAGAGACTTAGAAATTATTGCTTTTTTTTTTTTTGCTTGTTATTAAAATTTTCTTTATTAAAAATAATTTTACTTTGGCATTTATTGTTTTTTTTTTTTAGTAAGTGATTTA
Organism: Pteropus medius; assembly: GCF_902729225.1. Classification (NCBI taxonomy): domain Eukaryota; kingdom Metazoa; phylum Chordata; class Mammalia; order Chiroptera; family Pteropodidae; genus Pteropus; species Pteropus medius. The sequence continues at coordinate 4,340,707 of NW_024347867.1, forward strand.
AATCAAAAAGCCCTTAGAAATTTCCAAAGCTATAATTTAATTCTCTTTGATTAAAAGCAAAAGTGTAATATGAGTTATTTGGATTCTTTGATTCGCATTTGAACTGAATATATCCAGGGGTATTTTCTAAATCCATTTAACTCCCACAATTCCCTGTATTTGAACTCAGTGGGCTTAACTATTTCTTTGAAAACTAGGCAAAAATGTCCCCCACATGACTCAGTATATGTTCACTTCATGTCTACTTTCATTTTTCTTTGTTCACCATGAAGACTCACAAAAGAGATGAATCAACTGTAAACGGAGGAGTGTGAATCTTTGCCCATTATCATCAAGCAGCCATGGAAACACTTGTAGCCGAGAACTCTTATCAAAAGGTCTTTTGTTATTTCAAGGGCAGCACTAACGTATACAATGACTCCATGTTTTTGAATGCATCAAAGAATCTTTGTTATTCTCTGGAAAGAATGCAGCTTGCCTTAGCAATTACAACACTGCTCCATGTATAAAATGCTCTCCAAGGGAGTCCATGCTGTTACATTAATGTCAAAATGGGCAACCTTTATAATAGTACTTTATATCAGTGATTACATATGGCTCTAGAAAGTAAATTCTTGTTACCTTGACTCAACACCATAAAAAGAAAATGCAGTTTAATAAGTAGTTAAGTAACTTTATTGACAAATTACATTGTTAGACACTTCTGAGGATGCAAAGATAACCAAAGCTGAAAAACATTAAGGGCCTTATGTATTTCTGGGATGGGTGGGATGTTCTTATAGAAAATAATGTGGGGCAAGGTGACAGGAGATGAAAAATCAGATAAGAGTAAGGGAGAATTTAATAAGCATAGTGAGCCATAAATAAAACAGTAGTGTTAATCCTTGCTTTTCCCAGCTCTGCTCTGGCTTGGTAGCCCTGGTCTTACCAAGAGGTGCAGCCTGGAAAAGTATTGCCACCTGAAGTCATTTACTGAGTATATTGGGGGTCAATTTCTTTAGAGCACATAGTGACTTCTGGATCTGAGCTCCAAACCAAACTCCTGATCCTTTGTTATATTCTAGACTCTTTTCTGAGGGTTTGACCTTTCCCCGCAAATACTCAGTTACCATTTGGGCTCTATAACAGATGGGGCAGCCCCTGGGACTCCCATGTTTTCTCCCACTTGATTTTTGAATGTGCTTCTGCCAAAAGGCTCTCCTACTGCAACCCAACTGACAGGCTTAGGGTCCCTTGAGATGTGTGCAAGCATATCTTTATTGGCTGTCAAACTTTCTTGGATACTAATGTGAATGATAGGCTTGCTTCCTTCCAGTGGGGCCAGTCTGGAAGGTTTGTTTTTTTCTTAGCTTTAGATGCACCAAAATCTCTTCCCATTCTTTAGCCAGCCATGTTGGGGGCTCCTTTAATTTATCCTCACTACAACAGGTATTTATTCTGGATATGGATTTGCCTTTTGGCCTGTTAGGTTTCTATCATAAATTTGCAAAATGCCTTCTATATATTCTTGGTGTTCCACGCAATGTTGCTTTTGATCCAGGAACTCACTAGACAGAGAAAAACACAAGGCTGGTGACCATGAGGTTCATAGGTCTTATGTACCCACTTCTTAAAGGCGCTTGGTCTTAGAGAACAATAAAAAAGTCTACTAAAAACTTGGTTAAAACACAAGCTGGAAGGTATTATCTTGCACTTTTTTTTGGTGCTTAGCTTGCTTGATGCAGCATATATTATGAATCAGCAAATACTACATGGTGCTATTCTAGAAACAAAAGACACAGGAGTGTGTACAAAGAGCATAAATTGAAGTAGTTCCTTACTTGAAGCTAACGATACACCATTTACAAAAGTCTTTTATCTAATCTCTGCAACTCTGGGCTCAGCTGATTTAGAGATTTCAGATCCCAAAGGACATAATAATGTGTCTACTAGGGAACATGATAATGTCTTTGCTGAATTAAAAGCTGAGCCTATCACCTGCCTATTCAGTCTTTTTTGTTTTAAATATTTTTTTCTAGTTTTATTGAGATATAATTGACATATAATATTATGTAAGTTTAAAATGTACAACGTGGTAATTTAATATACATATTGCAAAATAATTACCACAACAAGGTCAGTTAACATATTCATCACCTCACATAGCCACCTTTTGTGTGTGTGTGTGGTGGGAACTTTTAAGATTAACTTCTCTCTTAGCAACTTTCAAGTTTATAATACAGTATTGTCAAATATGGTCACCATGCTGTACCTCGGATCTTCAAATTTATTCATCTTATAACTGGAAGTGGGTACCCTTTGATCACCTTCTCCCCTGTTCCCTACACCCCCATCCATGCAACCACCAATCTAGTCTCTGAGTTTAGGTTTTTTTTTTTTTTTTTAGATTCCACATATAAGTGATATCATACAGTATTTGCCTTTTTTTGTCTGACTTAGTTTACTTAGCAAAATGCCCTCAAGGTTCATTCATGCTTTCCAAATGGCGGGATTTTCTTCTTTTTTTTTTGTGGGCGAATAATACTCTATCACATATATACCACATTTCTTTCTTTATTCATCTGTCAATGAACATTTAGATTGTTTATATTCTTGGCTATTGTAAATGATGTTACAATGAACACAAGGGTGCAGATATCTCTTCAAGATAGTGATTTCATTTGCATTAGATATTACCCAGAAGTGGGATTGCTAAGATGATAGTTACATTTTTTGTGTGTGTGTGTGAAACTTCTTGCTGTGTAGAAGAAGCTTTTTAGTTTGATAGAGTTTCACTTATTTATTTTTTGCTTTTGTTGCTTGTGCTTTTGGTGTCATATACAAAAGATCATTGCTGAGGCCAATGTCAAAAAGCATTTTTCCTATGTTTCCTTTTAAGGTTTTTATGTTTTCAGGTCTTATATTTAAATCTTTAATCCATTTCAGATTAAGTTTTGAGTAGTGTAAGATAGGGGTCCAGTTTTATTCTTTTGCATGTGAATATCTAGTTTTCCAAATACAATTTATTTAAGAGACCATTTTTTCTTCGATTATTCTTGGTTTCCTTGTCAAATATTAGTTGACTATATATGCGTGGGATTTTTCTGGGCTCTTGATTCTATTCCATTGGTATATGTGTCTGTTTTCATGCCAGAACCATGCTGTTTTGATTATTATAGCTTTGCAGTATAGTTTGAAATCATGAATTATGATGAATCCATCTTTGTCTTCTTTCTCAAGATTGCTTTGGCTATTTGGGATCTTTTGTTGTTTCATACAAATTTTAAGATTTTTTTTTTCTGTAAAAAGTGCCGTTGGAATTTTGATAAGGATTGAATTGAATCTATAGACAGCTTTGCGTAGTATAGGCATTTTAACAATATTCCAATCCATGAACATATGATATCTTTTTATTTATTTATGTCTTTTTTCATTTCTTTCATTAGCGACTTATAGTTTTCAGTGTACATAGATCTTTAACTTTTTTGGTTAAATTTATTCTTAAGTATTTTATGGTTTTTGATGCTATTAGAATAGGATTCTTTTCTTTATTTCTTTTTCAGATAACTTGTCATTGGTGTGTAGAAATGCAACTGATTTTTTTTACATTGATTTTGTATCCTGTGACTTTACTGAGGCTGGGTTGCATTATATTAAGTAGAAACATGTATTATTTACTTATCATTTCTGAAGAAATAGTTTAGCAATGAAACTGTGTGAGGATGTTGAGCAACCAGAGGTGAGAGAGTGGGGCAATCTTTTCTTGTGATTTTGGCTGTCTAGCCATGGAGCACCCTCTCCACGTGAAGGAAGTTTCACGTTGGGTTAATTTTGGTAAGGGCAGTTCCCTGCTTTTTATTCAGGATGATGATAATCTGGTTCAATCAATCAGAAGCTCAAATCCAGGTAGGAATCCTGAGTGAGTGCGGCAAAGGTGAAGTGACATGGTTAAAATTCATCTGCACCAAGATACCCCATATTTTAGGTATTTTCATGAATGTGGAACAATGGAAGTAATCTAGACACCTTGATAATTCATTAAGATTATCCTATATATGTTAATGATTATCCTATACATATAATGTTATCCTATACATATTAAGAATATTTTTGATTATTCTGCTTTCTTAAAAATATTTATGACCGCTCTCCCCAAACTGACAGTATGGTAAAACCAAAATAATTATAGAATATTACTGACACATGTCCTGTGTTTTTTTTTCTTATTTATTCCCAGTACCTAATCTGACACATTATAAGTACTTTATAAATATTTGTATGAATGGATTTCAGGAGAAAGGAAATATGATATTATTAATAAAAGGACCTAACTTATTACATTCTTTGAGAAATTTCTAGTAATATAAAAATTGTCCATTTTATTCAATTTCGGATACTATCACCTTTATTATCACTCTGCTTTTCTATAACCAATGCCCTTTACTTGTTCAATTTCCGAGTACTTTACCTATCCCATCTGTCTGGTAGTTCCAACAAAAGTAATAATTTTTCTTCAGTTTAGAGATTAAACTGGTGAAATTTATTGCCAGAATTCTTTGAATAGTGGATGGCCCTGTGATGCTGCATATTGATGAAACTGTCACTGATTTGGAAATCATTGGTGTGCCATTTGGCTCATATTAAAGTTTTTGAAGTTTAGGCATTGAAGTTCACAGTACATTGTCTTCAAAATTTCATAGAATAGTATTATAAAAACACTCTGATGAAAGTGTCTGATGAGAGCTATCAGACTACCTCCATTACCTCCTTGAGAACTACCTTTGTTAGAAATGCAGAAATTGTGTACAGCTATATATGGTATCAATCCGAGAAAGCAAAATGGAAAGAAGCAAAAGTCAAAGTAGGTATTCTACTCACTTTTAAAGTTTAAAAATTTTCCTTTCAGAAAAAATGCCAGGATGCTAATTGCAGAAGTGGCTTTCCACAGCAAATAAACCTAATCAATATCTTCTGGGGCTATAGGAATACTTGCTAATATAGGTTCATCTTGTCTGTAGTAAATATTTAGAGTGAGATTTCTAATCCCAAAGTTAGTCAACATGTCTGAAAATGGACATGTAACTTGATAAGGAAACTTAAAATTTCTTTTAGTTTATGGCCATGAACAAGCCCAGTCCTGTCTTATCTTGGAAGCTAAGCAGGGTCAGGCCTGGTTAGTACTTGAATGGGAGACCACCTAGGAATATCAGGTGCTGTAGGTGTAAAAAATAAAAAAATAATGAATTGTAAGCTGACAAGGTCCTTGCAATCTGTGAAAATAAAATTTCTTTTTTCTCCTTCTTTTTGGGTCATACTTAAGATTTTGCAGACTTTTTCATACAGAAAAACTGCTAATAATTTTGGTCTTTAAATCAGGACTAAAAAAAAAAAAGCCAGCACATTTTCCCTTTAACTCCTACTTCATATCTGGCACACGTTCTACAAAGGAACCTAAGGGTTGAAGAGATTGGTAAAAATCCAGTAAACTGCATGACTTGAATACACTTTTTTCCCAACAAAAGAAGTAATTGTAGTGAAGCTAAAGCAATTTAATTCCAATCATGGAATTTGTTATTGAGCTGTTCCCTGATAACAGGTGGCAACATTCGTTATAGGATTGGAGGGAAAGGAGCCAGTGGAAACTGCTCCTGGCACCTTCTGACCATCTGCAGTTACTCCTTAGATTCCTATTAAATTACAGCATCTGATCTGCAAAATTAAGTTTTCTTTTAAAGAATAAGAGGAAGACAGAACTAGTTAGAAGAAAAAAAGGAGAGCTTATGCAAAACCAGCTTTGAACCAAAGAGGCACAGAGAAGCTATTGAAGAATTAAAAATGACCTTCTCTGAGGACATGCTTCTCTTCTCCTAGACTTCTGTCCCACTGCTCCAGTAGATGCGGAAACAAGCCACAAGACGCAGCTCATGTGAGTGCTGGACTGTGAGGCCTGCTGGCCCAGTGCTCTCATGGAAGCATGCACTAGAGCCCTGAACGTGGACTGCAACTGGGCTGAGTTACAGGGCAGCTCTGCCTCCGCTAAGAAACTGATGAGAAGAGCCTGATACTTAGATGTAACTTCTTTTAAATTCTAGCTCTATCTCTCTAGCTAGCTGCATATATAGTTTACTTTATTTGTCTAAGTATCAGTTTCCTAGAATGGTTATTGTGAGGATTATGTATAAAAAATCCACCACTGTGCCTGGATTTAGCCAAGTTTTGATAAATGGTAGATGACAATGATGATGATGATGATGATGATGATGATGATGATGGTGGTGGTGGTGATGAAAAAGAGGAGGGGAAGGTGAAATATACAAAAATTTTAAGCCATGCATAATTCAAGATAATTCCTAGTAGTATTCTTTTCTGAGAAGTCTTCAAATGAAGGCACTAGCTTTATGGTGGTAGGTAGAAAAACTGAGGATAAGAAATAGTACAAAAAAGCAAAAAACTCTGTAATTTTCATTTTGGGAACCCTCTAGGAGTGAGGAAAAAATATTTTATTTTATTTTATATATTATAAATTATATATTATAATTATATATGTTATAAATTATAAATATATTCTCAGAGCAGATTGCAAGTTCAACTGAATTTCGCTCTAGTCGTATTACTGCTCATATCTCCATTAGTGTTTACCAAATAACATTGTAATGAATTATTTTATTTTTTTCTCCCAAATACATAATTTGGTTTATGGTTGGCTTCAGTAACATGGTAGCAGCTCACAACATGCCAGGCCTGGGTTATCTTGCAACCAAATTGTTGTGAATGTGGTCTGAAGCAAGTAGCAAGCACTATGAGACCAAATACCAATATCGCTGTAAGCCAATGGGTAACATTAAGGAGGTAATAAAGGCTTTGAGGAAATTTAATAATAAAGTTCAAGATTTCCATCAAGTTTATTAACTCTTTAAAACTCAAGAAAATTACAGTTTTGAAAAAGCTTTTCTTTGCAAATTGTATACTGACAGCTGAGCACATAGCAGTAAAATTGATAAGATGACTGGGAGAATATAATTCGCATGTAGGGTTATTAGAACTTTTGAATGAATAATATACTCATAGAAATAAGCTTTATTGCAGAAAACTGATTAACAAGTTTATCGCTTGTGTAGTAGATGTTCTTGCTGCATGCTGAGGCTACAGGAAAATAAGATGGAAAAGACATTTAAAACATGTTCTCTTTTACATTCCTTGATTATGTCGTGTTTGCTTCAAATCTTTATATATGGATAAGATAATGTCTGGAAATTTCCCCTTCTATATCTTGAGATATAAATATTTTCTCCTTATGGTTTAAGTCAACATTATTTATTTGAACGTTTTTCTCCTTCAGTCAGTTTGTAGACTGATAAGAGCTATAAATCATCACAGACCACATCTCAGGACTAAAGGAAAAGAAATGAAGACATGAAGCCTGAGCGTAGGATGTGGATAATCTCTCTCAAGTATCATTCTTTCAAGTCAGGCATTTTTAGTGGGTTTATCAGTGAAAATTAATTCTTAAGGCCTTTATATAATTTCGAATTCCCACTACCAAATGAGACTTAGACTGTTTCCGAAAACAGGACAGCATAGGTCTGTTACAGTATGCTTCAAGGTAGAGCTTCTTTGAGTAGAGAACCATGACTCTTCAGAGTAGAGGACTAAAAATTTGGCTGGTGGCATACCCTTGGAAGTAATATCTACAGCTTAACTTCCCTTGCTAAACTTTTTCATACAATCAGATATGCTAGATAATGTTTGTTGATTGACTCCTGGTGGCACAAGAAAAATATGGGTAGAGGGAACAAGAAAAATTACAGAACAGAACCTTGAACCTAATTAATTCTATTAGGCCTCATCTTATACAAGGTAACAACAAGTTATGGGGTAATGGAAAGAATCTCATCCTTGAAATTAGACTATTAGGGTTCTGGCTCTCACTCTATCACCTGGAAACCTTGAGCAACTCACTTAGACATTAATAGGGTTTTAAAAACTCCTCTGGTGTTACTGGGCTTCTTACATTCTCAGAACCTGTTGAGCAGGTTTAAGTTTCCTTTAGAATGCTAGAATTCAGGTGAAAAGAGATGCATGTTTTACCCATGGATCCCAAGAAAGCCCTAGGGCTCCGAGTAGTACAGGGCAAGTGTTTGCCTTCTTCCTAAGGAAGAACAGGGTGCTATTTTAAGGAAGTTAAAGGCTCCAAGAATTAAGCCATAACAACAATGGCTCGAGATTTTTAAAAATTCTATCTCATCAGGTCTCCTCTTTGGATACTTTTTAGGACGCATTTAACTCCTTCTCTGCCAGCTTGCAAGTTTGCCTGCCACTCAGCCTCACATGGTGACATTGCCTTTAGCCCTTGTTTGACCAAAAGTCTAGATCCTCAAGCAACTATTTCCAATTGCCCAATTTTGTGTTCTATTTTATGGGAATTATCTTTGCCCAGATGAATTTGCAATGGGATGATTTGCGGCATACTTGAAAGTATGTTGGTAATAGTATCAGATAGATCAAGATTCAATTATTAAATAAATGCTTTAGAGTTTAGGACTTGTTTAAGCTCTCTGAGCGCCTGTTTATTTATCTAAAAAGTGAGAAAAATGTTAGGGTTCAATGAGATAGCATAAATAAAGTTCTTGGCATAGAGTAGACACCAAATAAATGGTGGCTACTATTATTAATAATATAGCATTTTTCAATCTTTGCTTTCTGCTATTCTACAAGCTTTGGGAGAGCATTACCTCCAATTTCTACTTCATGCCACAATCCCCCCAAAATACACACATACACATATACATTGTTGATCAGGGGTCCCCAACCCCGGGGGCCTTGGACCAGAACCCGTCCATGGCTTATTAAGAACCGGGACACAGGTGAGTGGCAGGCGAGTGAGTGAAGCTTCATCTGTGCTTGCAGCCGCCCCCAGCGCTAGCATCACCACCTCAGCTCCACTTCAGATTATCAGGCATTAGATTCTCATAGGAGCACTGGTCCTTGGTCTTAAAAGTAGAGTAAATATATGACAAGATGTCTCTGAGGACTTATTATTTAAGTTCAAGAGCAATTCTATGAATTCCAATCTTAGTAGGCAGCTAACTTCAGATGAGGGAAATTGCACACCAGATAATTTGAATCTTTCCATATTAAAAGAGAACAGATACTTAAGTTTGGTTAACAGGATGTTTTTACCTCATGATTGAAAACATGAGGAAGTTATTAAGAACATTAAAATGTGACCTGTCAGGTTTGATAGTAATATGCAAAGTAGTGTGTTACAATGAGAAACATCTCCCTTTTCCTTCCTTAAATGCTCATAAAGAAGCTGATAACCAATCGCCCCATGTCCTTATTTGTTTCATTTTTTTTTTTTTTGACAGCATTTGCTGCTATCCCATCTTCATGGAAAAGAACAGCTATGAGAACCAACAATAGCACTCACTTTTAAAGACTTTTTGTCAACAAATGTAAATGTTATAGCCACTTGGAGCTAAAGCTCTGAGTTCATAGAAAATCAAGAGGCACATATATTTAGCAAATTTTTTTATTTTTTATTTTTGAGGTAGGAACAGAGAAGGTAATGCCATTTGATTAAGACTATACTGAGTATGAAATTTGAAGTGTTGGAGAAATAGCTTCTTTTCTTACATATTTGATCAAGAGAAAAAAATTTTCTGAAAGATGAATTTATTTAAGATAATTTGACAATTAAAAATGCATGCTCCTTCAGGGCAGGGCTCTTCATCTGTTTTGCTCTCTGACATGTACCAAATGTCTAGAAAAGTACCTGACACTCAACAGAGTTTGATAGATATTTGCTGAATGAACTCATCTACCAATTTATACACACACACACACACACACACACACACACACACACACGTGTGTGTGTGTGTGTGTGACAAATCATGTTATTTATTAAGTCATCAAAGGAAGAAATTGTTATTATTTAATCATTTTAGGGCAAAGAGCATTTAATCTGTTTCTTCACTTGCCAAATTGTTGGCATCGTTTACTCTTAAAGAGAGAGAGAAAAAAAAAAAGAAAGAAAAAAGAGATTTCTATTTTCACCAATGTGACCAAACATTTATTCCTTTTTAATTTTTTTTCTATTTCTCAATTACAGTTGACATTAGATATTATATTAGTTTTAGGTGTAGAGCATAGTGGTTAGACATTTATATAATGTATGAAGTGATCTTCTAATAGGTCTTTCACTCACCTTACACCATACATAGTTATTATAATATTATTGACTATATTCCCTATGCTGTCCTTTTATATCCATGACTATTTTCTAAATGACAATTTGTACTTCTTAATCTCTTCACCTTTTTCATCCAGTTTCCCAGTCCCATTATTCCCCCAACGTGGTAGCCATCAGTTTGTTCTCTGTATCTGTATGTGTTTATTTCTATTAATTTGTTTATTTTGTTTTTTAGATTCCACATATAAGTAAAATCATATGGTATTTGTCTTTCTCTCACTGACTTATTTCATTTAGTATGATATCTTCTAGGTCATTCATGTTGTTGAAAATGGTAAGATTTCATTCTTTTTTATGACTGAGTAAAATTCCATTGTATACATGTGTTACATTTTCTTTCTTTATTCATCTTTTGATTGGAGCATTTGAACCATTTACATTTAAAATATTTATTGATAGGTATGTAGTTATTGCCATTTTATTAATTATTTTCTGGTTGTTTTTGTAGTTCTCAGTTTCTTATTCCTTTCTCTCTTCTGTTGTATATTGATGGCTTTCTATAGTGTTATATTTGGATTCTTTTCTCTTTATTTCTTATGTATCACTTGTAGATTTTTGCATTGTGATTACTATGTGCTTTATATATACCAAGCTATGTTTATAGCAGTCATTTTAAATTGATAATCACTCAAGTTCAAACATATTCTAAAATCACTACCATTTTTACTCATCCCCTCTACATTTATGTTTTTTTCATTTTTTTTTTACTTCTTTTATGTGTGTGTTTGTGTGTATCCCTTAATTACACAAGATCTTCCTACTTTTGCCTTTTAACCTTAGTACTTACTTTAGTGTTGGTTGATCTACTGCTTTTATTATGTGTTTGCCTTTGTCGGTGAGAATTTTTTTCTTTGTGATATTTTATTTTATATTTTTTATATTTTTCCTTTATTTTTTAAGAAGCCCCTTTAATGTTTTTTACAATGTTGGTTTGGTGATGAAGAACATCTTCAGCTATTTTTTTTAATCTAGGAAGTTCTTTTTTAAAATTATTTTATTAGTTTCAAGTATACAGTACATTGGTTAGACATTTATATAGTTTATAAAACAATTCCCTAATTGCTCTTTCTCTTCTCTGGCTCTCTACATAGCCCATACATTAATGCTAACTGCATTCCCTATGCCGTGCTCCCGATCTTTGTGTCCATCTATCAACTATTAATTTGTAATTCTTTAACTCTTCATCCCATTCTCCAAGACCCTCCCAACCCCAAATGACAACCTTGCTGGGTAGAATAATTTTGGTTGTAGGTCCTTGCTTTCATCACTTTGCATATTTTATGTCAATCCCTTCTGGACTGAAACATTCAAACTTTTAAATGAAGAAAATGTGAGAACACACTCAAATTAAGTTCAAACCTAATTGCAACTCAACTGTGTCCTGCTCTTGACATAGGATAAGTCAGGCAGGTCTGCTCAGAGCCTCTCCTCCAACAGTGATTTTCAGGGATCTGGACTGTATTTTGGAGAGTTTCGCTTCTAGCCATATCAATAGCAGAGAAGAAATGTGGACAATTCACAAAGTGTTTGTGAATTGATAGACAGAAAGGATACACTACTTTAACTCACATCCCCATTAGTGGGGACTCAGTCATGATTTTTGCTTCACTGCAAAGGAGGCTGGAAAATGTAGTGAATATATATTGTCTCTTCCACAGTAGGCATCAAGAACTTGGCAGCTCAGACTTGATATTGCTTTGTGATTTAAGTATAAGTTGTTTCATTTTAGAGGGGCATCTGGCAGGGGGTCAGGAGAGATTCTGTTATTTGCGTATACTGGTATATTCTATTTCTTCAGCCAATTGAAAAATGATTCTTGATTTTTATTTTTACTGACTGGCGTTTCTTTTGATCCTTTTTAAATGTACTTCTTCCAATGGGCTAGTGGCTTATTATCAGCTCCCATTGCTTTTTCTCTACTTTTGTTAATAGAGTAAGCTTTTTAATTTCCTTGACAATGGTTTCAACCAGCCATACTGTCATGTAGTATAGAGAAATGTGTCATTAATTTTCTTTAACTGATTCTGGAACTTGACTAATTATATTTTTGTAGCATATATACCTGGCCCCCAGAAAATGGAATGAGAAATTAAAAACATTTTACTCAGTAATTCAAGAGAACATTCACAGGTTAATAAACAAAACAGTGTCAACAGCGAAACAATAGTAGCAACAGCGAGAACAAAGAGCACACAATTCTTTGTCCTGGAAGGCATGAGGTCAGAGTACACCTCTTTTGGTGCCGAGTCTTTCTTTACCTTTTGATAGACTGAATAGAATGGTTTGAGTGGTTTTGTAACTTGTATTTGCTTAGATCTCAAACTATGATTTTATTGGTTGTTTCGTCTTTTTTATTAACCTGAACACTTTCTTCTATATTAATAGAATTGATTTGCAACAATGATTAAACATATATCTTTATCCTAAGCTTAAGTCCTGTTTAAATTACTATGCGATCATCACCTCTTTACCTTATATATAATCATAATGATTGCTTATGCAAGCTCTTGGAGCCTGTTGGATAATTCCTGAGGTCTAGAGAATCTGATTTGTATGAGAAACTTTGCTTAAGTTGTTTGAAACTGATCAATGACCCAAACTATAAGGGCAAGCTTCCATTTTCTCTTCTTATCGCTCATCAGATTGCACCAAGCCTTTCTACTGTTTTCATTGTTATTTTTGACTTTCTCAGTCAAAGGGCAAATTTTGATACAAAAACTGGCTTTAAATTTCCTGGATACATATATTTTTTGTTTTAGAAAATTTAGAAACTTGGATATTTAGGGCTATCTCCTTTGGCTATATTTTGACTATCTCCTAGATGACTTTGTACAAATATTTTGAGTTAGATGCATGTCTACACATAAGAAACTTGTTAGCATTTATGTTTTCTCACTTTTTTTCTTTTTAAGGTCAACATAGTATTTTTCTTCTACAGATTTCCTCTCTATATACTGTGTATTCTCTATCTTGAGCCAACCTGCATTTTAGTATCATAAGCTATTGAAAAGACAAAGGAATAATTTCTGTAAGTCAGGAATCTCCAGGGGCCTAACAATTAAACACATTTACTTCTCTCACCCTTAGAATAGTGATGGTAGAAAAAGAAAGGAAATTGAGAAACAATGTGACAAATTTAACATAGAAATGTGTTATGAAGATCTGATAAAAATGAGTAAAAAATCTTGGGAGTTGTTAGCTTGAAAAATGTTAAAAAACATGGCATATGAATCTATTTGCAAAGTTTTTGGCCCAGTGGTAATAGATTTTTTGTTGTGCTAAACATAACTTTCTTTTTAGGCTGAAGGCAGGAAATGGAAGGGAGACTATGGAGAAGAGAAAGGATGGTTAGACCTGATTAATTTCTAAGCAATATAAGATTGTTGTTTTGTTGTTTGCTTGTTTCTCTTAATCTAATTTCAGGTGTCACTAAACAACACATATAGTATATGTTTCATTGTGTGCTAGTCAAGTATAATTTACCTTATTGACCAAGAGGCCAGTGGTAGACGTGCTAGTTCCCTACACCAAGTCTATTTTCTTCATCTTCTTTAGTAAAATAATTTCATGCTTTTGTTTTGAGTGGCAATGTGCCCAGAATTACTTGCAACTAGTGGTGGCCATGTGACCCAATTTTAGCCAATAGAATGTAAAAGAAAATCGACTAGTGGAGCTCCAGGGGAAATAAAACCCTACCTTTTCTATTAAAAGGGGAAAATCTCAGCTGGCATGTGTCTTTTGTCCTTTGCCCTTCCCCCTTCTTTTTGTCTGGAATGAGAACTTTATACCTGAAGGTGCAGCTGTTTTGTGATCACAAAGACAAAAGTCACATGTTAAGGATGACAAAGCATGATATAGAAGGAGCTTGGCTCTCTGAACAGTTAACTCAGCCCTGTACTACTTGCCTTTAGTGTCCTTTAAAATGAGATCTCCTGTTTATATAAGCCACTCTAGTTGGTTTCTGTTCCATGCCGCCAAATGCAATCCTAAATGACTCAGCTTAATCAAATAGTGGTTTTGTAAGTTCTACAATAGGATCCTTTCTGCTACTTCCATGGCAAGACTAGAGACCAACCGTTCTGTTGTCTGTATTTGTGCATAGAATTGGCATTATCAATATACAAAGGCTAAAGTTATCATGGGGCATATCTCCTTTCCAGTAGCTGAAACGGTTGACAGGAAGAAATGAAAATGCAATGCTGTTTGTTTGATCATCTTTCCCACTTTCGATGCCCCTGAACTGCTCTTTTGAAAAATGTTTTGTAACTTCCTTCTTCTCGGTTCTTTATATCCATCCTATGCTACCCTTGACACCCCTCTCCCATCATGCGCTCCTTTCATTCTTGGTTATTACAAATGCATAGTTCTCTGGACCCATCTTACAACATATTTTAGAGTAAAAAGACTTTAGAGGTGGTGTGTTTCAATTCCGTCATTTAATTGAAGAGGAAATGAAGAGAAAGGATAGTAAAATAATTGCCCAGATGAAAACGTCCAAATAAAATAAGACTTACTGGCAGTCAGTTGCGTGTGACAAACATTAATTACAATGATAAGTATTTATGGTGTTTTTACTGTATGAACAGTCCAGAGCTAAGCATTATTCATGCTTTATCGATATATCATTCTCCCATCAACACCATGAGGAAGGATTTATAAGCATCTTCATTTTATGGATGAGGAAACTTAGGCATAGAACAGTGAAATAACTTCTCAAGGTCATATGCCTAGTCATGCTTCACTCTAGGAGAGTCTGGAAAATGGAATCTTGAGCTGCTATACATCATAACAGATGTCAAATAAATCAACCTGCAACGTCTGCCAGAATGGAGACTGAAAATAAAATATAATTGGTCTGTCACAGATTAACAAAATTTTAAAATTGCCCTGTTACACATTAGTCACTTAAAGATAGTTTGAGAATAGTAAAATTTCCATTTATTCACACAATAAATGAGAGGTTTCTTTATGTCAGGCATTAAACCAGGCCCTGGGGATATAACATGGTTTAAGTTCTAGGCTTTGCCTTCAAGAGACTTGTAGCCTATAGTGGGAGAGTGAGAAGTAAACAGACAAGTAAGTGCTATGTGCTATATGATTATCCTGTATTTCATAGAAGATACTGTTGAAGCACATAGAGGAGGAAGCTCATGCGAGGCATCTAGGAGGCTGTAACATCTGAGTCATGACCTGCCCAAGAAGCAGGGATTCAACAGGTGAAGTGGGGAGAAGGCATCATACACATGGGAAATATCTTATGCTGAGGACAAAAAAGAAGGAAGAGCATGGTGCATTGTGGGATGTCAGGTGGGCTGTATGGCTGGAATATTAACTCATGGGATCATATGGCCTGAAATAAGCTAGGAGTTTGGTTAGACAAGAGAGGTGGAGAGCCATCAAATGGCCTTAATCAGGAGAGATATGATCAGAGTTATATTGCAGAAAAATCACCCTGGTGGTCCCAGAGAGGCAATATCGAAAAGAAATTTGATCCTGTGTTTTAAAAACTTCATTGCCTTATGTTTTACATTCTTTGTTTTTCATACCATTCATGATGAATACTCATCAGAAAATCAAAAAAGGAAAATGATTCCTTGCTGTACCACAAACACATTAGGACTCTGGGATCAGATAGGAGCTGGGTTTTCTGGGTATGTTTGATCAATTTGGTATAAATTGCTTCAGGTGAGTATGAACTACTCCTATTATGGATTTGGAACAGAGTAATATGTTGAATTTAATGCATTCGTGAACATTTGTCTGAGTTTGTTTAAAACCTTTTATAGTTAAGCAGAGAATGCGAAAGAGTTGATGCTAACATATAAGGCGTTCCATTTTTCCAGACTTATAAAAATGAAAAAGCTTTCCTGATATTTCTAAGAGTTCAAATGCTCTATCCTGAAGGGCATCCCTTTAAACTAAATTCCAAGATATTCTTATCACCATTATTTTAAAAGAATTGAAGACATTCCTCTAAAATAATGAAAAACATTCCAGTGACTGCTCTGTGTCATGTCAACATTCTGAGACAAAAAAGATGGTAGGTAGCTATGAAAATGAAACCTGCTCCAGTTGTGCTAAAAGTTAATGATAGTCATTGTGTTTTATGATTCATTGTTGTGCTCAGATCCATTCACGTTTGTTTTTACTTTCCAAGCAAATGTGGAAGAAGAAAACAAAGCTTTATTTTCAGCATCATATTCAGTAACGGTGAATATCTGCAATAAAGTCCATAATACTACACAAATACTTATACAATAAATGCTGAAAAAAAATAGGGAGATATGCTGAAAATATGCAGCTATTTCATCTGTTAATGTCAGATTTATCTGCAACAAATAGAGAACATTACATGTGATCAAATTCTAAAATTGCAATTCCTGAGTCAGTTATGATGTACATTTGACCTCTCCAAATGATGGATTTATTAATTAGAGTATTAAAAATATTAATGGCTTAGTGCTAATTCTATTTTTAAAAAATATTAGTGTCTCACGTAGATGAAGAAGTCTTTTACATATAAGAAGTCTTACACATAGCTTCAGACTGGGCACAAAAATATTATTAAATCTTTCTTAAAGTTCATAGCAGGTAAATGAAAATAGTCTATATCATTCTTAGTGGTTTTTTATTTTCATATTTTCACAAACATTCATGATTTATTATTTTTGGTACTTTTCATCTTCTACGATGAGATTTGTCTGTGCTATTTATCAGCAATATGACTGAGCAACTCAATCTCTTTAAGATCCCAGTTTCTACATTTAAATTCTATAAAATGTAGGCAAGTGACACTACCACAAGGGGTTGTTATGAGGATCAAATAAGATAATGTAAGTGAAACATTTAACAATATCTGATGTGCATTTAGTTCTCAGTGGTATCTGAACTAAGCCACCTCTCTTTAGAAAGCAGAAATAACATCTTAAAATTAAATGACAATGAGGATGTCAACACACAGGTAAGTTCTTTTTAATCATATTTTTGCTTCCTTCATCCAAATTCAAAGTGATAAATATCAACACAATTCTTTATCACTATCCTTATACACTTAATTTTAGGAAGGTTAGTGGAATTTGAAATTAATTTGAATTAGTAAAATTCATAGTGGCTATTTGCCGTATGATTATGCTGTATTTTTTCTAGCATAGCTAATATAAATTTCCTTCCCAAGTTTCAATGATAAGAGATGTCACATTGCTTTAATTTAAAAATATCAAATTCCATCTGACTCTGAGCCTCCACTCTCCAAGCTGTCAGGTTTTGAATCCCTGGGATCATACTGGGACCTGCATGAAAAATGAGACTTTGAAGCATCATTATAACTGTCTTTACCATTGCTGCATTCAGTTTTGGCCCTCCACTCTATTGGAACACATACCTTGTATGATTTTTCAGATTCTCCCAGTTGCTTCCTCCTTCATCTCACTTGGCTGATGCCCCACCTGAATCTTGTTGCCCCACTATTTCAGGTTTGGATGATATACTATCTGGCAGGATGTGAGATGTAATTTCCCGAGTGCCACCAAGGGGATGACTGGTGGTGAAATACAGAAGTTTGGGGGAGTTGCCTCCCTATGAGATAAACCTTGACCAATGAGAAATGGGAGATGGGAGGGAGCCAAAATCAATTACCTGTCTTTTGTGACTCTTGTGAATGATACCTCTTTGCTCGCTTAGCAACCTGCCACCTCTCTTCATGGCCGCTGAAATTGTACTCAGCTAGTAACTCATTGCATCACATTGTTTCACCTCTTTCCATGCCTCCTCTCTCTTTTTCTTCTTACCCTCATTGCCCTGGGCTTGCATTTCTCAAGTAAATTTTTACCACCTTAATCTTTGTCCTGGGCTCTGCTTTATAGAAAACTTGGTTAAGACATCCCACAGCCATTTCCTATCCTGAGCTGCAAGAAAGTAGAGCATGAATCTCTTATAGTAGGGAGTGCTCTTCCCAGATTAATCTCTTCACAGTCTTAGAATACTCATCCTTTTCATGGCAGGTCAGTTTCTTCTATTTAAACCTCAGCATGAGGTTTTCTTAATGAGCTTGGATTTCCACACAAAACCTGAATGAAGAATTTTCTTCATAGGGAGTCACATCATCTGTGTTCTCCTTCGAATATCAAAGTCATAAATTTCTTCTTGTGGTAGAGAAGACCAGACTTAGATCTCAAGCTTGGCTATTGTCTGAAGCTGGAGATGGAAAAAATACTTTTTTCTTATATCTCTGAGAATAAAACAAAATAATTTCTCATTTGATTATCTTGTTACATTAGCAGCTCTCTGTTTTACTACTCCACACAAGCAATCAGCTGAGAAATGAAGATTCATTAAAAATGTTAAGTAGCCATTTAAAAAAATTCCTGAGGCAACATTTTATGTGCTGATATGACTTGACCAACAATAAAATTTAAGCGGAAAAAAAAACCAAGCAGAATATGTATGTAAAACTGTACATATACACACATATACATATATCTACATAAACATATATACACACTTGTGTGTCTATGTGAGAGAGAGAGCGAGTGAGCGATAGATTCTCCACCATAGAATGAGTTTAAAAATTCCTAGGAATTTGCTTTTGATAACAGCAAAAATTCACAGCCAGTCATTCTTGTTTACTCTCACTCAATCTCATAGCGTTGTACTAGTATTAAACATATAAGCATATTTATATTTCAGGATAAAGCAAATTTGCCTAATTAAAATTTAACAGCTTACATAAATATTTAATGTAACAACACTTACATTAAGGACTTATCTACTCAGTTTGCAACATATATTAAATATCCAAAAAACTTCTGAAAAATATTTATGTCTACATTTCTGAAAATATTTCTTTGCTAAGAGCATTAAAAGTATTTCCATTCCTTTGTAAGAGAACAATTTATTATAATTTAAAGTTAACTATTTCATTCATATTTCCTTTTGTTTTCAAAAGTACTTTATACAATATGTCCATGGGCCTCTTTTTTTTTTTAATATTGGCATTAGTCTATTTGCCATAATGTTACATTTTTAAAAATAACTCAAAAAAGACTATCTGCTGATATTTGAAATGAGATGTCAGTGACCATTTAGAAGAAGTGAGCATTTTGATATATAAACTAATGAGGAAGTAGCTATTATTGGAGATAGTATAATAATCACATTCTCATTTATAACTTTTTATCAATTACATAATTTTCCGAAGTTACATTCAAGTTAATAAAGCAAATCAAAATTTCATTAGCAATTTCTCCTGGGTTCTTTTACATCTATAAATCTTTACCCAACCATGTTCTGTACTTTCCAGAAATTACTCTCTGTTTTTGAAAGCATTCAGATGATGGTTTATCAGTCGATTATTAGTTCAATGTTTAATTGCTTCATATCTTTTCTTACTTTTTGGACCAGTTTTTCTAATGTCATCTGTTTTGCCCTTTAGCGGTATCATTACCTGAATAAATAGTAAAAACTAAAATAATGGAACTGAAAGAAATGCCAATAATTATTTTCTTAAAGCCTCATATGCACATATGGTAATTGTTAGTCTAGCATTTATCAAACAGAGCACATGTGCCATGAGGTGTTAATAGATGTCCATAATAAAAAAGTTTAATGGTGAAAAAATTGCCTCTTGGAGATTAGCAATGCATAATAGCATGCTGAAGGCTCTGAGAAATCCTGTGTAAAAAACCCAGTCTTTGTTTAACTCAGTATTTCTCAAATTTACTTGGCCATGGATATTCTTTTCTTCATCAGGCACCTTTGAAATGCTGGTGTGATCTCATTAAATACACGTATCTATACTCTTCCTTATAGTTCACTGCCTGCCATTTCTATTTATCATGTTTATGACTTTACCATTGCTCTAGTCTGACATTTGTCATGTCCAGCTGGCCTTTCTCACCCCCATTCCATCACTCCTCCTGGAATAATAGCCCTGCTGGTCACTGACATCTCATTTCAAATATCATCAGCAGTCTTCTTGGCTTGTAAAAATGGAGAAATACGGGAAATGACTAAAGCTATGACTCCCATCTGCTTTTGCTGTCACATTGTCACTTCAGACTGTTTGTCACTGAGAACATGATGAGCATACTCTGCCTGTGATGTAGAAAGGCCTGATTCTGCACTCCCCACCTACCGGCCATCTGGGTAGGCAGTGGAGGTGAGCCAAAGATTACAGTCCCGAGAGATAGAATTTGCCAGTGATTAGATCTGGCAATATATATATGCAAGAACTCTGATTTGTATTTCACATTTTATATGTTGTCTGATGACCTTGCTTTACAATTAAGCCTAAGTATGTGTGGGTGTAATATGAAACTAAGTTTAGGTCCTGCAGCCTGTCCTAAGCTTGGCAGAGGGAAGAGGTGGGGTGGAAGCTGAACTTGTACTGAACTTGTCTGCTTCCTGTTCTGTTGGTATGAATGTTATTGAAAGGAACAAAAAAAAAAAAAAAAAAAAAGAGACCTTTCCATTGAGACTTAAATGACCTGACTGAAACCAAACCTGGTCTTACTGCTTCTGCGACTTTCAAATGTCAGTGTCTGTGTGCATCCTGTGGTATCCTCTACTAGCTGTTGGCAGGACACACTGTGCTAGGGGAGTGGCCAAAGACTAAGGGTAAGATAGTGGTGGACAGGAAAACTCTAACAGGGAGGATCTATGTAATTCATTGAGTATTCCTGGTCGCCTTCCTTGTCTGACCTCTGTAAGTCTCTTCCATCACTCTCTGCTGTCAACTTCAGACAGATACCCCATCTCCTATTGTTCATTGCTTTCCTGGAACACCCCACTAAAAATGTCATCTTGATGTCTGTCAGGGCTTAGTTATGACTCAGATCATGGACCTTATAAATCATGCGTCTATGTATTCTTCAAGTGATACCTAAAAGTATCACTTTTGCCTCATAGGGCTCTAATAATTCCATTGACTAAATCTAACTAGGAAGTAGTCTTTGAGAATTTCTTCTTTTTTTTTTTTTCTCCCATTAATGAGGAAATTATTTAAGCATCAGCTTTAAGAACCAAATAAATTGGAGAAGAAATAAAAATAGCATGGACATATTTAAAGTTTGGGAAGGAAGTGGAAAATGTTGAAAACGAGGTTGTACAAATAAGCTGGTAATCTCCGGGTATGGTGAAATCTAACTCTGGTCCATAGATAATGCTGAAAGTTATGTCTGCTTGAGTAAGGATTGAGCTTGGTATGTCAGCCAGCCTCAAAGCTTGCTGTTTTAGAAATACGACCTGCAAAACTAATCTTGATGAGAAGTTCAACCATAGTAATAAATTTTCTGATTAGTCTTCTGTATCCTTATACCAACTCAGTAGATGCCCAGGCACTCCCTATCAGTGGCTTCTTTCCCTCCTGTTGTAAAATGAAAAGAAAGGCAATGGAAGTCTTTGTAAGTTTGCAAGAGCTTCTGGCACTGTATATAACTACCAATGGAACATGGAATTTCATATGGGGCTCCCATTTGAGCACTTAACAGATGCAGTGAGAGGGCCTCATCATAATTCATCCCTTTGTCTCCCCTATGGCTCTACTATCATTGCTATCATATTATTAGCTGCTTTACATTTTAATACTTTACATATTGTTAGCTGCTTTACGTATTATTTCCCTATTACATTTTCCTTCTTCACGGCTAATGATTATGAAATCAGGTTCTTGGTCAATTTTCTAGAAATCTGGCAGTGATCATGATGATCATGACTAAAAAAAAATCAGTTTTCTCCACTCTTTTAATGTATTGAAATTCTTTCTTGCTTAATACATATCTTTAGAGCGCTCTCTCTCTCTCTCTCTCTCTCTCTCTCTCATTCTTACTCTCTCTCTCTCCTCTCTCAACACTTGCTTACCCATGCAGTAGCATGTTATAGTACAGCTGAAAAAGGTCCATTTAGCTGAGTGGAGGAAGAAGAGGTCTGAAACCTAGAGGAAATTATTTATTCCATTCAATTTTATTACTATAAAGAGAATGGAATATGACAGGAGGCGACAAAGTCCAAATGGTGTTAAAAATGCTTCCCGATTGCATGAAGAAAATATACTTCCTCTTAAGAAGTCTTTGGGATAAAATCTCCAATGTGGACAGGAATGATGGGAATGCAGTTCTCATCATGGGTTGTAGAAACTGCTTCACTAACCTGCATTTTTAAAGAGAATTGCTCCTAGTATTACTTCAATAGCTAAAAAGAGAATCTGCATTAAGGCAATGCTTATGATTGTGTGAGATAGTGATAAGGAGGCAGGATTCGAGGAGAACCTGGTTCTTTCTCTGAGCACCATCCTGGAAACTGATGTAAGAGAGGCCCAAAGACTCGATTTTCTACAAGGGCAGTAATAGCACTGGGCTTATATTTAGAAGTTAAGATCCTAGTACTGGATATACCACTGGGTAACTAACTATAAGCCCCAGGTTTTGTTTGTGAGATATGAAGGCCCAATGAGAATGATCTTATGATTTCTGCCACCTTTCTTTTTCAGCATAACCGTGTGGTAGAGTGCTACAGAATTTTCAGGTATTTTTCTCAGTGATGAATCTATACTGTTCTTCTAACAAATAAATTGGCATATGCTAGTAAAATATTAATATTTTCAAGACAAAACAAAACAGATCATTTCCTCAGAGATTGGAATTGAATATCTAATACTTATGTTGCCTTATTTTCTCATTTCATATGGGATTGAGAACATGCATATTCAAATGCAAATAACTCTAAATCTTAATAAAAAGTTCTATGCTAAAAACTTCATGAAATTTTGGATGTTAACGAGAATTTAAGTCAGAGAGATCCAGAAGATATTGATCAGATAAATAACATAGATTTATAACTAGCTGCAAAGGCAAATTTGAGAATACTTACCTAAAATGAAGCAAACATCCATCTTTAGAAAACATTTAGTCTTTACTTATTCTAAATAATATTTACTTTCTGATGCTTTTGCTCTCAGTTAGTTTGCTGCATATAGAAACTGGTATACCGAAATATTTCCAGAATTGCAAATTTGCCTCACTTAAAATCCTAGTATAATGAAATTTACTTCTATATACTTTTTCAATAATAAGAGAATTTTTGTTCCAAAATATATTAATTGCACAGGATGAAAATCACTCCTATGAAAGCTGAACGCATGCCTTACTGGTTTTTCTTCCTTTGTCTTTAGAGCTCTGTGAAGTTGACTCCCTGTCTTCCCAACTATTTCTGTCGTGTTTGGTTTCCAAGAGCCTTCCTTGATTTTTATCCTTCTTTCTGCTCCAACATCTTCTTCTTGGGTATCTCCGTATCCATGAAACCCTTCCACTAAACTGGGTATTTCGAGACTTGATTTCTATTGGAAATGGCCTTGGCTGTACCCTTGGATGTACTACTGTAGACTATAGGTGTTGCAGGGGATGGTGTTCTGTAATGATTGATATGTCAGAGAGTACTTTCTTTTCTTCTTGGTGTTACTCTGTGTTGAACAGGCACAAAATTACTATTGGGTGTGCCCTAAGAAATTCTCATCAAACAGATTTTTGGTTTCCTATCCTGAGTGCTACCATTCACCATAAGACTCAAAACAAGTCTGTAGGGAGTTAGGCTGGGAGTAACTACCATGTCGGAGTCAAATTGTCTCTCCCCTTTGACAGTTAAATCATTGCTAATTCTTCTCTTAGAATGAAAGGTTTCTCAGATGTTCATGCACATAGATTTCAGGCGGACCTTCCTACTCTTTTACAGACATGCGACATATATCTGAAACTCATTGGAACACACAACTCATATGCAGTTTGAAGCTCTCTTCCTATACAAGGAGAAATAGGAAAATAAAAAAGATGTTGGAAACATTAGAGCATAGTAAAGAAAGAGATTTTTGTAGTGATGCTTTGTGAAAAATCAAGGAAGTTATGGTAATAGTAAACTTAGAACACTACTATAGGGCCATCTGGGATGGTAGAGGGAGAGAGAATGTTTGAGAGGGACCAGCTGAGGGAGAGGGAAAAGAAAGGCGTGGGAAGCAGGATGTATTGGTGATGTGGCTCAAGAGTACGGAATCAACAATTCCTGGGTCTTGCAATTATAAAAAGCATTGATGAAACACCATTTTCCACTTAGTGGAAACATTTAAGAAGTGATAATACTCAATTTGGGAAGGAGTATGATAAGATGAGCTCTCTTTTTTACAGCTAATTTATTACTTTGGTTTGTAATCCCCTCCATTTTTTTTTCTTCAGTTTTCACTGATATTGATTTTCTATAAAGGATGGAAAGTGAGAAGTCAAATATTCTCTGTGCAGTTTCCTGGCAGAAATTTAGGTCAGAGCCTTACAAAAGCGGAGACTTTTGTTTTGACCTATTCACGTTTTTAATAATACTTTATGAATGATGACACATGGGTAAGTAGGAGACATATTAACTGCTTTTTACATGTCATGAATTGCTAGCTGTGTGCTCTTGTCACTTCTCTGTAGAAGGCACTCTGAGCCCATTACTCAATTTCTTAAAGACATATACACTCTCAGAAACACGTCTCTTCAGGCTTTTGCTTTTAATGGAAAAAAGTAGATACAGATATTTAGTGGCCTACACTAAATTGTCTATGATTAAATAAATGAATTTACACACACCATTTTCCAATTATTAAGAAAATTGCTTAAATAATTTACCTTCAGATATACTTCAGAAAGAAACATTTGTGTCACTGTGTTGGAATAGAAAAAGTTCTGGTGTTAAACATAATGACACCAAAGGGTTTCCTTATGCATTTAAAAAACAATTTTCAGCAAAATTGTTCACTTAGTTCATTAATTTATTTGCAAATATGGCTCTTGAGTAAGAAAAAAAAATCAGAAATGCAGAGGAGGACTCCAAGAGTAAATTGTAATGTGAGTTATCTACATTTTTTGAGTAAGAACATTCATTCTTTTACAAATAGAATCTTTTATTTTCTTGGCAATGACTAGACATAGAAAGGAAATAATACTATCTGAAATAAATGAGCCCATATACATCATCGCAAAACATGCTTAGTACCATATTGTTCCCATGTTTGTTCAGAAAAGGAAAGGAAAAATTTTCAACTGTTTTGTATGAAGTAGTCGACAAGCAAGTAAGAATATTAGGTTCTGTTTGTGATTTTTACTAGACATCCAAAATATTTGTTAAATATTTTAAAATAAAGGATGTATGTGAATACATTTTTTTCATTCTTTTAATTGAGAAAAATCTGAAGGTCACTTGTAGTCCTACAATAATAATGCAACTATTGTCATTTTTACACATTTCCTCCATTTCTACATGTGTGTGCAAAGATTAGTTAGGATTTTATGAGCATGATCCACAGGCTCCCCCTGCATAGATTTATTGTAATTTTTTTGGTTTAGCTTCTGCCCAGGAACCTGGGAAGCACACGTTACAGACAAATGCTTTCCTACTTTTAAATCTTCTTGTTCAAGATATAAGGGCCCTTTAATAGTGACAATTGCAAAGTGCCACATGGAACCTTTCCAACAGGAGATTTCTACCTTCTACTTCTCTGGAACCTCCATGGTGATGCTCAGGCCACTGCTGATATTTTTGCTTCTCAAAGGCATAAAAAATTCATAGTTACTATCTTCATTTCCTTAGTAAGTCTGCTTTCAGACTTTTAAGCTGCCTTAGAAAGGTCATCCCATGGTCTCTCAATTGCCAAATAGAGTGTTCTCTTTAGTCTTGACCTCTTTGCAGCATGTGATCACATCCTCATTTAAAGTCTTTCCTTTTTCGGTTTCCACAGCCCCAGTCTCTAGATTTGCTTTTTCCCCTTTTACATCTCGAATTCTCCTTCAGGTCCATTTCCCTGTGTTTTCTGTGCTTGCAGTCCTCAAAATCCTTATAGGTCTGTGGTCCAAGGACAAGCAGCATTAGCGATACCTGAGAGCAGAATTCAAGCTGCATCCCAGACCCACTGAGTCAGAATATGCATTCTGACCAGACCCCAAGTGATCCACTTGCACAATCATGTTTGAAAAGCACTGCCCTAAACCTTGGTGTTCCCTAATGCTCTGTCCTCTCCTCTTCTCTCTCTTTTCCTGGAAAATCACATCTTTGCCACACTTTGACTTTTATATCCTTATGACTTTCAAAGTAACTCCAGCTAGATATATTTTTTTAAGTGCCAGGCATTCATTTTGATTTGCTTAACTACTTGCATATCCCACAGGCATCATGAACTAAAAATGTCCAATATTGAACTCATTTTCATTTATTCCTCTATCTGCCCAAGCACCTAAGCCCGAAACCCATTATTCTTGACTCCTCCTGCTCCCATCAGTGGTAGCATACACTAATAGACAATCATCAGCTATAAAGAATGCCCTGGGAAAATTTGAAATTAAATGCTGCTATTTTATCTTAAGTCAATTTCTCTCTCTTCGCTCTCATCCAAAAAGAGGGGGGGGAAATTCTATCAAGGTCAGCTGTCAAATCTGATTTGCTTGTAGCTTCCTGAGAGAATGAGAAAGCATGATGTGTTTTCCATCAGAAAACACTTGCCAGTTTAGCATAGATTAGCTTTATTCATTTGTTTTTAATAGTTTGAAATCAGAGTAGAAGGAAAATTATATATTGCATAAGTCATTTTAGAGTAGAAGTGGAGATCCTCTCCTAGTGAAAGAGATGGCAAAAACATATATGTCTTGGTTTGCCTCTGACTGCTATTAAAAGGAAACATCCATAATGTTTTGGAAGTTCACCAGATATTGATTTTTTTTTCTTTACTTTTAAAGCTACATGCTTCCAGAAGCAAAAGTTTATGTGTAATTTTCTTACTTAGGATTTTAGTTGCCCTCTGCATAATATCTAGAGTTGAGTTAATCTGGTTGTAATTAGTTGAAATTACATGTGTGGGGTCAGATACTGCTGGTTGCCTATAAATACCGGCATCCTTTCTTCCTCAGTGACAGAATCCTGTCTTGATTTGAGGTGGCCTCTACCTTGCAGCCATTAGCAGGACGAGCAGCCTGCCTGAATGACAACCACACATCACAGCATCTCTGCCACTACCACTCTCTTTCTGCCACAATCTGGAGTGAGCATCACTCTATGGGAACAGCTGCCCCTCTGGACCAGCTGCTACTGCTCATGTCCCTAGCTCAGAAACCCCAGAGAATGCTGGCTCCATCTGCACATCTCCCACTGGCACCCAGGAGCGCAGCACGGTGAGTGAGCAGAGCCTCCACACCAGCCTCCTGTAAAAGCATACCCTTTACCATGGAAACAGTGCTAGAAAGAAAGCTTAGCATCTATAAGTCTCTTAATAGCATCATTCACCTGTATTGTGTATATACAGCCATTTGCTATCTGGACTGGATAACTAACCACCATCTGTAACACGATTTGTATGGGAAAAATGTGTTTGGCACGCCGAACATCTAATTTACTAAGCAACATTTGCAGCACGGCCTGTGCGTGTGTATATGGATGTCTGCCAAGGTATGTGGACTGAGATGAATCAGGAATCAAGAGGTTTGAAATAAAAAATAGATTTGATTCCTAAATATGGCTGTAATATGCACAGGAACAGATTTAGAGAAGTAAAACCCATGGATGGTTGAATTCAGTGGAAAAAAAAAAACTAGCAATTTTATGTAATTCAACTATTTCTTCACCCACCCAGTTGGCTGAAACCGAAGTGGTTTTGTTCTCTTTTATCTAATGCTCTAAGATGTCCTCAGATGGAAATGTAAGTCAGGCCACCACTGAGTCATGAATGCATCCCCCAAAATGCCCATGCACCATGACTAAGGAGATATTAATTCCACATATTTCCTGTTTTCAAGTAGAAATTTCTATAAGAAATGGCAGAGAAAATATCTCAGTTTAGTCTGACTTTATATCCGTTAAACCAGTATATACTATTAAGTCTTTGTTATTTCCCATGGATTTTTTTTTTTTTCTTTTTTGGAATAGTGAAACTACTTGAAATGTCATGTTACATGGCATCCATCTGGGGTTTATTTCTTTGTAACTTGCCAATTTCTTATAACCAACCAAATCCCTTTAAGTGAATTAAAAATATAATAAAACAATATAAGAGCAATGGAAATTGTCTGCAGTTTTCATAAAGAGATTGAGAAGAGCTGATTGAATAAATGCAAGTCAAAGCAGCTCAAATCAAAGGGGAACCAAAAAGAATATGACCTGATGATGCTGCAGAGTGGCCTGGAGCCATGTCATTGAGGTCACCAAGCCTCAGCTAAAAGGTAGGTCCTGGCACTTATTGGCCGTTCACGTTTGGAGAAGACATTGAACATGTTTAGGCCTCAGTTGCTTCCTCTGTAAAATAGGGATGGTAATAATAAATGATACTTTGCTGCTATTGCTGTTGTGGTCAAAATGACTTGGCCTGAAATGGTGCTGATAAAAACACCTGTGTTTTAGGACGTTCGTGTGGCTCTTTTGGGCATTGGTGGACCAACCAATCTGAAGTACATTCCATATATGCTTTTGAGTTCTGGAAAAAAAAATCGCTGTTAGAAAAGGAGACATTTGGTTTTTTAATACACACACTTTAAAGTGTATTATTCTCTTCATAGAACCTTTGAGATTCACACACACATGGAGAATAGTTGTAATAGAATCTCTCTCAGTATTATTTTGGAAGGGAACTTCATATACTGCTTTACTGTAGTCTACTCTGTTACCTTAGGTTTTACTGGAGAACGTGAGATAAAAATCAGCTTGATATATTACCATAACAAATCATATGAAACACTAGAGGACTTGACTTGTGGTCTTCCAAGTTTTCTCCACATCAGAGTCATGGGCCCTAACTCTCACTAAGGTGCTAAGGTGGTGTCACATACTGAAATGAAGAGTACTGGGGTTGGGGAGGTGAGCAGGATATGGACATATCAGTTTGAGACACCAATTTGAAATCCAAGTGTATATACCATATCGGCAGTTGGATGTGCGAATCTAGATTTAGGGATGTGGTTGAGGCTACAGATATAAATTTAGAGATATAAATTTAGTATGTACACTATGTTTAAAATTATGAGACTGGATATGGTTACCTAGGGGCTAGCTCAGCCAAATAGAGGAGAGGTTGGAGAAAACGGGATGTTTGATGACATGATATCTGCTACTTAGGTTTATTTCCTAGGCCAAAATAGACTCCTGTTAGACTTGTATTCAGAGAGATGATGAGAAAGTACCCTAACTTGAAATGAGAACTGAAGACTTTGTTTCATTCAAGGTTCCATAAGACATGGCAGAATGACTTGGTCCCATCCCGACAGGAGTAACATAAAAAAGATGGACAGATGGAACCTAACTGAGGTGGTTGTAGAGCCCAGCTGAAGGGGTGATTCACTGGGGCAGTGTCCACCAGAAGAGACAGCAGTGCCCAGCTGAGGCTGCAGAAAAGAAAGGGGAGTCGAATGGACAGACAAGTAATGGGAGGGGTCAAGAGATAAGAGAATAGCTGATGCCTTTTGAGAGCTGGCTGAAAAGGGAACATAGAAAGCACCCGAGGACGTGTAGCAATACTCTGCAGGAGATAGTTTAGGCTGTGGTGCAGAGGAAGCTTTGTAGGCCGCTGAGCACTCACATGTGACTGGGCTTCTGCGATACATGTTCTTCCCACATCCCAAGGATCACAGTTCACCTCTTGCCCATCTCCATTTCTGCCCCTTCACAGGTTTCAGTTATAGGCAGGCAGCAGGCATGAGCAGTAAAGGTAATTTAGCAGGCCAGTTGCTTTAACTTCCATATGTTCTTGGAAGTCCTAGAAATTCCTCAGAGATCCTCAAGGTTGGGTCTCCCCACCTCCACCCCACTTCAGCCAGAGCGCTCTCTCTTTATTCTGTTTTACATCACAGCTTCCATGAAGTTGCATTTGAAAGAAAAAATAAAAAGAGCCATTTCTGCAGCTTAATTAAAAAATAAAACCAGTGAACTGCAGAAAGAATAAAGTGGCTGAATATATAAAATATGCAGATGTGATTTGTTTAAGAAACATACAAATGTATTATTTGACTGATCATCTAAACCAATTGATCTCTAACATGAAAGACAGAGGGAGAAAGAGGAACAAAATTGTCATACAACTGCAGTTAGTAGTGGGGTTATTTTATTGATCTAATTCACTGACAGACTCTGCAATTCAATTGAATAATCTTCAAACGCACTATATGCATCTTCCCGGGTGACGTCAACAGTGACCTTTTAATGTATTATTTTTTTAAAATTCTATGTGTCATAAATTCAATACAACTGTAGAAACAAAAGCGTTATTTTATTCTTGAACTGTGTTTCCAGGACTTGGCTCAACAATGGACTGGGCTTTGTTTCTCTATTCAAAACACAGAAGGAAATGTAAAAAGAAGTCTGTAGTAGGTACTTTTCTTCTTCTGAAACTATTCACCTTTAAGAAAGAGATAAGGGTAAAATGATTACAGAAGAAACTGTTGAACCAAGAGAAGATTGAAAACTTTAGGTTCCTAAATCATGAAATGTTATAACGTGTTATTCCATTCCCTGTGTGCCCATCTTCCACACCTTCTAATTCTGTTCCTCTCTCAAAGCACAGCTTACATCTCCCTTTTTTCATGATGATTTTCAAGAGTGGTTTGGCATCTCTTTGCCAGTGTACACACATAACCTTGATCGTGCGATTGTGTTCATTTCTTAGATGTCTTTTAAATCCATTTGAATACTAAGGCCTTATATTCCTTTTTTCTTAAAGTGGCATATATTAGATGCTTAAAGAAAACAGAGACCACCAAAATCCACCTGTAGGTGAACAGGATTGGTTTATGACTCATTGTGCTGAGTGAGAACACACACCAAGGGGACTGGTGTGCGTTGGAATGACTAATTATAGGATTTAGGCTTATATTAGGTGATTTGAGGAAGGTTTAAGGAAACAGGACTTTGCTCTGGATTGGGTACTGTCAGGAAGTAGGGGTAATTCCATGATTGGATATCTTTCTAAATTGTATCTAGAAGGAAAGAAGACTAGCCTAAGACTAAAGCAGCAGCAGTAACTCATGTTCATCAGGATAGGGGGAGTTGAGTCTTTTTGTTGTTTGGATGATGTTCATGTTTTTGTGTTTAGACATTATTATGGAGTGGTCTTGTTTTTGTCCTGATCCATCACAGCCACAGAGTGGCCTTGCCTAGTGTTGGTGTTCTGTGAAATTATTTCCATCTAACAGGGGGACATCAGGGCCTGGCTTTGAGCTCCAGCCAGCTCCCGCTGTCAGGGACTGCTCTGCTCTTTCCCAGTGTTGAATTGAATTGATTTTCAGCAGCATTACATCATTATCAAGGATTCCTATTTGATACCCTGGGTGACTGGAAGTCATCCCAAGAGAGAAGACCTCAGCTTTAATCTCTGATCTCCCCTTTCTTCTTATACTGGAGACATTATATTTCTTTACCAGGCTACCTTTTGATCTGTGGCAGGGGTCACTCTGAACTTCTGTGGGATGTCCTAATTCTTTCTTTTCTCTGGAATCTCATGGTAAGGATCGAAACCTAATTTCTTCTTTATGTTATCGAGGCTCTGAAAGCTAGTCCTTTGTGTCCTTATCCCATTCTCTAAAGGGACTAGGTTACAGTGAGGGTTTGCTGAAGGGGGCAAATGAACTTTCTTACACAATACAGCCTTCCATGACTGAGGACTGCCTTCTGTACTCAGCTAGCCTGGCCATTTCATGCCTCCTAAAACTGTTTGGAAGTTTGGGGTAAAAAATTAACATACGTCTATTTGATCTAATCATATGTAAAACATTTGTTTGGTAATTTGTTTATAATGGAGACTGACTTTTGAGCAGTGTTTCATAATCCTGTCTGAACAGCAGAATCAAAGAAGTTTTAAAAAGAGATCCTGGTTTAATTGACTGGTGTGGGCCCCAAGCTTCTGTCTGTCTGTCTGTCTGTCAACCTACCTACCCACTCGCCTATCTACCTAAAATAAAAGAGAAATATTCCCAAGGTGATTCTAACGAGACTCATTGTTAACAATAAAAGAATCCTTTACCCTGAGATGATAGTGTAAGTTTCCTTTTGAGGAGGTCAAAGAAGATTTGTGACTAATAGGTATCCAGACTTGGTATAATTTGCCTTAAAATAGTGATAACGTTTTGCGTAGGCCAATGAACTTCATGTGACTGGCTCCTGGTAAAGCAGTTTTAAGCTAAAGGTCTAAGTGAGGAATGAATCTGCTTAAAGCAAAACTGGTAGTTTCTCCAGGGCTCTGGTGAGTTAAAATAATTCTGCATCTATGATCATCTTCCCTGCCCTGTAAACAGGATGAGGGAGCAGCAGCAGTAAAAATGGGAGCGCCAGTGACTGACGCTGGGTTGACAAGCAGACATATAAACAGAGTCTTGGAGAAAGCTGTGTTTACAGCAACTGAAAGGGAAGCCCTAACCTCTGAAGTGACTGAGAGACTTTGGTGTCTATAAATAGTCAGCCAACATTTGATAATAATTACTCATCGATAAATAGCTTCCATTATGTATTGGGAATTAATCCTTGGTTCAATACATATTCAGCTATCTATTGTACTTATGATTTATACGAAATCATTATAACCTAAACCATATAACTTCCTAGTGTGCAAATAGCAATATATTTCAAGCAACTGACAATACTAAAACTCTCAAGGAGAAGATGGCTGAGGTATAAATGCTAACTCACATAACTCGACTTCTGTGGAGGCCAGCGTGATGGGCCCTTAAAAGTGTTCCTCTGTAACTGATTGTAGTCATTACCTTAGAGAAAAAGATTGTATTTGTTGCAAAGAACAACATTGACTGAGCAATGTTCTCTAGCATGTATGTTTATATTTATATTTATCTACATAGTTGCTAAAAATTAACATTTGGAATTGTCTGGTGTGATATATACGTGGAAAGATATTGGACTTATAACTCATTGAATTATTAGTTGGGTTCCTAGGATTTATTATTATCTTTAATTATATTCTAAAGAGAGGTATTGAGAATTTTTAGTGGTGATATGCTATAGGATGTCTCAAATTTTCAAAATATTCATTTTTGTTTTAGAAAAAAAAAGAGAAGTAATATAATTGAGAGGTTAAAATTGAGGACCGCGGAGCCAGACTTCTCGGGTTTAAATATTAGCTTCATTATGTACTAGCTCTGTATGATCTTAGACAAGTTATTTAACATCTCTGTACCTCATCCTCACCTGTAAAAGGGACAATAATGACACTCATAGAATGTTACTGTTGTGAAGATTAAATTATTTAATATAATAAAACAGCTGGAACAGTGCCTGGCACAGAGTAAGCTTTTATTATAAATACCAAGTGTTTAGATTTTTGTTTTATCAGAGAGAGTTGAACAGTGTGAAATGGATTTTGATTGAGCAAGGAAACTTCCTGAAACAATCTCTGTTTTTTGAAGATATTTTTCTGAAATGACTCATGGTTCAGTGTCAGTAATATTTTGTGCTTTAAGTACCTGGTCTAAGGAATGAGGCCTAGAAAACCTCTGAGACTGAGCCTGTTTGCTTTTCTATCAGTCTACTTTGTCCTTCTTAAGACTTCTGAAGGGAAACAATAATTTCTTTGAACAGAAATTTGTTTCCACCTCAAGATGAATAAAAAACCCAAATCTAATTAAAATAATTTCAAAAGATTTGTGTTTATAGTGCGAGTAATATTTAAGTATCTGTTGTAGAAAGTGCTTTTATAAGCATGGAGGACCCCGAAAGACAGAGAGGATGTCTGTCATCCTTGGTCACATACTTCCTTTTATCCTCAGGGGCTTTATAAGGTTGACATCTTGAATTCTCCAAGTGCTGAGGTGAAGATCACCCATGGGCCTTTCTGGAAAGCAGGCCCTACCAGTTCTTGAGGGGCTCTGCGAGTGTCTGTACCCTGGCTGGATGCTCACTGGTTTGTAGTTACTAAGCACCTCTTTAAAAGTGACAGAGAAAATCTATACCAACATACCAGCCATGGGGCCCCAGGAGAGTGGAGGGAATATTTCCACACTGGAGAGGAATGCTGGTATTTCTTAATAAACAAAATCAAACTACTTTATGATAATACATGAGCTCAGATACTACAGAGTAATGGAAGCAGGACAGTGAGTTCCACTTCAATTACTTTTAATTGACATGGCACTGGGGTTGAAGCTGAAGCTCCCATTATTTAGCAACCATTATCTAAAAAAAATAATAATAGCAGCGGGAACAAAAATTAATATTTACTGTACATTTATCACATCCTGGCATGGTTCTATGCTTAACATATTAAGTATTACTTGTTTGATCCTCACAAACAACTGTGTAAATGTCACTACCAGCGCAGGCTCCCGGAGCGTTGGTGGCAGGAGATTCTAAGTTAGAAAAACAGGGGGCAGAATCAGTGGTGCTGGGATTAAATCAAAGGCATAAGATGATTTAGAAATCACAAAATCTGGATCAAACCCAGGTGTTCTGACCCTGTGCCTCATGACCTGGAGTTTCTCCAACTACAGAGTTTCAAAATGAGAACAGGGAATAAGTCCTGAATACAGTATTTTTATGTAAGGCTAATCCTGTCCTTCTCTTTATTTAATGCCTTTCACTGAACCTACTATTTTCTATGAGTATTATAAACACGGACAATGTAATTTAGCATTTTTTTTTTTTTTAATAAGACAAAATGTTTAGCTTTGTTACATGGCTGTGTGCTAATGTCTGAAGTTATAGGGGGTGTTTGTCTTCATGGGAACTATGTCCCGTGAAGAAAAGATTTACATAATCCCTAATACTACCCTGCTATCCTGAGTGAATTAAATTTTTCCATTATAATCCTTGTTCCCCCACTTTCTCACTCTGATTCTGAAAAAACGGCCTAATCTTCTACCAGGGAAAGAAAAAGAGGCCATTAGTTTGTGTCTGGAAACAGTGAAAGAATTACTGAGCTATTTACAAGCTCTGCACATGTGGAATCAATCTATTTTTCCATTGGATGGTTCAAAAATGTATTCAAATCATGCAGTTTTGAAATGCTAAACTTTGGAATTTATTTCTTAATAGGAAGCTTTTTAAAGATAGTTTGCCTGATGAATATTCCCCTTTGTGAATCTGAGTAACAAATTGTTTATAATAA
The DNA here is from genome assembly GCF_902729225.1 of Pteropus medius. Taxonomy (NCBI): domain Eukaryota; kingdom Metazoa; phylum Chordata; class Mammalia; order Chiroptera; family Pteropodidae; genus Pteropus; species Pteropus medius. Next base: position 4,376,040 of record NW_024347867.1, read on the forward strand.
TACATAAGCAATCTTAATTTATGTTTTATTCCTGTTTCTTGAGGTCAGGGCAAGTCTGGCAATGTGTATTACTGCTCTCTTTCTACTGGGGAGGTGAATACTGCAGAAAATTTAAAAAAAAATCAGGGCAAGAACAAATCTCTCTTTTCCATTAAGCTCCTATTTTGATATTTGCCCATGAATTTGATGTCATACCTAATTAGCCATAATCTAATTTCTATGCAAGATTTCTTTTAAAGAATATGACAATGTTTAAATACATGTAGATTTTTAAATGAGATCTTTAAAGCAATAAGTTAAAGGTAATAAATGATTAACTTAGAATTGAATATCTGTAAGAACTCCTGAGATGCAGCACTTCAAAATCTAGTTGAACTGTGTTAAAATATGTAAATTCCTCGAAGTCAATGAAATGCAAAATGATAGTTAGGTTATGTGCCAAACAAGATCCATATTCCTGGCCCAGTATAAACTTTCCCCATGTGTTTGTAATAATGAGGCTGGAGGTATGGAAGAGACATAAAGGTTATGCATGAAATTACTATTAGAATAACAATCTACATTTCTATACAGTACCCTCACCTATGTAATTTGTTTTTGATCTTTGCAGCAGCTTCACAAATTTAGGTAGTATTTTCTCCATTTTACAAATTAGGAAGCTTGGGTGTGCAGGTAATAACAGAAGTAGTACATGGAAGACAAAGCAATCTAATAGAAGGAGAATAGACTTTGGGATCAGACAGACAGATTCAAAATCCCAGCTCCAAATCTTAGTGCCCTGATGAACTGTAGATATATTATTTAGTCTCTTTAAAGCTTATTTTTATCATCTGCAAAATGAGATAATTCTACTTCACAGAATTGCTATGAGAGCCAAAGGCAATAAGTTATGTGGAATGCCTCACCCCATCTCAGCTTAGCTTTTTTTCTGGAAGATTGTGGTCTTAACTCTAGGAGACTCCAAACCCAGTGCTTCATGGTTATTTGGTAGAGATCTCTATTTTGACATTCATGACTTCAGGACACTTTTTCCTGGGCCCTATTGCTGAATCCATAGAGTGTCCCTTTCAAGAGAGGAGTAAAGTGACCTCTGCCCCAGATAGAAATTATTACCTTCCTGATGCCTTATTCTCATCTGGATTTAGCCATCATTATCCCCAAGTGGTAAAGCTCTACAAATGTATGCATACAGTAAGAATTAAATGGTCCTGCTGCTTATATTTTATATGCTTTGTTTTTAAGTACTTTGTGGGTACATGTGTTCACCAGCTGTAAGAAATTGTTTTATCCATGATCAGAATTCTCATTCCCTACAACATGTGTTTACTGATCTCCCTGTGTGCATGGTTAGGGCTATTTGTTTGTGACATACAGGATATTTATGGCTTTATGGCATTATCTATTTCGAACGTCTGCAAACGAAGAAGATGAAGGGCACTGGTCAAGTTCACTCCCAAATTGGAGAAGTAGAGGAACAGGGAGGCAAATTATTTGTACAACATTACACAGAAAGTCCATGCCAAAGCAGGAATGGGAACTCATGCTACTGACCTCTTCTCCAATTCCCTCTCCTTGAGAGAGAACAATGCTACTGCAGCTCCTGGGCGTGCACTCATATCTTCATCCTTTTGCACACTCACAAGTGTATTTTCCAGGGATACCACTGCTCGGGCCTCTACCACCCCCATATAACTTATATTTAGCTCTGAAGACAAGGGTTTGCTTGACCTAGACAGAAATCAAAGGGGAGGCCAGATTGTTGGGGCCTGGATAGGGGAAGAAGAACTAAAAGAAGTGGCTCTGTAGAAACTGCAGGAAAATCTCTGACCTTGAGGTCCTTGGAGAGAAGGAATTCTAACCCCCATGGTGACAGAGTTGAATTACAATATAAATGCTTCCAAATATCTGTTGCCAGGAAGCAGATGACATGCTAAATTACTCTGCAGATTGACTACTTAATTCAGTGATTTCCTGAGTCAGGAGTTGCCAGAAGAGCCATTTTGTCCTTTCTGGCAAAAAAGCCACTGGGATTGCTGTCTCCAGTCCTCTTTCCTGTGCTTCCTGCGTAGGAAGGCCTGTTTCCTGCAGAGATGCCTGATTAGACAGCGCTATTTTAGTAGGCTGGAGACTCTGCAGCAAGTGAGGTCTTTCGTTTCATGTTGATTTGTGGACAGTGTGGATGTCATATACATCACAGAAATATAAATCCTCTTAGTGAATGTAAAATAGTGAATAAAAGCAAATTAGACCAAGTAAAGTTCTGAAATGTCATACTGCAACATTTCCATCTGTTTGTTTTTAAATGTTTTGAGTTGCTAGGTTTATTTTGTGTATGAAGAACTGTTTCAGTCTTACTGCAGTTCTTCAAAACTGAATTTTGAGCAATGGGATTAATATTTACCAGGTGAATATGATGCTTTTAAGGGGTCTGATGCTGGTGAGGGATGACTTTGAGAAGATGGCCCAGCAGTGGGCTAGAGCTTTAATGCTTAAGGACCCTGGGCCAGAATGGGGATTTTATAGACCTTGATGGATAAGCTGTTTGTATCCCAGCTTGTAATTACTCTTGTGAATTTCCTTAGCAGTACCTAACACTTGTCTCTGAAAGAAGTAAAGTGGCTGAATAAGATGCATATAATTCAGCAAAGCTAAATAAATACATATAATTCAGCAAAGTTAAATAAAGGTCAGAACATTCAGGCAAAAGGAAAATATGGGTAGGAAGCAAATTTGAACCACAAATAAATTTGTTCACAAAACATAGGGAGTAAAGATTTATCTCTTCTGATACTCGTTTGATGTTGATTCCACATGACCTTATGTTATTGTGTTCCCTGACCACTCGACTAGATTGTTAGCTTCTCAAGGGCAAGGCTCTGTCTTGGGCCCCTTTGAGTTCTGTGTCTTGTTCAGAGGCTTACTTGCATTTGCTCCTTAAATGTTTGCTGGTTTTGATGGTGATGGTTGTCTTTTTTTATCCATAAGGCTCTATCTTAGAACACCCAATATATAATATCATTAAACACATTAGCAATTACTTCTGCAGTTGTTATTTTAGATCACAGGGCATCTCAACTTAATTGCCTTTAAGCAAATTTGGGGTCACTTTGTTGAATAGTTTCTAATTTCTATTTGAGGTTTCCACTCCAACCTCTGGGTACTGGTCAGAGAGCTCCCTGTTACTAAGGCTATTTGTACCAAAGAAAACCATCCATTGACCATGTGAGTGTTGTAGGAGGGATTCTTTCCATGGTGGAGGGGGTCTTTTACCACTTGATGCTTTTCCAATTGAAAGTCTACAGCTTATTTTCATAGTTTTTGTTGCTTTAGTTCTGAAGAAAAGAATATGAAATAAATACTTGATAGATGGCTTTAAAGTTTCTTTTCTTGACTTTTGGGTGTTGTTTCCAGTAGGCAGATTATGCAGGCTCCAGGGGTCCCTGGATGTATCATCAGCCAGTTTGGGGATTTGTTGTCACCTTTACAAAAGAAAGTCAAAAAAACAAAAGAGAAAATCCAAAACTTCCCCTTTGACCTTTTTTTAATAGCAATGGTGAAAAGTTTAAGGGTATCTAAACTCTAGACAAATTTATTAACTCGAATAAGATTTGGGTAATATTTTTATTAAGACTTGCAATTCTGCTCTATTAATGTAGGGAATGAATAACTCATTCTAGTGTACATTGATAATTGATAGTTAAACTGATGTATAACCAAATAAAGGAGAAAAAAATTTTAAACAAATTTATTAGCTCAGCTGATAAATATAGCATGAATATAGATTTTACAATGTCTTAGTCTGTATTTTGAGTCTCTTTTTTATTTGCATATCATATTCACCAGAGGGCCGAGAGAACAGATCTCATCTGGAACAATAATCTCATCTGGAAGAATAAATGGGGAAAATAGAATAAAACCTTTTGGAAAAAAAAAAGAAAATAGTTGTGAGAAGTGAGGGGGAAATATCTATATATATAATTGCATTTTAAAGCTGTAATATTTAAATCAGTGTGGTACTGACAGAGATATGGACTGCCCAGTAAATCAAAGTAGTCTAGAAATAGATCATATTATAAAAGATCATCCAATATATAGAAAGATGACATCACAAATCAGTTTGAAAAGAGAATGTACAATAAATGATGTCAGGATAATTGGTTAATTACTTGAATAAAAAATCCCACTGGATTCTCATTTAATAATATATACCAAAATATATGAAGATGAATAAAATACACTACAATGAAACTGTTAAAGTACTGAAGGAAAATATAGGTTTTTATTTATTTGATCTTATGATGGAAGTAAGCTTTGTAAGGGAAAACAATCTCAAAGGAAAAATTGTTACTTTGACAATAAAGAATATTTAGAATCTTTGTGTGTCTATAAAATGTAAATCAATTTTTTTAGCAAAAAAATTATTGAATGATATTGGCAGCATATACAAGTCAGTTACCATAATTATATAAAAAGTTCTTACAAATCAATAAGAAAAATATGAAAATACTAAATATTTAGTAAAGATATTGAATAGTTAATTGACAAAAGAAAATGTGCAAATGGCTAATAAACATTGCAAATTCAATCTCTAAGAATTAAAGAAATGCAAACAAAATCAATATATCATTTTTCTCCCATCAAATTATCAGAAATTTAAAAATTATAATGCTTTTCACTACTGATAAGGATATAAATAGATAGTTTTCTGGAGGAGGATTTAGAATGTGTATTTTAAAAGCCTTAACAATTGACCCTTTGATCTAGAAATTCTACTTCTAAGAATTTACCCAAAGGAAATAATAAGAGATGTACAAAATGCTTTATGTGCAGATATATTCACATGGCATATCTTATGATACAATATTGGGAAAATGACAAATGTTCAACAATAAAGAAATAATAAATAAAATTCGATAGATCCATATCATGGACTATTATGCAATCTTTAGAAGTTGTGTTTCTAAGAATGACAAAATGAAATGCTAATAATATATTCTTAAATTAAAGAAAAAGCAGGATACAAAATAATGTGATCTGAATATTGAGGTATGGGGTGGAAGGCAAGGAAAAACAAGAAAAAGAAAGTGTGAGTATAAATTAAGAAAAACAAAAATAACAATAGGATGGAAAGAAACCAGAAGTTAAAAGTACTTTTATTCTATGCTGGGGGATAATGGATATTTTTAATATTTTAATTTTATACTTTTCTGAATATTCAAAATTATTTTTCATTTTCATAGAAAGAAATAACTCTCACAATAAATTCTTTTTTTTATTATTATTATTATGAATGCATGGATTTTGGGGTGATAAGCTCTGGGTGATAAGCTTTCCCAGAGCAGTATACTGCTCTTTTACAACAAACAGGGCTTATCTGTTCTTTCCAGTCAGGACACCAAGAGAGTGACTGTGAAGTTGTCTGGGCCCTTTCTGTTCAAGTGCCCAAACAATACATTTAACTTGGCAGCTTATAAGGTCAATAATAGGGTTGGTTAAAAACGAACCACATGAAAAATGGTCAGTGGCTACAGAATGCCTTGTCCACAATAGGTCTTTCATTCTGCAGACCTGGCTCCTCTGCCTTTCACGGTGTGGGGTGATGAGGAAAGCTAGGTGGACTCTGGTATTCACACCTTCTGAGAATGTCTGTCCAGGGGTGGGTCCATTTCCATGGTAGTCAAGGACAAAAGTCTTCTTGTGGAAAGCCCATCCAACAGAAATTGCTGCCCAGACAAGCTTGGTTAGTGTCCTGAGTGGGCATTAATGATTGATCAGTCAGGTCTTTAATTACAGCTCCACTGCATCCACTATTCCTCTGGGGTTAAAGGTGGGAGGATCGCAAGTAAATGATTGCAAGTTACCCCTTAGAAGACTCTGGAGACTGCTTTGTTGCATGGCTAACAATGTGTAAGAAATAAAAGAAAGAAGATTTTTTTTTTTTGTCTGGAATTGGATAAAATGTAATCCTCGCCTCATGACACATACACATCAATGGTCTATGCAAGGCACTTATTTTATTTATTTGTTTGTTTGTTTGGCTATTTTTTAAAATGCAGTAATCACCAGTGAACCCACTATCTCATAGCTTTCATCTAGCCAATGGTCCTCTACAATCTCATTCTTCACTTCCCCCTTCCTGAGGTAACCACACTGTGAATCCTGTATTCATTATTCTATTGCTATCCTTTTTTATATTCTTTCAGCCAATCTCTACATGTTCCTTAAGAGTACAATTTTTACTTTTTCATTTTATATAAAAGAGTATCATCTTTACATAATATTTCAGATTCATCCATATTGTTGCATGTTCCTTTGTTTAATATCCTATGTGTGACTGGCTACATCACAGGCCATTCCTCTACTCTCTCATTGACTAGCATTTGGGCTATTTCCAGCTTTCCATTGTTTAACCATGAACACTCTTGTATATATCTCCTGTTCGGAATTTCTTTTAGATTTATGCCTAGGAATGAAATTGCTGGATTGCAGGGTATGAGAATGTTCAACTTTAGGAGCTAATGCCAAAATGCTCTTCAAATAATTTTACCAACTTATACTCCCACCACCAATATTTAACAAATGCTTTGTAGATATATATCTTCTCCAACATGAGAAGTTATCAGACACTTTAATTATTACCAATTGAATGGGTATAAAATCATATTTTATTGTGGCATTGATTTATATTTCCCTGAAGTTGAAAATACATTTATGTGTTTATTGACTATGGTTGATTCCTCTTCTGTGAAATGATTAATCATAACTTTCTTCTATTTTTCTTTTATTATGTGTGTTTCTTATTGATTTATTGACCTTCTTTATATATTCTCGATACTAATCCTTTGTTGGTTGTATGCTGCCAATATCTTCTTTCAGTTATAAATTTGTCTTTCCATTCTATTTAAAGCGCCTCTTGATAAATGTCTTAATTTCAATTCCTTAATTTTATTGAGGTCAAATTTATGCCTTTTTAAATTTTTACTTTTAAAAGTTAGCATGTTTTGTGCTTTATACCCTTTCTTTCTTGGAAGTATAAAAACTATTGACTGATATTTCCTCTTAAGAGTTCTAAAGGTTTCATTTAGACATTTAGAGAGAGCTGTTTTATTCCACTTCAAAGCAAACTAAAGTTAACATAGGTCCCTTAAGATCCAGTGGAAATGTCTATTGAATCAGACAGTATATAGCAGAAAGAACAGCAGAGCCTGAAAAATTTAAAATACTCAGTAGAAGTGCCCTGTGATATTCAGGTAGTGGGGCCCTGGTTAGGAGTAGAAGAAAGTAGTATATCTATTTGCATTCAGTAACTTACTGAGTTTCCAACCAGACTTGTTTTCGTATACTCGGGAGCTGGGATCTCCCCAAATAGCCAGGTGACCTTTAAAGAGACTGAGCCTTTTTAAGGGATGGAAGAAAGTAACAGTGATTGAACCATATTATTACCCAAGACCTTTGAAGAAAAACTGAATTACATTAATTTTAGAGATATTCATCTGTTTTTCCAAGTTCAAGCATTTCTGTGCAGGATATTTCAAAAGGTAAACTTCTACATGTTTCCCTCTGTTGTAAGTGCTCCCCACTATGCATTGTTGTTATGAGGAGAGTTTTACAGGCATCTACAGAAAATGAGATATTTATGGTTATTTTCTAGAAGTCTCTTTTTTCTTACTCACTTTTTCCTTCTAAGGCGTGTCTGTTTCTTACTACACATGTTCTTTCTTAATCTCTTCCTCTGCTTCCAGAGCTACCTAAGGCACTGGCAACCACAGGTGGAGCTGTAATCCTCGTCTATGTTAATGAGGCAGGGTCAGTGGCTACACTTGCTGCTCTCTCATTGGCATCCCTATGCATTGTCTTGCTTGTGATTCAAGTTGTAACAGGTGTCTGTGAGTGGGCTCTGGGCTTCCTGCTACCGGATATGATTCTGTTACACTTTGGACAATAGTTGGGACACTAGCATCTGGAACTATAGAGAATAATGATTAGAGTATATTTAAATATCCCCAGACTTTAAAATAGCATTTGTATGCACTAACAACTTCCTGTCAAATAAAAGGCCACTTATGACATCCTTATAAAGGCAAAGCCCTTTTCTACTTGTCAGCCTTTGCAAGCTGGCCTTTGAATTAGGCACCATGCCTTACTTAGATCTAAGGGAAATTTAGTAGTGATTGTTGCTGGCCACTAGAATGCATGTGCTTTGGAGAAATGTGGTGCTAAAAACTAAAGATTCTTTGTAATATCATTTAACTATGGAAAATTATCCTTTGCAGCTGGTTATAAAATATGGTGATTACTTTTAGCAAAAAGACAGTAGAAAAATTTAAAGGCAGTAAGTCAATCCTTAAACAGCTATTAGATGCTGTGATGAGATAGGGTTACTATCTCATTTCTATTAGATATGGAATTAATTCTAAAGTTACCAAAACCAAGGTTAAATAAAGGCAATTTATGCAGCAAAGATTTGTCTTTTAGGCAAGGCACTTCACAGAAGAAGAAAAACATTTAGCCAATACACAAATAAGAAATGCTCATCTTTAGTGGTCATGGAAAGGCAAGTGCAAATACTATTTTATACTCAGATGACTGGCAAAAATTTAAGAGTCTGACATTCTCAAGTATTGGAAATGACAAGGATCAATAGGATCTCGATGTTGTTGGTGGGAATGTGTATTGGTGCAATCTCTCTGGAAAATAATTTTACATTATTTTCTGAAGCTGAACAGTATGAACCCTCTACCCCAGCAATTCTGCTCCTGGGTACATACCCAAGAGAAACTTACATATTAATAACAAGAGACATGTATTTAAAAAGGTATAACTACATTGTTTATCACAGTAAAACACCAGTATGCAGCCCAATGCCCATCAACAAGACTGCGGAATAATTAATATTCACATGTGGATATCGTACATTAATCAAAGATAGTGAACTACAGAGACATGAAATAATATAGATGAATCAAAGTTAAAAACAACTATACTAAAATATATACTTTGTAAGGAGTGCATATATATGCAATAATACTATTTTAAAAGGAATTATGTGATTCATAAACACAAGATTCAGGATTATACCTCATATCAGTTGAGTTTGGGGGTTGGGATGCTGGAGACTGTGGAGTTTGATGGAGATTGGTATCAAGGTTCTGGCTATTGTTTTGGGAAGTACATCTCTGGGTGCTTATTACATTAGAAATAACTAACTGAAAACCCAATAGAAGCTGGCTATGCAAAATTAGTGATAAGTATAATTGTGGTTGATTCTATTCTGTTCACCTGAGGTCTATTGTTAAAAAAGAAAAACCTTTTATTTCTGAAGTAAACTATACGAAAATTTTGTAAAGACTAGAAAGTGGTAGAAAACACAGTCATGACAAGTTTGATTCTGACTCTGTCTCTTACTAGCTGTCTATTTTGAGCAAGTTACCTAATCTTTCATACTTCAGTTTTCTCATCTCTAAAATGAGAATTATATTGTGTTTTCCTGATACTGTCACGATAAGAATTTATTGAGATCAGATGTGTAAAATGTAATGAATTTAGCTTAGTGCCTGAAACGAGTTAAGTATTCAGAAAATATCGGCTGACAATACTACTAATGGTAGTGCCAGTAGTTTCCTTTCTTGGACTGATTAAGTTGAAATGCATCTTCCCCTTTTATCTAGTTCTGTTCTAATTCACAAGTCTTTCCCAGCTATTCTACGCACTGTATCTTATTTTCACGTTTAAATCCTAGGTTAGGCTTGAGTGCTCATCCCACATCAGCTGTGAAAAAGAAAGATTCTTCCCTGTTTGAACTGCAGAGCCCTTCCTTTGGCTTCTTGTTGCCACTAAATTGGCAATTCCTGTGTGAACAGAATTAGCTGAGAAATCTTTGACTATAGAAGGTGCTGACAGATGCCTACAATTTCTTATTTAGGCAACTTGAGGAATCAGAGAAATGAGAAGATAGGAAGGATGATATGGCTTTTGGCAATATAAGTGTGGAAAATAAGTTTGCTGGTTAAAATGTTTTCTTTCTGTAGGTATAAAACTTTTTAAATATACCTCAAAGAGATCATATGTGGGAAAAAAATGTATCTCCATCACATTTTTCTCTATGGCAATCAGAAGCAATGCTAAGTAGGGACTGAATTTTACATTTAGTGATACAACTTTAATCTAAAAAGCTTAGTATATTCTGTTCTTTCTAACAGTTAAAATATAGATTAAAAACAATTCACTGATACAAGTTATGTAATTATATTATGATTTATAAAATTAAAAGAAGATTTTCTACTGAAATTCTAATCCATGTACAAAATGGGGTACTAATAATATATGTAAAAATAGTTTGAGGTTCCTAAATGAAAAAAAATGTGGCAAAAATGAAAAGAAAAATTATATATATACCTATTTTAAAATCACTGTTTTTATAGTTGCTGGAATTTTATTGTTGCATTAAACAACAACCCTGCATTAAGCTATAGGATTAGCAGTTTACCCTTCCTGAAAAAGATGGATAAAGGAATTTCTAAACTGCAATTAAAAAAATAAAACCTGAATCATAGCAACTTTTTCATTTATTTGTAAAAATCCCCAGTTAAACTACTTCAAAAGAAATTTCAGGATACCTCTGCCCCTGGCTCTGTACAATTTCAATTGAAATTGCTGTCAGTGATGGTGGAGGAATTTTGGTGCACAGGAGATACACTTTGAGACTGGATGGGAATGAAAATATGTCCTAGTTTTCGGAAAGGAGAAGTTTACATTCCTCACAAAAAGCAAAATTTGATATTGATACTGACAAAGCTTTGGAATAGATTGTCATCATGAGCCTGTAGAAAGGGAAGAGATGATCCTTTGAGTCAGAGTGAGATGATAAGAATTCCCCTAACAGACCTCACTTCCTTTTGATAGGGCCACTGAGCTGGCAGATTAAGCAACTCTACAGCTGGGTGGGAGGGCAAATAAGTTAGAACCTAAAATAGCTTGACAGGATAGAACAATGGGCCAAATCTAACAAGATAAAACGTAAAAGGGAAATATATAAAGGCTGCCCTTAATTCCAGGAAAATTAGCAACACAAACACAGGAGGGGTAGGCATATTGCAGAACCAGCTAGTAGGTTTAAGCAGGTTGCATTCTGCACTCAGGCGTCTGGCTGAGAGGCTGTGTCTATTCAGAGAGGGTGCCTCTTCCTAATTTGCAAAAATGTGCCATAAAGCAGAAGGGTGAATGCTTAAGAAATAGAAGTTAGGAGTTTTGATTAAATACACACTCAGCAAGTTACTGCTATGGTGTGGTCACCAAAGATTGGAGAGGGAATTTCTTGAAGTGCCACGTCCAGAGCAAGGTCAGTGTCCAAGCTGAGCCGGACATATTGAGAGTAGAAAAGAAGACAATGGTAAATCGGAGCACAACTAGAAGAGAGAGGTGAAAATTCTGAAAACCATGACCTCTGAGGAATAGTGAAAAGAAAAGAGTTTAGTGTGAAGAAGGGGAGAATTAGGGGGCCATGATGGATTCCCCACTAATGAACTAAGTGTGAGCGTAGGACAATGGAAAGCAGGCCACTCAAGGCCAAAAGGAAATTAAAGAATGTTTTTCTTAAAGAAATTTGCATTTAAAATGTAAAGAAAACATAAAAAAATTTCGATAGGAGGAAATTTTGAGCTAAATTTGGTTCTCTTATTTTACGATTCAGTTTTTAAAAATTTTGAATTACCTATTGGAGCACCAGAATCTTTTTAATGCTTAGGGCTTTTAAAATCTTAACCAAGATCATTTAAGCTATAGGACTTTATATCAATTTGACTCGTCCACAAATGGAATGGACAATGTTGTAACGCAGTTTGAGTTCCTTGTTGCCACAGTGGTTTAGGCTGAGAGCAGGTGCCACTTCTTGAATGTGATCAAGAGGCAATTTGAATAAAGTGTAGGGCTAGATGGCTTGTAAGGTCTCTGCCCACACTAAGATCCTATGATTCTGAAAAAAAGCAATTTCCATTAAGAATGAGGAAAACTATCATCATTGGTATGATTGTCCAGTCTTTCATAAAGAACTCCAGAAATAAAGGGAGAAGTATAATACTTGTGATGCAAGAATCTGGGATGTGCTCAATATTTTCTTCTTCCTTTTCAGGGGTTTACTGGAGTTGCTTTATGACTCTCCTAGAGTCTTGGGCCTCGCGTGTAGTAGTTGAGCTTCGGAACAGAACACTGCAAAGTCTTAGGTTTGATTTTGGTGGGGGCTAGTTAGTGTTTAAAGGTTTGATTTTAATGCAAGCAAATCAACTTGCAGCTATTTTATGGCTATAAACTTTATTGAAAACAACTGTCTTTACCGAGTATGCTCAGAGTAGCAAGTGCGCAAATGGAGGATGGATGGATGAGTTAATATTTACATTTCCTGCTTGAAAAACAAGACAAAGCCTCATCTTTCATGTACATTGCGTAGCTGCAACATCTTGTGTTTATTTTCTGTCGCAGTGATTATCATCCAGCAACGACTATCTTTTACTTCTCGTTTGCTTGAGCCATGGGTTTATCTTACGAAAATATAAAAAATATCAAACACACATTTTCTGATGCTATATATATGTAGTATATATAATATATTATATATATTATGTAATAAATTGTCTAATGGGGAAGAATTTGGTTTTCCTTGGTTATGTCCTTAGTCTATTTATTTTCAGGGAGAGGATAGAATAGCTGATGAGACAATAAAGGAAGAAGCAAAGCCATCCAGGGCTCGCCATGCCTCAAATATACTTCTACCTCTATTAGTTACTTGACTCCTAATGTCACCAGGTTTATGCTGGGGATGTGGGGAGAAGGGCTGTGAGGCAAACTTGTGTGGAATCCCCTTATCCTAGTGAAACAAGACAACATACACAGCAAACACAGCCTTGAAGGAAAAGAAAAATCACAAGAGGGCAGTCTGAGGATGTACGTGGATGGATATAGAGGCTGTTACACCCACTTGGTTTTGATCATTTGCATTGATTGCATTTCTCCTTCTTAAAGTGTAGAGGCAGAGCAAGGGTGCCTTTGCATCTGGGAATACTATTCTGATTTTACATGAGTTATGATCATGATCTCAACAAACAGCCTGAAATCCTCGCTGTTGGCCAAAGATCAGGGAGAACAGAACTTCTCAGCAGGATTGACCTAGAAAAAACAGGGACATTGGAACTTGCTGAATCAGTGGAGCAAGTCAGAGTTGGAGGAACTTTGAGATGATATATTTGTTCTTCCAAAGTCAGGGTGTATTATATAATAGAACAGCAGGGGTGGGTGGTGGTGTGCTTGTTAGGCACAGCATTCTCCACTGTCGATAGGTTACATACACTCTTAGAATTAGCAATATTCTTTGCCAGTTTGTGTCAAACATATAAACTATCACTGTGTAAGTGAAGTGAATAGCTAATATTTTGTCCCTTCAGCATGTAACATGTAACATGTATACAAAATATGTAACACGAACCTTGAACCTCATCTCTTAATCTAAGTAGAACTTTGTTAATAGAAATCTGCCTCTAGAACCACAGATTATATAACTTTGCTGCTTAAATCTCTTTGCATGTAACTGTTTCATCAATCCAAGTCATCACTGTGGTTGCCTCCTCAACATAGAGCTCTGTGCAACAAAGGTGATGGTTTATATGTCTTAGACAGTATATGTTCCAGCACCAATCATAGCCTTTTTGGTCCTGGACACATTACAGTACGGATTATTAAATGTTTGGAAAAAAGACAACACAAGGAAGCATTTGAGAGGGAGAAAGGAGAGAGAGCACAATAGCAGCGACAAAGAAACAAAATAGAGTAAGAAGCAGCAGCAGGTGGTTCTTAGTTGATTGACGAGTAGATAAGATCAGACAATTCAATGTGATTCCTGTACTCTGGAGCCAAGCCTCTCAGATTTAGGAACATTCCAAAGTTTTCTTTATTTATTGCATCAAACATACAAATTCTTTCTACTTAAATAAACTGTGGTTATACCTAAGGCTCTGAAGGGCAAGCGAGATTTCTTCTACTTAAGTAGGTACGCCGCATAGTTGGTATATTTCTCTAGTTACATAAATGTTTACTGAAATTTCTTCCATGATTGGGAATTAGGCTGTAAAAACTTGGAGAAACCATCTATTATGTGCCAACAACTTTACTTGGGATTTAACTTCCTGGCCAAAATATATTTAAATATGTTTAAACCACAAATACTAGAGCTAATGTAGGTGGTTTGGGGGGAAAGGTATGGCTTGGGAAGAAATGTTTGAGATACTTAAAATGTAGTGTGACATATTAACTGCCAGCTTCAACTTTTATTTGTTCTTTCTCCGCATAATCTATGGTAAACTTTAAATGATCCCATCTTGTATTCATTCTTTGTTGAGAAGTCCCTGAGATTGAGGAAGCGAAAGAAGAAACTATAAGTCCTCTTTATATAAAACTCAGGGTGGGAGAGGACAATGGAATTGATCCTGTTGCACATTTTAGATAGTCAAAACCTCACAGTTTAGCTCTTTCTTAGGCATGTGGAGGGACCCTGGGAGCATAGTGAGGGGGAAAGAAGGGATGCAGGGGAGTGGAATAAGATAGGGAGGGGACAGTTTCTACAGGGCATCACTCTAAGTCCCCTCCACACTGTAGTCGTTATTACTATGAATTCCTTCACTTTTACTAGTCACAGCCAGGAGGTTGTTAGGTCATCAAATATTTGGGTCTGGACCGAAGCGAAGATAGGGTGCTTCGGTTTAAAGACTCGCCTTTCAATATATAACTCTTACAAATAACTCTCAAATCTCCACAGGAAACATCAAAAAGCAACATATAACTTTCTGTGTGGTGTATTTTAAATAAAAGTACAGAGGGCTATATGGCACTGCTTTCTAAGGATTGGGAAGCCAAAGTGACAAGTGAGACAGTAAATCTGAGTTATCTTTTACTTCTCCTTTTCCTCCTCCCCTATCAAATATGACCTGGCTTTAGCAATATGCATCCAATAGTTATTTCTAGAATCTCCTTTTCTCTTCCTCTCACCTCCACTTCTCTACTTCAGGTTCTCATCACCACTTATCTAGACAGTTACATCATGAAAGAGCCATTGAATGTCTATCCTATGTGTTCCCCTATGCTAAGTACTCAGACAGAGTTAAAAATGATACACGTGGGTGTCTGTTTTCATGGAGCTTATGTTTTTGCAAGGGAAACCTAAAGTGAACAACCAATTGCACAATTCATTATTAATTAAAACGACGATGAATGATGCAACAAAGACTGAGGGGTAGGCTACTGGGGAACATACAAAAGACACTGAAGGAAAGCTTCTTTGAGAAACTAATATGAGGGCTGAACTATAAAAGATGCGTAAGAATTAAGGTGGCACAGAGGGAAGCTCCAGACACAGGGAAGAGCATTCCAGAAGGCCCTTGAACATGAAGGGTTGCTGGAGAGGCTAAGAATGTCAGTGGTGCTGTAGACGAGAAGAGGCAAGACGGACGAAGGCAGAGAAGATAGAACCCAGGTAACCTGAAAGTTAGAAAAGGATTTTGGTCTTTTCTTGGATAATATTTGCTCAGTCTTTGAAGATCGGTTCACATGTCTCCTCCAGGAAATTTTCCTTGATGCTCTCTCTATCCCCATGTCCTCTGTTTGGTGCCTATGGTCTATCATTACATGCGATATAATGTAATTATTTGCTATGTGTCTCTACTGTGTATTTGATGGCTTGAGGTCAAGAACCATGTATTATTCATCTCTACATAACCCATAGTAAAGCTTTCACAATATTCCACTGAATGGGGACATTTTGATGCCAGTAAACACATATCTATAATCTAGGGGGAAAAAATAATCATAAAAGATAGGAGGAATAATCTTTGGTGTTAAGAGTTTTTTATTTCAATTTTTAAAGTTGGTTTTCAAGAAATTGTATCCAGGTATTTAGAATTTGTTTGTTTGTTTGTTTGTTTTAAATATTTATGGATATTCAGATTTAAATGGGATACCATTTTTAAATCATAATCATTCCTCACCTTTCCCCAACACACATGGGTATCTAGTCATAAAAGAAAGAATCTTTACATGTTTAGTGAAGTAAGGAATTTCTTTTAAATTGTGACTAAGAAATTGTGTTTGAAAGATTTTAGGTACTAGATCAGACCAGGACAGACAAATACATTGAATGAGAGCTCCCCCACAGTCTCAGCCCTTACTATCGGCTGTCATCATGATAGGCTTCCCCACTTCACCTGTGTGTTACATTTGAGTCTCACTCAACATGGGCTTCCAAGCAGCAGAACCACTAGACTAAGAGGAAACCTGTTGGCTCTGTGCATGGAGTCCAGTCAGAGAGCCTGGAATTATCATTGACATACCTTGACAGGACCTCTGTGTTTTCTAAGAGCACTAGAAACAGGCCTTGACTCTAATAACAAGGTATTTCTGTACCCCTGTCATGGAGTTGGCCACTTTTGCCTTTGGGAACAAATTATAATTAGAGATTAATTTTCTTTTGAAAAATCGAGCATTGAATCATGCCTATTCTACTAAGCTTTCATAAACTAAAAAATGTATCAGTTTTAAACTTCTATAATCATTTAAAATATTGAAATGACCTTTGAGGCTCTGTAAGTGTTTGCTAATACACAATTCATTCTGATTATATAAAAGGTCCTAATTTGCTACAAAGTGAACATAAATCACACTTAGGGGTATGATTTTACTGCACCACAAATCAATATAAAGCAAATATGCTGACTCTAACAAGACAAGTTAATTATTAAATTGGAAAGTTTTTTTTTTTCAAAGATGTGGTTGTTCCAAATATATTATGAAAGCTTTCTAGAGGCCGGTGAATTAATATCCACTCCCCACCCCGCTTATTCATGTTTACTCTGGTAAGCAAAAATATCCAAAATCATTCCCCTGACCTTGAAACTGGACTTTTCAAATAGCCCTTAGTTCCTCTTCCCCTGCCCTTCTCTCTCTTTTTTTTCCCAATCTCTGGATGATGGAATGAATGAATGAATAAATGAGTGAATAAAAAGCTGAAAATTCAAATGTAGACTTATTTTAAACAAAGTCAGATGAATAGTTGAGAAACAGGTCCTGCCTCTCCAGGGATAATTCTTTGTTTTCCTGTTTTTATCTTGCCACCCCTACAGCTGAGTTAGAGCAAGCGCTAGAGGCCTGCTTGGGTCACCCACTCCTAAGAACTTCAGTGGGAAGATGTACATTTTTAGGACAAGATCTCAGAAATCCTGACATAGTAACCTGCATTCAGTGAACGCCTTTGTTGCAGGAAGCTTCCGTGTTTTCTAAAAGATGTGATTTTTGCCCATCAGGCCTTTATGATTTAGTCTTTTAAAATGAAATATGTCAAATATACAAAACATATGACGGTTAACAAAATCAATTTAGTCTTCCAAAGCCTTTAAGAGCCCATGGGAATAATCAATAGCTAATCCTCAAATTTCTTTTTGGACAGTACATAGGCTTAACAATATAAATACTAATAAGCAGAGAAATATGTAATAATAACTATAGGAAGGAGATGGAGGAATAAAAGTCATTAGTGGGTTCTCTACAAATTGAGCAGTCAACCCCAGCAGTCATTTCTCTTTGGAAAGAGTGTTTTTTGTTGTTGTTGTTAAATTCTTGAACACACACACACATACTCATACTCTTGTTAGTGTTAACATGGATGCAGTGTTTTTTTGAGAATACAGTCCAGTCAGAGCAAGAGAGACACGGGGCTTACTCAGATTTTCTGATTAACACATGATGACGAACAGCGTTCAGTATTTGGGGTACCCACGCTGTCCATGTCCCAGGCAGCATATCTTATCTTTGGCTTGCATTCTTGTTTGTATCCTTATCCTGTTGTAGAAGAACTGATCTTTATATTTCCATGGTTATTAAATCATTTTTAAAGATTTCAACAAATTGAGACAAATATGCCAGTGGACCTGGTGTACTTTGTACTTGGGTGCTGTGCTATGCTGGTCATTTGAATATGCCAGACAGGGAGCCTGTCTCTTTGTAGCAGGTATACATCTATATGACAATTATTTAATCTATGCCAAATTATTTTCTAAAAAAGAGTTGATATGGATGTTTAAGAATGCTATCTCGTTGTATGAAACTAAACAACATTTTCAATTTCCAATACTTTATAAACAATATATTTGTAGATAGCTAATCTTGCAAGAAGTGATTTCTCAACTAGATTTATTTTAAATTTATTTCACATACAAGATACTGCACATCCTGATTTGTACCTTTGGAAGACACGTTTCAAGGGTGACAGGAAATAGTGGTGAACTTTCTCTCTTGGAAAAAATTTGCTGTACTGGTATCTGTACATGCCCCAAGGCTGAAGTTCCTTTTGAAATTATTTCAAACTGCTTGACTCCCCAATCTTCCACCATTCTCCATGTGGCAAGTTCTTAATGGTGTTATTACAAAGAAAATCCATGACTGTGATGCAATGTGTATTTGTGACTGTGTTAGGAAAAGAAATGAATATATAAAGGCAAGAGAAACAATTTATCTTAAAAGATCTTTATTTGCTCAGAAACTATATTTAGATATAAATGTAAGTAATATATCAATCCATTTCACTTTTAGTTGAAATTACTCATTCTTTCCTGTTCTTTATTGTACTTTGTTAAATCTGTATTATACTTATTATCATACTCAGAGTTGAAATATTGTTGTGCATGTGTGTGTCTTTCTAGCTCACTTAACAGTGATTCCTTGAAAATTAGGGACCAGATTTTGTGTTTCCCCCTCTCCACACTCAGGACACTCAGCCAGTATACATAGTAGATGCTCAGTTATTACTACTTCACTTAAATCCAGCATTTCAGACATTTGGAGAAAAATAGCCTCCAGGTAAGACGATGTCATTTTATTTCTCTGTGAAGGACTTTGTTCAGGAAACTGAGAACACAGTGGGGAATCTTCTTGTGTTTTGAAACATTTTTATGTTCACATGTAAACAAAAGAGTTCTTTGCAGCAGTCCTTCCACTGAAGGCACATTGCAGAGGCATTCGATTTCTCTTCTAAACTCACAATGATGCTCATCTCACAGGCACACTGGCTGCAGCAGCCAAGACTCCAGCATATTATTGCAGAGGTCAAGGATGTTGATAGAGGTGGGAGTGGGAAGGGAGAGGTAGAAAGAGGTGAGGAGGAATCAGCCACGATATTCATTCATATTTCTAACACCAAATCTTTCATTGTTGTATTGGGTAAAGCTATTGGGAATTGCTCCAGAAAATCTAGTTTATGCAATGGCTAGACGAAATGCCACATGGTAAACAAACAAACCAATTTTATATACTGAACTGTCGTTAAAAAACAATGTTTAGGAAATAATAACACTAATTTTTGGAGAACGTCAACAGTGATTTGAAGTGTGCGGATGTTTTCAAATCTATGCACCGTGGCCAGATACCGGGAATATGTGCTGTGAGCTGTGAAAAAACAAAGGCCATTTGGAGACCATACTAGTCATTCTTCTTGAGTGGAGCCCATCGGCAGGGAAACTTCTGAGCCACACTTCCTCTTGACTCTGCTCAACACTCAGTGTGCAGTGCTTTGGTGTTTCAGGTCCTCACGCAGTCAGTGCTGTGGGTCATCCTGCTCCCTTGCCTCCCAAATGGTAGCCCCGTGGAATCACTAAGTGAAACACACGGTGAAGCACACAGAGTAGTTAATCCATGCTGCACGGGCATCTCCTGGTGGGAGTAAAACCACACAAACTGATGCCTGAGTTCTACCCCAAGAGTTCTGATTAGTTGGCCCAGAGTGGGACTTGGACATCTGTATTTTATAAGAGGGATCCAGGTGATTCTAATGGAGCTAAGGTTGAGAACCTCTATGCTAAAGTATTAAGAAGAATATCACAAGCTTACCCATATCACTACAACTGAGCAGGGCTGTGGAGACAGCTGTGCTAGGGAGATCTGCACAATCTCCACAGTAACCCCAATAGCAGCATCAGCTTTCCCCAATATACAATGGGTGCACAGTAAAGGGGTTCAGGCAGAGAATCACATGACCAGGGTTTTGTTCCGGAGAAATCATTCTAACAGCAGGATTGCAGTGGGAGGGACCATGACAGGAGGTATGGAAGTGGTTGCAATTGTCCAGATGTGAAAAACAGAGCGTATGAATAAAAACAGGAACTGTCGAATGGAGAGGTAGGAGATAGTCAGAGAAAAGACCTTTCCAAAGTGGCTTATCAACACCTCACATTGTCCTGGTGGTCTGAGTGCCTTAACCCAATAAGCAAGAAATGGCAAAATGTTGTCTCTTGGCATTTAATGATCTTAATGTTCGTGAGTTCATCACTAAAAACATATGTATAACACAATCCTTACCCTCCCCAAATTTGTATTCCAGGATAGTATTCTAGGCCCTAATTATACAGTTGTACAGATTAAAAAATACTATCTTCTATCTTTGAAAAGCGAGCACTGATTGGATGAGAGGTGAAATGGAGTCAGTTAGAATTAGACATTTCCTGAAGAAATCCACACAGGATATGTAGAGTGGTGGATTAATTTCATTACTCTGCCAGCTAAATATGTGGGGTAGGGGTGGGGTGGGCCGCAGTGAGAGGGTGGGAAGGAAGAGACTGGGGGAGGGAGGACCAGAAGGGCTTTGCAAGGATCCTTGTCTTCCTCCCAGTCTCGGGATCTATCTAGGCAATGCGGTTCCTGGGCTTCCTAATCCCCAGTCCCAGGGGAGCCGTGTGCTGGCAGGCTGGCAGGCAGAGAGAAGGAGCCCAGCAGAGGCACCTCCGGTCCAGGGCAGAGCTTGCAGCTTGGCTTGGCCTGGATCTGGCCGCTGTGATCTGGTTATTAGCAAAACCTCAGCTTCTTTCTAGAGCTCCAGTGCTCCCTTCCTCCGCCAGGTCTAGGCATTACTAGAGCCCTGTAACAGTAGCCACCCTTTAAGAACATCCTTGGGATCTGAAACATTATTAGCTATAAAGAAAACTATGGCTTGACTCTGAGCTGCTGTTTCCTCTTCAGGGGAAGTAGCAGTCAAGATTCCATCAGCCAGATATCATTTCAGTGAAATCTTTCAATTTCCCAGGAGAAGAGACTGTAGGAAGAAAAAAAAAATCCTAGAGGGTATATAAGATACCTCTCATTTAGCCAGATAAAAGCCAGCCTACTAAATGAAAAATAGTGCATTATGAGAACTACAAGGAATGGCACTGGATTTGTACAGTGGCTGTCAAAGGATGCATTATTCCGGTGATGTCATTCAGAGCAGGGGAAGTGGCAACTATGGGGTTTCGGGTGCAGACCAGATAACCTGAGATGGTGAATCTTACTGCACGACTGATTCATCACATTAGGCTTTAGTCTCAGTTCTGCCTGTAAAAGTTATATAGTACTAGTTTGGGAATAAATTCATAAAATTCTTTAGACCCTCATAGATATAGAATTAGAAATGACAAATATTTATCCAGTTTCTCTCGACACCTTAACTTTTAAGGATTTACTCTTCCCTTTGGAAACCAGACATAGTGGGGTGAAGAGATGTGATGCTATTACTTCTCTTTCCCAACAATGTTAATTTCTACCTAGGGCAGGTTACATTGTATATTTGATTCCTGATTATAGTCTCTAAGCAGAGCATTCAAAATATTAGACTAAATTCATTACATTGTTCAAAATTTCTAACCTACCAATTAGTAACCGCAACTGGGTGGGTTCTTAATTTCCTCATTTTCCACCACACCCTGAATACAGTTCCAATGAGAAAATGGTTGTAACAATTATTTCATTTGTATGATACTGAAAGCTTGTGTTTTGGGTTCCCTTGCAAGAAAAAATGTTTTATAATACATTGGAAACAAGTGATAACGACATTGAGAGGAACGAGTTTAACACAGAGAATGTAGATTTCCTGTGTTAATGTAGAGAAAAGGGGAGAGAAAAAGTAACTGAGTAGGTGTGATTTCTAATGATTCCCTGAACTGATCTGCAATATGATTGTATCCATGGCAATTCAAAAATTGTTTTCTAGCACTTTGCATCAATATAACGACTCAAGGATCTTGAAGGAATTTATATTTGTTATCTAAGACAGGACAAATCAAAGAATATAATTACCCCTAAGCTAAAGATATTCATGATAAAAAATGAGTTGGCTCATTGCAGCATTGATTATAGTAGGAAAAATTAGAAATAATTTAAATATTTAGAATAGTTAAATGATGGTGTATTCGTTTGAGCAAATGTTATGCAGTATTCAAAAACTGAGGAAAGTTGAGGTATGGTCTTAGAAAAAATGCCCATGTTTTAAAAGGTGAGAATAAGTAGAATGACGTGAAAATCATAAGTCCATCTTCGTAGAAACAAATAATGTAATCTACATACACACTGTATGTTAATGTGCACTTGTACTCATCGTATATATGTTTACTGAGGAATGGCTGTGTAGTGTGTGCATATGTGTAGGGATTTGTAAATAACTGTGGAAGTGGAATATAGGAAGGCAGGCATTATGTGTCTTCCTTTTTGTACCATGGTAGTAAATATAAGTAAATGTTTAAAACAATAGATAGCTAATACTTTTGTAATGAAAAAGAAACATTACCAACATAGTAGATGAATTTCATCAAAATAAATGTATTATAATATATTTAAAAACTACCATAGAGTTAAGATGTTTTATTTAAGGCCACTGTGGAAACAATGTTCTTGAGCCAGCCCAGAGTGCCTGGCAATTATGGCTTGATGTTTGAAGATCTTTGCACTTGCAGCTCCAACTATTGTTAGTCATTTAAGAAAGTATATGTCAGCGTTATATCTGAGTAGTGCAGACATCGAAGCAGTGTATTTTAGCACGTCAGATTAATTGTCGGTAGGCAATCAGGAACTTACTATTAGATTCTAAGCATGTTTTCATTGCCCAGTGTAAATATTTTGATGATTGCCTATGTGCACTAATAATATTTGGCATAAAAAGAAAAACAGGTGCAGCAAAAAGGCAGGCGAGTTACTTGAGGATGCATTTGCATTTATCATGTGTGCCTTGACTTTTCTAAATGTATAATAATAGCAATTGTTATTATTGCTCTTGTGGTGTCATTGGTTGATATGGATAACTTATGGAAATATAAGTTACTTCTTTTGAAATATAGTAGGAAATCTACATGGATTTGTTCAGAAGACCGGTAAGAGGTACTCTAACCAAAACTTCTACTTCCCAGGGGTGCTGCCCTCTTGCACCATAGTGATCTTTCTCTGGGGTTTGTTGAGTAAGGAGTGAGGCAGGAAAAGAACTCAGAATTGCCAATTCTGTGATCATAGACAGTGCTAACGACCACTTCAATCCGCCACACATTCTCACAGATGGAGGCGATGTGCACATTTGCTAATTTAGAAAGTATGAATAATGCCTGTAGTTAGCCAGGGCCAGAGGACGTGGCAAACTTTTTTTGGCAGGTAGACTTTTTTCCATTTAATGGATATATTTGGAAATCTAGTCTAACATGCACTTGTGGTTAGAAAAGAAACCATAAATGGCTTTATTCTCATGATAAAGTCATTTAGAAATCAAAGAAGGTGATTTCTGTTATGATATGTAAACCAAACGCATATATTTCATGCTATTCTCATCATGTGAAGTCAGGCTGAAAATTAAATTTAAAGAAAAATCTAGATTAATATAAAAGGTTCAATCCAAAGTCCTTCAGGCTGACTTGGCACTAAAATCATAGACAGGAAGGAATGTGTCTCTATCATTAAATGGAATAAAAATTATTGAAAATTAATTTAATAATACTATGCGAATGGCTGCAGAAAAAAATTAATCAGAATTTATCTACCCAGCATAAAATAAAATAGTGTTTCCCCCATAGTCACACTTTTTGAGGTTGTTCATTTTACATAGTTTTATAAACATAAGATAAATGTAGCTTTCTGATTAGACATGGCTCTCTCTCTCTCTCTTTTTCTCTCTAGCTGATGTGCAAGGCAAGTTATTAAACACTAGCATTTTCTTCATTCGTTGAATGCTTCTTTATAATAGACATAAATGTTCTATTTCAGGGCTTTAATTACCAGGTTTGTAGACTCTTGTTCCTTATAATTGTTTAATAAAATTTAAAAATGTAGCACATCTTGCTGCAGAAAATACCCTGTATGTTTCTCCTGAGTTATGAGTTATGAATCGTTAGCTCTGACTTAGATCACTCTTGCTCTTCAGCATTCTGATATTATCGATGGAAGGAGAGTAATGAAAATTCAAACAGGAAGATGGAATGCCAGATGACAGCTCGACAGCTAACTGAAGACACACAGTACTATATATAGAATAAGAGTTCAACACATGTTGAATAAATGAAAAAAAGTATTCAGGGTTTTTGGATTTCAGGGCTGTAGAGTGTGCACTCAATTGTGCTAGGCTTAGTAAAGCTGAAAGAGAAATAAAGTTTTTCTTTCTGGGAACTAGTTCAGGGAAACTAAATTATTTCTGCAGGAAAGAAAGCAGTAGCCACCTATTCTGACTCCAGCTGACATCTCACTAGACAAGTTCTCAGAAGCCCTGCACCAGGAATTGAGTTGTCTTGGATTCTAATATGCCTGGTCTGACTCATGGGAAAAAAAAAAAATCTATAAATTACATATTGCTACAAGGGGTGCCAAGTATCAGAAGTTTGATTCTTTGTGTCAATTTCTATAATAATTAATTCTAGAAACACAGAAATGAATTATTTACTATATTTCAAGTGAAAGTCTTTGGAAAGACAGCAAGAGTTAAACAGTCGAACCCAATTAAAATTCTTTTAGGCAATAAACACCTTTTTAGGTTCATGAACAAACCGTGGATCAAATGTTTCAAAGGCTGACTCATAAGTGTTCTTTGGTGTTTGTAATATACATTTCCTCTTTGCATATTTGAAACAGTGACCTTCCTGGGTTTGATCATTGGAACTCTTGAGCCCTTACTATGCTAAGTACCACATTGGGTTCAGGGGTACAAAGATGAATATGAAGGTCTCTGTCCTTGAGTGTACCCATTTGCCAGGGGTAGTATTAAAGAATTTCATCAATTTAAGATAAATCTATTAATGAAATACTATGTTCCAGCAAGTGAGGGCTTATATAATGAATATGACATAGGCATTATCCCCAAGGTGTTTAATATCAAAAAGGGGAACAGACTTCTGAATATTTAATCATAATATAATAAAATCCATGCCACAGTCAAGGTCAAGTTACTGGAAGGAAAGAGGAAAAAAATTCATCTTAAATTTATAGGAATTTTCTTAGTCCAGCACATGTAAAGTCTTGGGATAAAATATATTTTAAAAATGTTCTTTTAATTCAATTTTTACTTACAAGAAAATATGAGAATTCCTTGAAAGCCAGGAAAAACATCTACAGGCAGTCTAGAAGCTAATTTTTGTGGGATTATTGGCACAAAACTTATACTTTTTAAACTACACATGGGACATTTCTGGAAATTGATTGGATATATTTGGCCTTAAGTTCTCAAAATTTTTTTAAAGATTGCTAACATACCTATCACATTTTCTTGTATAATGCAATAAATCATTGACAGTGTTCTATAAATTCAGAACATTTAAAAAACATTTCTAAACTAATAAAAAATTAATAGAAATTAGGATATCCTGAAAAATGAATAATAACCAAATGCTATGTGTCACAACTTGTGTCATGTAGCTGAGACTGTGCTGAGAGATAAATTTATAGTCTTAAAGGCTTATATTTAAAAAAAAGTGAAAAATGAGCTACGCATTCTATTTAAGAAGTCAGGGAGAAAAACAAACTCATTGGATAACCTGACGAAAGATGATAACCCAAAGAAATTGATAAATAGAAATCACATATGTAAATAAGAATATTTTAAAAAGTTTATTTTAAAAAGAGTAATAAAAATGGCAACTTCTGTTAAGATTTATCAAGAAAAATAAAGAGAAAAAGTCACAAATAAATAATATTAGCAATTAGAAAAAGAATGTCGCTATACATATAGCATTAAGAGATTAGATATGAGAGAAAACAAATGTATACCAATGAGTTAAAAACTTATTAAAAATAGGTATGTTCCTAGGAAAATAAAAATGCTCAGAACTGACTCAAAAAATAAGATCAAACTGAATTTGTGCTATAACCATTAAAGAAATTGAATTAAAAATGGTCTTCCCATGAGTAAAATCCTGGGCCCCGGCTATTTTTATAGACGAGTTCAAGATATTGGTAATTCAAAACTTAAACTCTTTCAGAGAAAAGAAGATGGCATATTCTTCAACTCATTTTATAACCTTGACACCAAAACCAGACATGAACTGTATGAGAAAATAAACTTATTTAAAAAAATCATTAAACATAGAGATGACATTCTGAAACAAAATGCCAGCAAAGAAAATTTAGCCATTGTTTAGAAGAAAATTACAGCCAACCTAACAAACCAAGTTAGTTAGCTAGTTAAAGGGGTGTGGGAGATGGGAGGGGAATAAGGTCATCTCTACAGTCACAGAAAAAAACATTTGACAAAAATTACACACCCAGTCATGGTTTAACAAATAAGCAAACAAAACTTTTTTTGCAATGGGAAATTGATCACTACTTTAACCAGAAAAAAGTGAATCTAATAGTTAAAGCATTGTCCCTCATTATATGTGTCTGTGTGTGTATTTGTGCAAATATAAACATATACAACCCCACAGAGCTTTACTGCATAGTAGTTAAGAACATGAGCTTTGGAGGAAGATTGCTAAGTTAAAATCTTGGGGTTGTATGACTTGGGACAAATTTCCTAACATCCCTGTGCCTCAGTTTACTCACCTGCAATGAGTAAGGGAAATACCTCACTGGGTTATTGTGAGCATTAAATAAGTACATACACCCAAAGCATGTAGGAAAATGGCAGATCGTAAGCACTCAAGAAGTGTTAGTGGCTGTGGTGATTTTTTTTTTAGGTAACAAAATGTTATCATGATCTCTGAGTAGAAGACTGACGCACGGGTAGTCTTTAAGTTCCTGATATTTTTCCTGCATTTTCCAAATTTTCTACAATATTTTACTTTTAAAAAAGAGCTAATTTAAACACACACACGCACGCACACACACACACACCACTCACATACACCCCCCATAAAAGCTCTTTGATCTGTGTTGGCTCCTACACTCCCCTGCTCCCCTGGAGGGTCGGGCTGCAGCAGAACATAACTCCGGCTCTTCCCATGGAACACCCCTATGCCTGCTAGTCCTCCTGTGGCGGGACAGTTAGAAGCATTGACCCTAACCACATATTATCACACCATAGCGGTCCTGCTGTGAGCCCTAGTAACCCCTAGTGACCCCAGGGGCAAACGAAAGGCTCTTTCCTCCCATCTTGTTGAGACAAAGAGGCATTAGAATCGCTCTTGGAACTTCCTCCCTAAGGACAGTCAGATTCTGCCCCCAGGCACTGTGACTAAGCCTGGCAGAGTAGGATCTACAAATTTGTGATACTGAAGAACATGTGGATTGTGAACAGCTACTTTATTCTGTCTTCACTCAGACTTTTCTTATGTCCAGACACAGGCAGCCCTGGGCTGGTGGATTTTAAGGGTATACAGCAGTTCCCCCATTAACTTAAAATGTGTAGATCATGCCCACTCATTTATACAAAAAAAATCTATTGGCTCTATTGTTCAGGAAATGTTCTAGATGAGAAAAAGGGACACAATGGAGAAACCAATAGCATTCCTCATTCTCAGAAGTTTAAATTTTCTATAGGAAGACAAAATTATCAAGTAAGCACATAGAATAATTACAAAGTATAATAAGTGCTCTTAAAAGAGGAAATAAACAGGATGATATGACAGAGTAATGGGAGAGGAGGCTTCAGACAGGTGTACAGTGAGAGCTATGCTGAACGGGGGATATTATAGTGGAGACTTCGAGATGAGAGGGAGCAGCTGTGCTTAGAATAGAAGTGAGGGTTTTCCAGGAGAGACAAGAGCATATTAAAAGTTAGCATGTCTGAAATACAGTGTGTAAGAGACAGAGTGGCATAAAGAAGATGTTCGAAATGTAGATGTGTAAGGGACTTGTTGACCAAGCTAGAGAGTTTGAGTTTTATTCTAAGTGCAGGAGAAAACCACAGAAGGCTTTCAAATGGGGTCAGGTGGATGTGACATAGGAAATTAATGTTTTCAAAGATTACTTTGGCTTCTGTATGGAATTTGGTAGAGAATAATAACAGAAGCAAGGAGGTGAGTGAGAACCGATTACAATAACCTAAGTGAGAGGTGGTGTCAGCTTGGACTTTGGGGATAGCAGAGGAGTTGGTGAGAGGTGAACCAAGTTGGGGTCTCTTGGGAGGTAGAAGGCAGCTGAAAAAGTTGTGGCAGATTCATGGGTTCTGACTGGTTATGTGGCAGATGTAGATCAGGCCATTGGGTCAAAAGGCACTACAGCATCATCTTCCCATGAAGGTAAATGGTGAGAATGCTGACTAAACTCAGGTTCAAAATGCAAGTTCCCATTTGTCCTTTGGACTTGTAGAGTGGTTATATTGTGGCTACTGTAAACACTCTACTGCCTTCCAAGAGTGAGATGCTGTTTACGCCCAGGGATCACTGTCAGCTACCAGACTCCATATTCTGGAAACACCTAAGGCTCACACGACTACCCTCTATGTCAGAGGTAGAACAAGTCTAGGCTTCACCAGTCCCAAGTGCTCTGGATGTGGGGCGGGCCCCAGGGTCCATGAGGCATCTGTGTATGACAGTTCTGAGGGAGCACTAAGGAGTCCTGACCTCACTTGAATATTTGGGACCTTCCCCTTTTGAGGTCCAGAGCTAACCCACTTCTTGGAGACGTTTTCGGAACCAAAGCCAATCTGAGTCCAGGTCAGAGTCCTCCCTTCCTCTACACTCTCAATTGACATGGCTGTAATCTTCCTGAGTTCACCCCCATCCTGCTCAGCCCGTGGGCCGGGTGCTCAGTAACTGGAGGGAGGGGTTGGGGAGGGAGTGGTACCTGAAGACTAGGACAGTTGCTGCGAGCTACAGCAGGGGCGAAGTTAGCAAATGTCTCACTTGCCCATTTCAAATCAGAAAAAAACAGTGAGATATTGTACAACCCACAACTCTCATATGGGGTATGTATGTATGACACAAAAGAATATTCCCGATTACCCAGCCTTAAAGAAAATATAAATAAACCAGTTTATAAGTCAAATGACACATCAATTGCCATCAGCATTAGGAAAGCTATTTATATTTTGTGTGCATATTAGCTACAGGTTATGAGGGTGCTCCCAAGATATCTCTCTCTCTCTCTGTTTCTCTCTCTCTCTCTCATTCTCTCTCTCTCTCTCTCTCTCTCTCACACACACACACACACACACACACACACACAAACCTTTTTATATAGAACTGGGACTTTTAAGCTTATGACATTGTGTGAAGGGTCAGTAATAAATTTAGAAGCAATTTGGGGATATGAAAGCTATAACCATATTTATATTTATAACTTAAAAATACCAAATAATAATGTGAATATAAATGCAACAAGAAAGGTTAAAATTGTGTGAAGAACTTATTTAGGTTCTCTTGAAAAGCCAGTTTCAAAACAATACAAATAGGAGCCATTTAATTAAAAACTAAAAAATTTAGTATTTCATTGAATCTAAGAAGCTTTAAATGTAAAACAGCCCAATTTCAGAAATGTTAATATGTGAAAACATATGTATTTTAAAGTCAACATAGGTTTTTATAAATGTTTTATATAATTATTTTTAAGCAGATGCTTTAAAATGCATAAAGAGTGTCAGATGCTAAGAGAGAAATATTATACATTAACATATTAACAAGATACCTCTGGTGAGGAGGGAGATGAGATAAAGGATCTTATATATTTTTATTCTATATGCTTTTATTTTATTTGAATTTTTTTACAGTGAACATGTATTAAGATAATGTTCACATGAGTGATGCTTGTGTAAATTTGTTAGTCAAAAAATATTAGCGTATGGAGTAAATAGCCCAATAGATCCTGATTTTATTAAGCATGAAAAACACCTATAATTCAGGGAAAGTCAAAGAAATTTTCTATTTGTGCTGCAACTGCACATTCCTACCTGCTGTGAAATAAACCCAGCCTTCCTGCTGGAGTCTGTTGATTCAGCTTTGCCATCTGGAGCAATCTAGCATTAACAGTTTGAATGAAATAATGCTGCTTTGGTCAGGGGCTCTGCTGGTAGCAAAGGTCAGGGTATGTGGTGTTAATGACATTCTTTCCATAAAATAGCAGTGCTATAAGTATGGAGCCAGGTGGAAATGGTGGAGCACGAGGAGCAGCCAAGGTTCAGGATAAAGGTAATTTCCATGGATTTCATCTGTTATCACTCATGCGAGAAGAGAAGATTCAGATTTAGATCAGGAGGCAAAAGGTTTGTAGGCCAGGGAGGACACCAGGCAGGCAAGGCTGTAAAGTTCAGGAAGTGGCTGCCTTATTATTCATGAGTCCCGTTGCTTCTAAGAACATTCTGTACCATGTGCACAGCTGGCTTAGTACAAATTCCAAAATCAATTTTTATTATCATTTAGAATCTCATTTTCAGAGTAGGTAATAAGTAAGCTGATAGTTAAACATTTGTAAACCAATACATTCCAACAAAATCCACCCATTGACCACGAGACCAAAGAACATTACAGTGCTTTAGAGTCAGCACAGAAAGTAACATTCTCCAGTCTACTGGAGAAGAGTATTCATTCGCTTATTCACTCATTTCTCCAACCATCTGAGAAATGACTTATTAAGTGCCTTCTATGTGCCTGGCACCATGCCAGAAAGACACGATGATGAAAACAGATAGACAACTTCTGGCCCTTGTATCATTTATGTTCTGGTGGAATTGACAGATAATGGACAAACGAACAAAAAAATAGCTGTAGATTGTGACAGCGCTATAAAGGGCATGAACAGGATGACATGACAGAGAGTAAATGAGAGTGAGAGCGAGTAGGGGTTTTTCATACAGTTTAGGGTGCAAGCAAGGCCTCTCTGGGGTGGTATCATTGGATCTCAGTGCTGAGGGATGAAAAGGCAGCAGCGGAAGCTGTGGAAGAACCTTTCCCTGAGCATTAGGAGGCCTGGGTCTCAGTGGGCTCTGCCTTCACTGGCATGTCGCCTCTGTTTCTGCAAGTTTCCCAGCCTCTCTAATCACAGTATCCTCACCTGCAAAAGGAGCAATATGTTCCTCAAGAAGCTGCCTGTCTGTACATCCAAGTAATTAAGAATCAGTTAACTAAAGACTAGCAACTTTATGTGAAAGTACTTTATAAGCTGTAAAGACTTTTACATTAACCCCATTTGATCTTCATAATAACCAACCCTTCTAAGTAGTTCACATAAGGATTAAAATTAGTTGGGTGTTGGCAAATTACTACGTGATTTGCAGTGCTCAGTGCAAAAATAAAAAAGCAGGCCCCTTGTTCAAAAATGATTAAGAATTTTGAGAGAGTAACAACAGACACTCAACCATTGAACTTCTGATCACTGAGCCCGTGTGACTGTACAGCTTATATGCTTATGAAGGCCGGCCCTGGATACTGAACTATCATTGGATTTGGTGGTGGTGGTGGTGGTGGTGGAGGAGATCATATTTTACTACATTTCCAGGGTACATATTTCTGCAAAATACTAAATTGTCAAATACTAGTTTCTATTAATATAACTATACCATTGAGTTTATCCCAGGAAATCTGGTCTGTTTTTTCATCGGGTGTTTTCTACCCTCTTCTTTCAATAATTTAAAAATTTGAAAGATTTCTTAGAGGGCCAATATCTTTTCCAAAGATCTGGAACTGTTGAATTGTTTGAATGCAAGTTGTCTTGAGAAAAAAAGAATTTTGTGCAATAGATATCTTGGTTTGAACTAAGAATGTTTATATGTGAGTCTGTTCTATTTAGTATTTGCGTGACCTTGAGGTAATCACCTAGTCTTACTGAAGTTTTTGGTTGCTTCTGTAAAATCGAAGAAATATCCCTTAATAAATGTGTTGGGGTTGTTGGTTACGAGTTAATAAAATTATGCCCATGGAAGTGTCATTTCTGATTGGAGACGTGTGTTCTTTGCTGGTTTTTAAATATTTTGAACATCACCCTTGTATGGTAGAATGTATATATATATACTATACTGATTTGTAAAAGAATGGCAAATTTATAATTTCATGTACTATATTAATAATAGCAGGAACACATGCAGTTTTTAAAATTGAGGTGAGATACACATAACAAAACTAACCATTTCAAAGTGAACAATTTAGTGGCATTTAGTACATTCACAATGCTATAAAACCATCACCTTTATTTAGTTCCAAAACATTTTCATCTCCTTAAAAGGAAATCCCATACCCATTAAGCAATCAAAGCCTCATTTCTCCTACCCCTGGCTACCATTAATATGTTTCTTGTCTCTATGGATTTACTAATTCTGAATATTTCATAGAAATGGAATTATACAATATGTGACCTTCGCGTCTGGTTTCTTTCACTTAGCATGATGTTTTCAAGGTTTTTCATGTTGTAACAACTATCAGTACTCATTTATTTTTTGATGGCTGGATAATACTCCCCTCTGTCTATGTCACAATTTGTTTATCCACTTAGCTCTTGATGGACATTGGGATTTTTCCACCTTTTGGCTACTGTGAATAATGCTGCTATGAACATGTATGTACATGGATTTGTCTTGAGGAAAGAGTGAAAATAGGGAATAAGTAAAATGGAGTCACTTTAACCAAGCTGCTAAAATTATTAACCTCATGAGGGTTGAGGCATGAGGAAAGACTCTATTCTTATCCTAAATACCCTGGGGACTTACACTTTTTGAGCTTTCTAGTCCTATGTCAATATCTAGATATACATCTGGACACATGCCAGACTTCCCGATAACCTTCTGATTACCCCTCTGAAGGACTCACATATCCAGACTGCCTGACTTTCACCTGACATTCATGATCCAGACTGCCGGATGTGACCAGACCTCCTGGCACCCATCCTCCTGACCTCCCAGCATCTGTTATCCAGACTGTCTGACATCTGACTGATAACTGTCCTGGACTAATCCTAGGGCTAAGAATGCAGGACCGATTTATTCTCAAGAATGCACTTTTTACTACAAACACTCTTACCTTTTCTTTCTTCTTTGGAACATTTCTGGGTTTTTGCTTAGCTGTGTTCTCGGTTTTCGAACTCTAAGACCCTTGAGTAAGTTTTTATCACTCATTTCTAGCCATAGCCTCCAGACTCTGAGTTCATTTGACAGTTTCAACTCTTTTGGGTACAGTATCCAAGGTTTCACTTTCTATGATTTTAGTTATTTGCTGTTGACCATGGGCTGAAATGTTAAATGTAAAATTCCAGAAATAAACAATTTTTAAGTTATAAATTGCATGCCATCCTGAGTAGCTTGATGAACTCTCATGCCATCTTGTTCTGTCTGGCCTGAGACATGCATCCTCCCTACGTTCATTTGTACCCTTGCTGTATACACATCACGACTGTTAGTAGCCATCTCAGTTGTCAGATCAACTGTGGCGGCATTGCACAGTTGTGTTCAAATAACCCTGCTTTTACTTACTAATAGCCCCAAAGTGTAAGAGTAGTGGTTCTGGCAATTCAAATATGCCCAAGAGAAGCTGTAAAGTGCTTCCTTTGAGTGAAAAGGCATGTATATGTAGGAAAAAAACATAATACATATAGAATTTGTTACTATCTGTGGTTTCAGGCATTCACTGGGAGTCTTGGAATGTATCCCCCACAGATAGGGAGGGACTACTGTATATACTGAGAAGTAAAATTGCTGGATCACATGGTAATTCTATATTTAACTTTTTGAGGAATATGACATAATTTAAAACCAAATAAATTATATAGACTATTTTATTATAAAATACATTAACAGCAAAAACAAAACAAAACAAAAATACAAAAAACAAAACCCCTTCCATTCTTTGTATTGCCTTTCTAGCCCAGCTACTGATTATTGAACTGCCTCTACCTTTGAGACTGACTCACCAAAATCAAAGTCTGTGCTTGTGCTCAGGAGACCTCCCGGCTGAGAGCTCGAATAAATAAGAATGTGTTAAATCTCATTACCAGAACATATGAGCCAAATTGCATTTTGTGTCTCCATCTTCTACCATCTATTATGTTAGCTTGTTGCTTTTAACAATCCCTGAGTCAGTGTAGTGAAGAGAACTATTAGCCATGGTTAATTATCATCACTGAAATGTGAGCGAATGAAGGAAAGTGAGTCATGCACTAGGGTGATTTTTATGATGGCTACGAGGGAGGGGTAAGTCAAATGTACAAATCTAAACTACAGGGAACATTTGAGCGGCTGAATCATACTTCCGAGTGAATATATATTTTATAGCATGTGCCTGTAGGTCCTTACATAATTGTCCTACTGCTTTGGTCTGACCAGTCACTTCCTAGAAGCTCAGTGTTGACCTCTCCAAACACATTAAGTGAAGCCTAAAACACCTCAAATAGAGGCCATTTATATTGAGAAGAAAGACAACAGAAAGGGAAGAAAAAGAGCAGCAAGGTCACATTTCTACTTCAGAGTCGCATCAGGAGCTAGCTCATTACCTGAAGCTGGCTATTTTCTCTACAATTTATCCATTTTAAGAAATCTTAGCACAACAGCCTAAGCAAAGCGACACGCAGGGAGTATTTGGGAATTCTGCGACCGAAGAGAAAGGATGGTATTTCTCCAGCCCCATCACCACCAGCATGTGTTTACCATGAGCGTGTTTTTGCTCTCTAGTCCTACATCTTCACTCATTTATTTAACGATTTGACTTCTAAGTCTGCCTCAGGCACTGTTTTAAATGTTATATGGACTACAGACATGCACCAGAATGAACTTTGTTCTCAATAAGCTTGCAGAACAGAAGAAAATATTGGGCATGTGTAGAACCTTAACATGCTTAAGGGAGTTTAGGGTAGGGGTTAGAACGTAAACTCCGGGCCTGCCAACCTCCTGAATCCCGATCTACCTTGGCAGAATTATCTACTAGCTCTGTCCCTTAGGTCCTCATCTTTAAAATGCAAATAATTATAGTACCTATCACATAGGATTGTTATGAGGAAAGCACTGGAACAGTGTTGGCGCTAGGTAAGTGTTAGGTAGGAATTTCCCAAATGGATCAGTGGCAAATAGCCTAACAGAAATAACTGAAGTGCTCTGGGAATTCAGAGGCAGATATGTGTACTGGGAGACTAGAAAGGCTCATGACAGAGATAGCTAGGCCCTGAAGGCTCAGCTGAATTCTCTACATCATGTGTTTTGTTCATCTTTAGATAAGCAGGACTTTGCCTAGATTGCTCTGTGCATATCTATCATAGTTTAATATAAAACTGGCTCTTTAAATGTGCTTTCTGAGGACACCGAAAAAAATAACTATTTCTTACATAAGGATTAGTTATTTGCCATTTATGTAAACTACTATTTGAATAAGTCACTTAACCACTCTGAGACTTGGTTTATTCATTTAAAGTAGAAAAGGTCAAGACTCAATAAGCATTATAGATTTTTTAAAACCAGCTCTAAAGTACTGGGATTATTAACAATATATTGTTATGAGTTTTAGCCGTGTACATCATTTACATTGTTTATGAAGAGTTGACTACAAATTATGTAGGACTTGAGCCTGAATTTTAGTTATTGATTTTTCTCTGAAGTTTTATATTATAGTGTCTTAAAGGAGCTTTCCAAAACCACAAGACTGCCCAAAATTCTATTTGATCAACAAAGTTTACAATGTCTATATCCATATTTATAAAATCCATCCTTATCTACCTACCCACCCTCCTGCCTGTCTACTTTCCCCCTTTCACCTAGTTAGGAAACAAACAAACAAACAAACAGACAAACAAACAAACAAACTAGCTTACTACTGCAGTAAAGTCAGAAATACAAAAATCTCTAAAGGGAATAGACTTTTTTTTTTTTTTTTGAAATTTGTGACCTAATTTCAATGAGAACCACTACCTAATTTCATTCTGTTATGGTTTATACATACTTGTTATGGATCCGCATACTGTATTGCTCAAAGAAAATAACAGAACTGTTGTTTGTTTTCTGTGGGCTTGAATCATTGGTGCATTTTGGAGCATCATTGTGTCCTGTAGTCAGGATAAGGGCACATGTTGTAGATTACAGAATCTATTGGACCTAGTTTAAGAGAAAGGGTCTTAATTCCAGGAATGGGAAGGGCAGAAGCAAGTTCTAGGCTGAGTTTTTAGGAACCACCACTGAATTGGTCTACCTAGGTAACTGCTGCCTTTAAGATAATAAGGAAACTAGGAAATAAAACACTGAACCCATAGCCGAGTGCTTTAGGAACATTACACTGTACTAGAATGTGCATCATCAAAATGGATGTTACCATTTCTGCATTCCTTGCCTCTCAATGCCCATAAAGACCGGACATTGGGCCCTGTGTTATTTTACCAGGAAAAAATGGCTTAAACAACAAAAATTTATTGTCTTATAGTTCTGAAGGCTAGAAGTCGGAGACCAATGTGTCAGCAGGGTTGGTTCCTTCTGAAAATTGTAAGAGAAAATCTATTTCATGCCTCTTTCCTAACTTCTGGTGGATTGCCACCAATCTTTGTCTTTCCTTGGCTGGTAGCTACATCGCTCTGATCTCTACTTTCACATTCATATGGTGTTCTCTCTGTGTACTCATCTATCTCTGTGCCCAAATTTCTCCTTCTTATAAGGACACAGCATATTGGATTAGACCCACCCAATGATTAGACTTCATTTTAACTTGATTTTCTGCAAATACTCTCTTTCCAAGTAAGATCATATTCACAGGTACTGGGGATTGGGATTTCAATATTTTAGGAGGACACAATTCAACCAATAGAGGACCACTGTAATAATTGCTGAAGAAAACACAAAGCCAAATACCACCACTGCAATGATGCTACTAGAAATAACAAGTGGTGGAATGATGTTGACCTTGTGAGTTTTACCTCTGTCTTCCAAATCTTGTGTGGGCAAGTCTGCTTTGTGAAAGCTAGTCTTTGGAAGAAACTAGAGCTGGAAGGAGATCTGGAAAATGACATAAAGTTTTTAGCTTTTTCAGCCTGTAAAATCTGTAACACTGTAAAATCTGCTACAGGGTGGAGGATTGAATGGAGACAGTTGAACTAAAATGGAGTTGGATAAGCCAATCTATATTATCTTCCACTTAGAGAAGTGAAAACCTGTAAGAGATGTTGTGAAGACTAATGAGATAATGAGTGATGAAGTTAAACAATAGTATTATCAGTTAGTACTGAATTACTACTTCCAGCCCCAGGACACAATTTATTATTACATCTGCTTTTCAACTAGTACAAGCAATTTATTCATGTACTAGGAATTATAAATATCTAAAAAAGCAAGTGATTTATTCTCTTCTTATTACCAAGGTTATAATAGGACCAATATCTTTGAAACCAGTCGGAGTTTGTAAGGAGGTGGTATATAAGTATAAAAAGAATAAAAGAAAATCTTGACATACACCTGGGCTGGTTAATAGTGTCTATCCACCTGGTCTCCTCAGTTAGAAATCTTAGAAACATCTTCATACTTCCCTTTCTCTCACTGCCTAGCCTAATTTCTTTCATTGCCAGATCCTAGAATTTTGCCTTAAAATATATCTCAAATTTGGCCACCCCACTTTATTCCCATGGCTATTTTCCAAATTTAGTCCCTCACACCTTCACACAGACATTTGCAACAAACTTTTTTCCCATGTCTCAGTTCTTTCTCATTCCAAAATTCATGCTGTTGCCAAAGTTACTTCTTCCTAAAAGTCAAATCTATGTCCAACTCACTTTCCAAGTCACTGTTGTCCTGATTATTGTTAGTAATACTTGTTATAGAGGCAAACATTTTTTTTTTTGAATCTATAATTTCTTTGAACTTTTTCTTAAGTTCCTGTTACATTTTTAACTGTTAGCTTGATAGTTCACCCAGGATATCCTATGGGTATCTCTGAAGTGACATGTTCTAAATTGAATTATCATCTACTAATCTCTCTGGCCCTCCAAAACCAAGCCAACAAAACTGAAAACTTATTTGTCCTCCTATTTCCTACAACCTCTTTATTATCCCATCAGCAATACTACCACAATGAGGTATAGGACCTTTTATTTTGCAATAAAACTTGACCACTTTCAAAGCCAGAATCTAAATAATTAGCAACCAATCAACTTGATTCTCTTTTTTTGAGGTCAGGAAGGGCCAGGTCTCAAAATGTTACCAGGAGACAAAATGTGAAATATTTATGAAAATTTCTGATGCTATCCATATATCAAATCTCAACGAATTTCCAAAGGAAGATATTCTACGGACCATGCATATAAATTAGATACATACCACATACATGCAGAGAG
Organism: Pteropus medius; assembly: GCF_902729225.1. NCBI lineage: Eukaryota > Metazoa > Chordata > Mammalia > Chiroptera > Pteropodidae > Pteropus > Pteropus medius. Next base: position 4,414,494 of record NW_024347867.1, read on the forward strand.
AAAGAGAGAAACTAGATTTCTTAAGTTAGGAAAAACCAAGGACACACTGGTTGAGATGTCAAGGAAGTAGACCAGATATCTGGGCACAAATCAGAAATTTGCTCAGTCTTCCAGGGACCAGAGAGTACCCATACTTGAAAGGTAAAACAACCAGATTGGCCATACCCTTAAAGGAGCCCGAGGATGAAAGGGCCATGATAAATGATCCATTTGAAAGGAACTGCTTAGTTTTTAAACGTAGTGATGTCCTATGCAAATCTGATATAAAGGAAATGCACTTCTTGGAGCTTTCAACTATAATCATCTTGTACCCCCAGACCCTCTTAAATTGTGTGGTGTTCTAAACTGCTAGCAAATTTTGCATGTATGTATTTTGGGGAGTGTGTGGGGGGGGCGGGGCGGGGAGAGCGGGAAGAATGAGGGCATAGCACACTGCCAGAAAGAATAAGGGAAAAGTCATTAGAAAAATCTCTCTCCATTAAAAGAAATTACTTCTAGGAAATGGTAGCCAAAATAGTACCCAAAAGATTAACTGGAGATAGAGCACCCAGTAATAATGAATGAATGGGTGAAGGATAAGAAAATTCACTGAGAACATAAATTGTAATTCATTTGTAATGTGCTCTTGGGAAAGGTTTTTCACATATTCTTCATTTCCTTGATCTATTATTGTTTCAAAGAGAAAAATGGCATTTGCAGAGAGGCAGTAAGTACTGACGGAGAAACGAAGATGAGGATGTGACTTGGGCCGGAAGGACACAGTTGTGTAAGACTTGATTCATTTTTCTTAACATGGGAGCCACTTCAAAGGCTGCTGGAAATGAGACATTACAGGATGACCAGTGGCAAGGGCATATTTGAGACTTTCTCCACTTACCTAGAATCATTTTTGTTGGTTTTCCTCCTCTTACCTTGAGACCCAGGTGCCTGTAGGTAACAAAACACCCAGGCTCAGAGCCCTTACTACTTGCCCCTTCAAAACTCAAGAGGCTACTGATTCTGCTTTCCTCTGGATATCTAGCTAGTGGAGGGCACACAGACGGATGTCCAGTCAAGCAAAAATCAGGTTTCTCTTTACTAACCTGGACAAGCATGCTAAAATTCCTAAAATTCAAGGCTGCCAGTAAACTGTTGGTTAACATAGTGTAAACCCAAGGCCAGAGTGGGACTGCCTACTCCATCATCCAGGATTAAAAACGCCAAAAGTCAGACACAACCTCACCCATCCAGGCACAAGAATAGAGCTAATAAAGAAGGAGAGAATGGGTATCTTTACTTGCAGGAGGTTCTTCTCAGCTGTCCTTACTACACCTGAGGGCTGATCACAGAAAGTAAAAGAGCAAGGAGACATCTTTAATGTTTAATAAACTTTCCATGTCCCAATAAATGTCATGCCTTGACAATCAGATTAGCCTTGATTTTTGTGGGGCCAGGAGGTAAAAGGGGGCCTGCAGAGAGGGAGCAAAGTCTCCCTTTTGAGTGCTTTCTGCTCACAGGGAGGGAGGCAAAGCCTCTCCTCCATAGCAAAAGATGGAGAAGGAGTAACCCCCTCCCTCTTAACTGCTCTCTCAGACCCAGTTGAAAACTTGGGTCTGAGGGCCATGGGCTAAGACACCAGAACAGCTTCCCATGGTCCCAGAGGCAGAAGAGGAAACTTGCAAATATCAGGGACTACTGATGTGCTTTGGGAAATCCTGAGCCATTGCAAGAAAGATATTCCTAGTCAAGGCACTTGACTGGTTATCTCCCATCTTAAGAGAGACCAGCAGATGACTAACTGACGAGTTTACTTCTTGTCCATCTGACAGAGTGGGAAGCAAGGTGGGCTTCAGACACAGTTTATTTCTTTGTCCTGCACTCCAATATTAACCTAGACAGCTGACTAATTATTATATCTTTTCAAGTGGACATGAACATTTATTATACTTTAAGTTTTGATTTTTAAGATACAGATCTTAATTAAAATGTTCTATAACTGTCTTGGTCCATTCGGTCTTCTATAACAAAACGCTACAAACTGAGCAGCTTATAAACAACAGGAATTTATTTCTCATGGTTCTGGAGGCTGAAGATCTGAGATCAGGGTTGCGCTGGGGTGAAGGCCCTTCTCCAGGTTGCAGTTTGCTCTCTTCTCCCTGTGTCCTCTGATTGTGGAAGGGCTGGGGAGCTGTGTGGGGTCTCTTTTATAAAAACACTGGTTCTATTCATAAAGGCTCCATCCTCATGACCTAATTACCTCACAAAGGCTCAGCTCCTAATACCATCTCATTGGGCATTAGAATTTCAACATATGAATTTGGTGGGGGGGGGGCACAAACATTCAGACCATAGCAATAATAACTATAAACTTATCCTAATGATTGAAGAAACCCACAGGAAACCTATTTCACCTTAAGCTGGTGTATATGTATAGCATCTCTTCTAAAATCTGTATTCTTGTGACTCTCAGTATAATTTAGCAAGTATAAGTCTTCTTCCTGTCTGTCAAAGCTCACACCTCCTCCCATCGTCCAGCTATCATTGTGAACGTTACTCCTTCAATCCAGACCAGTTTCTTTGCCATTTGTCACGTGTCACTTTAGAATAACTAACATTTGTCTTGTATTGATTATTAAAAAAACACAGGGAGTCGATGTAGGGGCCTTTCACTCAAATTGTATGAGTCCTAAAGACCAAGGGAAGTGTTCAAAATCTGCTTGTGTATGTCTTCGTGAGAATGCACACAACCTTAAGGAATCTTGAAAAACAAGACTAACTGATATAAATTGCCCTCGTTTTGTTTTGTTTTGTTTTGTTTGTTTGGAATAGCATCTTTATGTAATTAGTAGTCACAGTTAAAAAGCATGAGCGCTTTTTTGATTTCCTGGTTGCACAGCATGCAGTAAAACGGGAAAAAAGATGTAGGCTAGTACTTTTTCATCTTTACTTGCGAGGCTTCATTACAGGTATATTTAAGGACTGAGTCCTAGAAGGGTCTTTATTCCGATCCCTTGCTCATAGACAGCATGGCCTTAAAAAGAAAAAGCTCAATTAAACTATCTAGTTACTGAGATTCCTCCTCCTTTTTTTTTTTTTTTTTTTTGATTAGTGTCAGTGACCAAACCATTCTTAAATTATAAGGCACATGATATAAACTTAAAAGCTTCTTTGCAATTCTAGTTCATTTTCTTTATATGGTTATCAGTAAAGACAAAAAAGCTTTTCAAATCCTCTTAGGATAACACGTCATCAGCTTGAAGAATGATACTAATTTTAATCTACCTAAAATTAGAGGAAAAAATGTAATTGATGGCCTAAGGTGCATTTCAGGCCATGGTTTAAAGGTGTTTATCATGCACACCTCATCTCCCTTTGCTGACATTCTACTGTTTCAGCTGTTTCAAATACCTCATTCTTCACAAGGGCTTTCCTTGTCCCAAAAAACCAACCATTTGGAATTTCTTTCTCTTCTTAACCTTTTTAGGTCTTTGTTCCTACTTTTATCACACTTTCATTTTAGTGCTTTAGTCAGTATTATAGTTATTGGGGGTGTTCGTGGTATAAAGAGGAAAGCACAGACTCTGAAGGCAGGCAGATTGGATTGTCTGATCATATATTATCTCCCTTTCTGAGTCTCAGTCTCCTCATCTTTAAATTGGGGGGTAGCGGGGACGGGGTTTAGGGGAAACACAGTTCCTGCTATATATGGAAATAAAATATATTATTTGCTCTTTGTAAATGGAGGGTCATGAATTCCAAATGTTTGTCACCCCATACACTCACTTTCCTCCAGGGGACCTACAGGCTCACTCATGTTTCTCTTCTGCCACATGTATTAAATAATGGTGACACCAACCTGGTTCCTGCCCTGCCTGCCTGGGCCTCCCACAATATCATCAGTGCTTTATTGGCTGCCGTTTCCTTCCACAAATGTGTCAACATGGAATGAATACCAGCAGCAAAGATTTTTAGGAGAACACTGAATATCGTAGTAGGAATTCTTATTTGCATTGAATTTCTAAAAAAAACAAAACCACTAGAAATAATAAAAAGATAATTTGGTCAAGGCCCCAAGGGTCAGAGTGACAAAGAGAAACATTAAGGGAGTATAGAAATGAGAGGACCAAACTCCAGAATAAAATCTAGGTTTCTGAAAGATTGCTTTGGTCATTACTAACACATCTTGGGGTAAGGGAAGAAAGGCTAGAAACCTGTACTCTGTCCTCCACTATTTAGTTGATTCATTCATTCGTTCATTCATTCATTCATTCATTCATTCATTTATTAAGAAACTTTTTCTCTTTCTCTGCTAAGACCGTGACATATTTTCTAACGAAGGCCACAGACCAGTATAAAACATCATCATGTGACAAAAGCCCATCCTGCTATTACGGCCTTTCTCCTTCTGTTTCGCCATCACCACCACATGGTGAGAATTTACTGTTGGCTCTGTCCTTATTCTTCTGTTTTGGAAGTGCAGTATCTGATTTGGCAGTGCTTAATAGAAGGTGGAACCTGTAGCTCTCAGCACTATATGATTCTATGCATATGTATGCAATTATGTTTCATAAAGTCAAAGAATTTAGGACTGAAAGTCATGAGGCTCTCATTGTACAAGAAAATTTAAAATTTCTCAAAAGTGCCCAGCAGGTCCTTCTAGATTGTTTTCTGGAAACTAAGGATATTTTTTGATTGATCCTTATTAACATTTAAGCTTATAGTTTCAGCATTTCAAGATCTTTTTAAATCTCGATCTGCCCTTTGACATATTGGCTATTCATCTCAGTTTTGAGTCCCCTGCAAATTTAATTATTCAATACTTATGAATTCTCTTTGAATGATCCAATTAATTATGAAACCATTCTTTGAAGATATTGTGAAAAAGTTGCCAAATATCTTTAAAAATGAATGTATACTACATTAATACCATTTCTAAACTGATACTGTAATAATTTCACCAAATAAAGACATGAGGCTAATTGGCTATGACTTATTCTTGGTCAAATCATGGGCTCTCCCTTTGGTTGATACTTCCTTTTCTAAGTTCTGCATATTATCTGTTTGACTAACATATCTTTGTTGAATTTTATTAAAAATTGATGTTAAACTCATTCATCTGTAATTTTTAAAACTGTCTTTTTATAAAGTTGAAAATTTATTTATCTCTAGGTTTCTAACAGCTCGTTTATTTCCATCAATGAAAAAAAATTACTAAAATCCATCTTTTAATCAACATGTGGATCCTTTCTGAAGCTTAAGGTAATCCATTTGAGCCTGAGAACTTGACTCTGGGTAAATAGGGTATATTTTAAAATGCATTTATTAGTTCCTCCCCTATTTTGATCTCAGATCCTTACTTTACTTGTTCTACACTTTCCAGTTTGAAGATACTCTCTTTCTAAGGCAGAAAAAACATAGGAGAGAAGTAGTTCTGTTGTTTCTTGTCTGTTAATTTTATGCCATCTGCCAAGCAGTGGGCCTCTCTCTTCTTTGTTTTTAAAAAAGCTTTGTTTTGTTCTTAGCAATTTTCACAAGTGTTTCTGGCCTTTAGCCTTTTGTTTCAACCTGTGCTGCATTTTCTCCTCCCTTGCTTCCTACTATCTTACTTGTACTTTCTTCTTCTATATTATGTACTTTTTCTTTTAATACTAATCTCAGAAAGCTTCTCGTCAGGCCTGGGTATAGGCACAATTTCATTGTTAACAAATCTCGTGTCGTTGGCTAACTTGCTGGATCTCTCAGAGATCTTTCCTCATCTGTAAAAACGGGGGTGAGAGGTGAAAATGTATGACTTACAATGTAGTTACAAAGGTCAAATAGAAGGATAACTGCAAAGCTTTTGATAAGCTCTAAAGCACTATCAAACACGTAAGGCCTTATAATTTGGGGAATGAAGTAGTATTTTATAAAAAATATATGTGCATAGACTATTAATACTGGAAAGGACCTGGAAGTTCATCTAGTTCTACACTTAACTTACAGAAGAGGAAACAGATCTAGGGTGATAGTACTTGCCAAAGCTGCCAGCCTTCCAGTTATGGATAGCACGCTATGGATGGCAACCTGTTATCTCAGCTGATGCTGTACAAATCTGATGATCTTGGTTCTGGCTCTGCCGCAAAATAGTTATGACTTCCTTAGAGCTGAGCTTAAAATTATCCTACCTTATCTACCACTCTGCATTGCAATGTAGCCATTCTTGTGCTCTCTCCTCTCATTGCCTGACACTCCTCAACATTGTGTCACAGACAGACTTGACCAACTTTCCCAAGACATCTTGGCCTGCCTAGGTTCTTCTTTTATATTCTATTGAGGCTCATTTGTCATTCTATAGTCAGAGTGGTTCATTTGTTTCGTTTTGCTTTGTTATGAGTCTCTCATTCTTTGATTATTTGCCATTTAATGGAATACTACTTAAAAAGATGTCAATGACATTAATAAATACAGCACAGGAAATGAAAGCTGTGGAGAAAACTGGCGTAACTTGTTTATTTGAAGACAACGTATAATTAAGTCAAATTAACAAATATTTATTTAGTTCCTATTGAGATATGAGGTCTGACAGCTTCTGCAAGGAATACACAGGAAGCGTAATAGAACCTAAGCTCAAGAAATTTAAAATATTCTGAAGGATTTTAAAAATCCAGTATATAAATAATTCTGTTTTTCTCATCGATACATTTCATCTCATTTAGCACTACAAAGAAGCTCTATTATTCCCATTATGTGGATGAGGAGACTAAAGACACAGAGTCTAAGTTCCTTGTAGGGCACATAGACCAAGTGACAATCAAAATTTGAACTTAAAATCCTTCTAACTTCAGTTTATACTTTTTAAAAAATTTATTTGTCAATTATAGTTGATATACAATATTATATTAGTTTCAGATGTACAACATAGTGATAGTGATTAGACATTTATATACCTTATGAAGTGATCACCCAGTCTGTACTTTTTACGCAAATTTAAGAGATGTACTTCCTGTTGTAAATTTACATGTCTGACTACACCTGGTATTATGAAGTCTGAAATGACATTCTTGTTTTGTCCCAAATTTGATTCATTCAAATAATTAAGGATAGAAGCAAGGAACACTTAATTTTAGAAATCAGTTGATGGCCAAACAGAATTCTGCCAAGAACCATTTCTAGCATGGAAGTATTCTATCCCTGCTCAAGATATACAGATCAAACACTTGCTTTAAATTTACTTTTTAAAGTATTAAAGAACAATAAAATAAGTAATCTAGAAGCCGCATATATTCATTGAAAGTTTATACATACAACTAGTTATTGCATTTTTTTTCTTGACAGACAACAGATATAATTTTTTTACACAGAATGTACTAAATTGGCCAGATTTTCTGAACTAAGCACTCTTTACTCTGTCCTGCTTTAGCTACCAGTTCTTTTCTGGAATAAAAGTCTCTTCCCTTAGGCCTTTTCCAAAAATATTCAGACTGCATTGTCATTGTAATTCCTTTAATGAGAACTGGGAGCAGCAGTGTTAATAATCACCCCAAGTCTTAGCTTTGAGGTTGTGGTGTCCAGACCTGTGCCTGAAAGAGAAGATTGGATTGGAAAGCACCACAGAACATACACTGTGTCCAGAGGATCAATAATGAAAGAGCATGTTAGCATGTATGGGTGACCTAGGTTTAGTCTGAGATGTTTGTTTATTTACTTGTAGATAATAGCATACCATAGATGTTCTTTTACAGTCAGAGGAATTAGCACATTTTTCTTTTTTAAAGAATGAATATCCGTTTGTTGTTTATAAAAATAAAATTATTTATGGTGCTGCTAAAGCCAAACAGCTGTTATGTAGGATCTGCTTCAGGATGACTGCTAATTGAATAAAAAATTTGTGAATTCGTACACCTCTGTTCAAGCACACCAGGGTTTTTCAGTTGAATATGTTAGACTGGGCAGGTGGTGAATAAACAAGATTGGACATCCATTAGCTTTATTCTCTTTATGTTCTTTCACAGACATCGTGTGAAAATTTGACCTTTGTGTCTATTTACCTGTCTGAAACATAACAGTAATAGGCACTTTTGGTACTACTTATTTATCTCCCATTTTGGTGTACTGAGGATTTACGAGTTAAGCTCTCGTAGTTATCTAAATGAATGGCTTGGTGTAAGCACCAACTATGATTAAGGAAATGAGTAAAGTGACAGGCATTTTACCTCCAGAAGGGATTTCTGGAGTGAACTAATTTTACCTCATGATTCTCCATCATCAAATTGATACTGGGATACGGTTTAACATAAAGCAGGCAGAATAAATTGCCTTTACTGTTCGGGCACCGAAGGACTTAATTAGGATTTGGTTTGCAACAAGGGGATAAAGAGATGTTATCGATGATTACTCATGACACTCTTAAATAGTTTTTAAATTCCTAAAATGCATCTAATCCTGAATTTAAAAGAATAAAAAGAATTATGGGGTGAAAGTAAATCAGAAGGGATGATGTTCTTCTTTTAAATTGCAACGTATGGTGTTTTAACAACACTCTTTACCCGCTCTCTGGCTCCTGAGTTCACTTTTGATCTTTTTACTGGAACAAATTGTGTAAGATTTGTTTAATTTTTTTCTACTTGCCCATGGGATGTCAGAGGAGGGGTAATCTTTGAAAGTTTACACTATAGTAAAATGCTGTGAAAAATAAGGAGAAAAGATAGGGAAGCACTTATAAATATATGTTTTTTGTAATTTTTGCTGTGGGAGAATTTTGCACTAGGATAGATATATATATTATAAGAAGAAATGATCATTGGTTCCTTAGTTCTAGTCTTCTGTGACTTTAATTCAAGAAACAGCGAACATCTATGTATAGGCACTGGCCTTGGTACGCAGGAAACACCAAAATGAATAAGCCACAAACACCACACTCAATGTTCCTTCTGTCTATTGGTAGAGACCAAGGTGCAAACACCAAAGAGAAGATGGATTTAAGAGTCTGAATAGAAGCAGAACAAATGATGTACATAGGAAAAGAGACAGAGAGAAGATTTAATGTGACTAGGGTGGTCAGCGAGAGATTTTGAGAAGACTTTGCTCTTGGCTGGAGCTCTGGGGAGATTTGGAGAGAGAGCATTTCACGTTGAGCACTGACCAAAAAAAAAAAAAAAAAAAAAAAAGAGAACACAGAGGAATGTTTGAAAATGGAAAGTGATGAGAAGACTGATGGGGCTAGAAAGTAGGATGTAGTGGGACACAAAGTTATAATGATAATTTGGGGTCAGATTATGGGGGAAGATTAATGCTCTTCTCTGACTACCAATTCTGTTTGGAACAAAATCTCAGATGAAATTTCAGAGACTCTTCTTCAATTGCACTTGCCCTTTAGAATAAGCAATACCTGGTTAATGGTCTTGTTCAACAATGATTTTTTTTAACAAGGTCCATTAAGGCACCCAAGTACTGCACAGTCTGGGCCATTTAACAATGGATCATAGCTATGAAGTAGCAATGAGAGTTAACAGCAGCCACAGAAGTCATCTAGCATAACTTTTAGTTTCTTATTGCTGCTGAGCAATTTATCACAAACTTAATGGCTTAAAACAACACAGATTTACTCTCTTAAAGTTCTAAAGATCAGAACTACAAAATCAATTTCACTGGACCAAAGTCAAGGCGACCAGAGGACTTGTTCCTTCTGCAGGATGTGAAAGGAGGCTCCGTTTTCTTTGACTTTCCAGCTCTCAGTGGGTGCCTGTCTTCATTGGCTTGTGGCCACCTCTTCCATTTTCAGATCTCATCACTTTAAGCTGTGTTTCCATCATTGTCACCTTGCCTTCTCCTCTGACTGCTTTTTTCTGGGTCCCTTTTATAAGGACCTTTATGATTACCTCGGGCCCACCTTGATAATGCCAGATCATCTCCACATCTCCAGTTTCTTAACCTAATCACATCTGCAAACTCCTTTTGCTGCATAACGTAACATTCATAAGTTTCAGGGATTAGAACATAGACATATTTTGGGGGCAGGCATTATTCAGCCTGCCACAACCCTTCACACTTTACAGATAAAAACAATCAAGTCCAGCTTGGTCTAAGGACAGACAAGTAGCTAGTGACAAAGCTGGACCTACAACTCGTTGTCCTAGACTCTCAGTTTTCTTTCCACTGTACCATGATGCCAATCTTTCATGCCTTCCATGAGTAATTAATCAGTGGTGCTCTTTGAAAGCAGAGATCCCAGCCAGATGACAGATGAGACCCGAAGTGGCCATGTAGGAGTGGAAAAGGCTCTTCATCCTTAGTGTCGCTGGGCAAAGACCCATTTGGGAGAAGAATAAATAGTCATTTTTAGGACCAAAAAAGGCAGGAGAACTATTCTTTCACTGAGTGAAGAAGAGATCAGGGCAAAAGTAAGAGAAATGTTTGAGAAAACAGAAGAAAAGAGGGTAGACTGTAGAAAAGGGGATGTTGTAGTTGAAGTTGAGTTGAAGGGAAAGAAAGTAATCATGTATATACCACACAATGATTCCACCCTTCCATGTGCATGCTTTCTAAAATTGTGTATCCTGTAACATTTTCTCTTCAGTAATGCCTAGAGCCTGTCTTCTATAATAACCATATTACCTTGTTGCTTTATGCATTTGCCACTCACAGTTTGTGTTTTTTACCAGTGCAGCCACCTTAATATTACATTCCCTAAAGAGTAGCAATAATTTCCATCTCTTTGTACTCCATGGAGCACAAATAGGTGTTTATAACAGTTTGAATCATTTTAATGATGACATACAGAGTGTAGCACACTACTATCATTAGCATTTTTCCTTGAAAAAGATCTGAAAACAATCCAACCTAATTTTGTACTATAACTGAAAGAAGGGCTTGAGGCTAATATAAAGGGCATATTGTTTTGAAACTAATAAAGAAAGTGAAGATTACCAAGAATTAGCAAAGGCATATTAACCTTAAGTTAGAAAAACAATGCAAGAAATGAAATAAAATGTTTGAGAGGGGAGAGAAAGTTTTAAAATGATTTCTAATTATAAAGAGAATAAGGAAAAGAGAATATAAAAGTTCCTTTATTATTATATGAGAATTAATAATACTTAAATAGAAACTTAAAAAAAAAGTTCAACTTTGTTCTAAAAATGATCTAGAACAAGATTCAGACTACATATTACTTAGAAGAGACGTAAATCAAGTTCAAGGAATATGGAACATTATCAATATATTTAATAAGAAATGTTTTTTAAGTTAATGTTTCTATGACTTATAATTTCCTAGTTAGACAAGTTTTATGCTATTGTTGCAGTTTTTCCAGATTTCGACACAGAGTGGATACTTAGTAAATATCTTTCAGGTATTTACTTGTCAGGCAGAAGATAGAGGATTTCTTTTTGAAGAAAATGAATGTTGCCTGTGAAGAGATTTCTACATCCTGATATTTGGGGGTCTCGCCCAAAGTATCTGACTCCCATCATGATTATTGTACAATAAGTCTCATCAGTTGATAAACTCTGTGCTTGAACACAGAACTTTTCAGTACCTTGTTCTTAATTGTTAATTGGTGGTCAAGGATCATCAGATGTTCCAGGAAAGCCTCCAACACAAAAGACCAACCAACCAACCAACCAACAAACAAAAATCTAGAAAAGGAGAAACCTTAGAAATTCAGATCATTCAGGGAATGGCTTAATTTTTCCACTTCCTTCTACTTATTGAGTCCCTTTAACTGCTAGCCCTGCTCCAATTCTATTAAATGAATTTTCGAACTCTTTTTAAATGACCTAACTCTCCTCTTGTACCTCTTCTTGGGGTCCCTGTCATGTTTTCCTGTTCTCAAGCCTGTGCTTTGATACTCTACCCGGCACTTACTGCTTCCCAGCCCTAAGCTCTTCCCTGTTTCTATTTCTAGCACACAAGGATCATTTCTCTTCAGTAAGCTCAACTCCTGCCCCAGAAACTCAGCCGGGTAAGGTTGACCTCATTCCCTCTCCACAGTCTTCTCTGACCTGTTTACCTGCGCACCTGCTTGTGAGAGCTCAGACTTCTCATTGCTTTGCTCCACCCACCTGCCATAATACTCAAATTTTGTGGGCCCTGCTGATGTCTACTAGCTAATCTATTGACAAGATTCCCCTCTTGCCAATCTCCAACCCTTAAGACACTCACCGGTCTTCTCCCAATGCCTATTCTGCATCGGTTCCCTAAGAATTTAACCCACTTCAATGGATGCGTTCTTTTCAATTCTTGGTTTCTTTAAGGCTGTGCCATCCTAATGAATCCTTAATTGGGTACTAAGTACTAAATGTTTCAGATACTTAGGAGTCATCTACTACCTCAGCCCAGGAAATAAGTTGGTTCAAAGTTGCCCACTAAAAGAATACCACATTTTGGTTAAAGGAGGAAAGCATCTTTTTTATTCTGAATTCCCTTACTGAGGAGCTGAAATCCTTACTGGGAGCTGAAATCTTGATTGCTGGGGTCACTCTGGGACAAGGTTAGCAGTGGTAGAGACCTGTCCTTATTCTGAATTCCCTTACTGGGAGCTGAAATCCTGATTGCCTGGGTCACTCTGGGACAAGGTTAGCAGTGGTAGAGACCTGTCCTTACTATCTGCCTCCACCAGGTAAATCACGCTCTGCTACCGCAGCTTCCACAGCTGTGGGGCCCTGACCACATGGGCCTGAGTGCCTGGTGCTGCCTTCTCCGGCCCACCCGGATGCTGAGTGAAATCTCTGGGGACGTTTCTGTTCCCAGAATTCCACTGCTGGTTTCCTGCAGCTCTGAATGTCCTCTAAACAAAGAGGTGTCTTTGGAGGTGAATTTTTAAACTTAAAAACATCTCAGAATGATTAAAGTGAAGGCTGAGACATGAAACGCTCCCAAGTGAGATCTTCAAATAATAGCCTTTAATTTTTTTTTTTTTTTTTTAGATTCTGGAGGAAATAAAGGAGATAAAAAATTATTTAACTTTTTTTGTATGTCTCTTTGAGAAGTAAGCATTCTATTTGGTGAGCTATTAAGTGCCCAATAATAAGAGAAATACTATTAAGGTATAAATTGAAATAGAGAAAGATTCTAAATCCACCTATGCTTTTTCATTGTTCTTTCTTCAAAAGTCTTATTTAAGTGTAACTTGTTTTCACATAAAATCAAGTTCATATTTTAACTCCTGAACATTGTCTATTTGGTTAATTATTGTAAATCTTTAAAAATGGTAAAGCATTGTCTTTAGCAAAACACATTGTCATGATACAAAACACATGACTGTAAATCAGAGCACTGATTTAAAAACTGTAATTTTAATCTACCAGTTGATTGTCTTGGTTTTGTTTGTATTTCCCTCATGGAATGGAGGTGATTTTCAGAGGGACATAATAACAAGAATTAATATTAAATGAATTACATGGAAAAAAAACAATGTTCTTTTTAAAATTCTTTTTAGTCCTCCTTAGTGCTAGGTTTTTTGTTTGTTTGTTTTTTTCCAACTCTAACTTTTGATAATCTCCCTTTTTAAAATTAAAAAGCAGACCTCAGGCACTGAGGCTTTCTTACTTTCCAGCTAAAATAACAATCTTACGGTTATGTTTTATTGTTTTCTTTTAAAAAGTAATTACCTCTTATTGGTGACAAACAATGTTGGTATTTAATTTATGATTGTTTTACTACAAGAATTATTAAGTTTACTACAATGTAAGTGGTACACAGATATGGTAAATATTGGGCTTCTGGTATGTGAACCATAAAACCTTAGGAAACATTGGTTGTTGAGATGTGCTGGGTTTGACTGTTTCTCAAGCTTGATTAGTTGGTCGATTTTTTTTTCACTGAATTGACCAAGTCAGTTGGTTGTTTGATGTAAGATAGATATAATTGCTGATAATTATAAATTTGCCTTAAATTAATAAAATGCAATTGGTCATAAAGCATTGAGATCTAATGGTGGTTTATAAAGGAAATAAAATCTTTCAATTCCCTTGAAATAAATAAACATCCACTGGTAGCCTTTTACCTTTAAACTTGAGGGCAGTCCCTGAAAATTATCTTTTGACATCAACAAGATCACAAACACGGTGCCATTGAGAACAAGAAATCTTGTGGCAGGACTTGGAAAAAAATCATAAACACCAAAAATGTTTGTATATTTTTAAAGCTTATTGTCTAAGTGAAAATATTAAAATAAAAATTTCTTATAGAACTTTTGGGGTCACCGCAAAATGCATGCAAAGATCTGCTCGGTACCTCAGATTTTGGGACACATTTGGTTTCTCGAACACATTTGCTTAACTATTTTTTCTAAATTCCTACTCTTTAAAACTAAGAATCCCCATATACTATTGACCCTAAAGCAAAAATGAAAAACAACTGGTCTCCCCTGACTATATCTACACATGGACTAACAAACCATACTGTGAATTAGTACCACTATGAGTGGTGCCTGGACCACTGGGTCAGTGGAACAGAGCTACAGAATAAAACAAGGCTTCACTGGAGGAGCTTCACAGAGAGAGGAGGGTAGGGCAACCATAAAATAAGACGAGACATGACTGAAGGCCTTGATTACACAAATCAAAGTTATGGGGATTTGAATAAGGAAAACTTCTTACCAGTAGGAGAATAACAATAAAGTCCTAGGAGAGATGGCATTTGAGATGGGCACTGAAGTATAAGTAGAATTTAGACAGAATAAGTATTCTAGATAGATCACCCTTAGACTTTATATTGAGAATATGCTATTTTTCAGGGGCCAGGGGGACAAAAATTAATATAATAATGATAATGATAAAAATAATTGTCTATTATAGAAATACATGTTGGTGGAAGACGTAGATGCAAACAAATTGTTACTGTATAACGTATTACTGGCATAATAGAACTCTGCAATCAACTAGGGAGGAAGAAATTAGCTCTACCTGGGGAATTGAGAAAGCGTTTATGAAGGAAATGAACTTTGATCCGGGTTTTGAATGATGACTGGAATTTTACTAGATGGAAAAAGATGAGAAATATATTCCAGGGAGTGAGCACAACATATGACAAGGCATGAAGATATAAAAGAGCATAATGTGTTTGGGAAGGGTGAGAACCTTCTATGTGGTTGAAGCATGTGTGTCAGGTGGGGGCGGGGGGAGAGATGGAATGAAAATGGGGATTAACAGAGAAAGTGCCTGGAAAGACATGTAGTGACTAATTTGTAAAAGATGATATATGCCACGTGATGGAATTTAAACTTCATCCTATAAGAAGTCACTTTAAGTAAAACAGTACAGTTCAGATCTTTGTTTTTAGGAGTATCACTTTAGTGACACTGAACGGAGTCTTGCATAGGAATATGGCCTAAGAAGGAATAGGAAAGTTTAGAGTGAATTGTAAAGAGCCCTGAAGGCTAGATTGAGAAGCTGGCTCTGAATTCTGTGAAAACAGAAAACCATCAATGTTGTACTTTATGGAAATTGATCTGGAAAGGGTCTATAAAATGGATTATCATGAGGAGCCGCTAGGGCCTAGAACGTAGTTTAAAATCTGCAGTGACAGCTCAGGCAGGAGACACAGCACTAGTAGCCACTTCACCATCCATTCTTTCCCTGCTTCTTTCTTCTTAACGGAATCTTGGTTTGTTCCATTATCTTTCTTCCTCCTTCTAGCCATGGTCTTCAGAAGAGGAGGCCCCATCCTCTGCCCAAAGGATTAATCTGCTCTAGGATGATTCCATTTCTAGCCAATGAGATGTGAAGGAAGTCCTCTAAGGCCCTTCTGGAAAATGTCTTCTTTTTTTTGAAAAAGGGAAACACAGGAAGAGATAGTCTCTTCTTCCGTCGAAAGTTGTCTCCATGTGACACTTGGAAAGACTATGCCACCATTTTGCTGTGATAAGAGGAGCTTGTCTGGGGACAAAGCAAATATCCATGTTTCCTGATTCTTTGATGATGTTATTGAGACATTGATTTAAAAACACCTAGAACTGTCTTCTTTTCAGATATCTAAAAAGATGAGCCGATTTGGGAAAGAAGTTAATAAACCAGATTTTATACATTCATACTGAGTATGAAGTGAAGATGTCCACAAATACAGTTGAGGGCTGGCATACTGAGAAATGATATCAAAAGCCAAACACAGTTTTGTTTTTTTTTTGCTGTAGCTCGAAGGAATTCTTACATTATAAATGTTTGCTCTTCATTGCATTTTCTACTATTATTTATGTCTTTATAAATATAATTAATACGATTTATATCAATAACAATAATGAATAATACATAATGTAACGAATGGATAATTTTTTTATTTGGTGACTTCTATTAATACTTTCACAATACTAATGTTGGTGAAACAGTTCTGCTATTACTTCAGTTCACAGAAATGTGTCCTTGTGCAGTACGGCAGAAAAGGAGTACAGACCTGGGCTCAGATAGCTGCTCCTCCAACAGGTTATTATTTCACCCTGGTAAGTACCTTTTTATCATAAACTTCAGTTTGATTAAATATTAAATGGATTTCATAAAACTTATTCTGCAGGGGTTTGCTTAGTTATGGTAATTACAATATGCACCCACATTTTCAAAACTGTATTGACCTTTGTTCTTGAAATTCTCAAAATTGTCAGAAATTATGACTACTTAGCCTTGATTTCAAGTTTTGTTTTTCCCCTACCAAAGTCAAGAACCCTATTTCAAGAACCCTCAGGTCCCAGGAAGGAGTTGTTGCAAATCTCTTCAGGCTCTGCAGTTAGCCTGTGGGAAGATGAGGATTTAAAGGCATAGCTAGGCCATGCTGGGCTTGGACCTACAACGAGGGTGCCAGTTCTGCCTGCCAAAGAGGCCACTATTGGGATACTAGAATCTCTTGCAGCTAATATTAAATGTGCATTTTTATCTTTCACTTGTGTTTTTTCTTTATATGCATAGCTCCCCAGGAACCACAGTAAGAGGAGCTGATCAAGACGACATAAGATTTGGGCATTCCTTGTTGTAGAAACTAATCTCATGTTGAAGTTCCCCTAAAATCTTAACTAACATTTGTACATTCTGACTTTCAACATACACTTACTGAGCACCTGCTATGTGCTAAGTCCTGATTTATCCTCTTACAAATCTTTTTGGTTTGTTTAAACAGAGGCTTTTATTTTGAGAAAGATAAGGTGGTGATGCTCTTAGAATCCATTTAAATTATCATCATTCAGAAGTTTTCACTTGTTGTTGGACCACTGATAAAGCTAAATCTAGATTCTAGGTTTATAAACCTATAAAGGTAGAATCTTAGTAATTAGTAGACTAGAAAAAAAGCACTATGACCCTATCCATCCATAATGTCAGAGATTAAAAAACTCTTAAATCAAATGACTATACCTGGCTAACTCATTTGAGCCCCACCTGTGGCTTGTAACCCAGCTGTGTCACCTGTATACTGGTTTCCAGGGGCCAAATACAGCAAGAGCCCTGCCCTACCTCTGATAACCAGCAGCTGACAGGGTTTAACGTGTTTTGACTAGGCGCTAATCTTGACAGTGTCCCTGGATAATCTGAACCCTTGGGCTAATTCCTTTCTACATTAGTGACCACACGTCCCTAGTTAGGATATGTTCTGCTTTGCCTTTTGTTATGTGTGTAAAAATTGCCTCATGATTATGGATGTCAGTTTCCCTTTGACATTTGAGAACAAAATTGTTTCCACTTTACTTATGAAACTCAAAAATTTTGCTTTTATGACAATAAATTCATTATATAAACTCTAAAATACATCAGAAATATTTGATCATTAAACTATTCATATATATGTGTGTGTGTGTGTATACATATATATGTATATGTATATGTATATATATATGTATACACACACACACATACACACATATCTCCACTCCCCCAGGGTAGGAAGAGAGAACATTTTCTTTTTCTGTTTACTTTCCTCTTCCTGAGAGTTGCACAGTAGGGGGGAAAAAATATATATATGACACACGCTCATGTGTAAAGAAGGGAAAACTTCATTATTTATCTCACAACTCACACTCTGTACTTTCTGGTTGGGTTTGAGTTTGCCTGCCTTCCCCTCTTACACACACGTTCAGAGTTTGAGCTTGAGGTGAGTAAAGTAGAGGAAGGTGAGACTGAGATGTTCATTTGATTGATTTGAGTATATTCTCTTTCCATCTGCGTTCTTCCTCCTCATAAGAAAGCACCAATATATGAACATTGTAAATACTATATGAAAATAAATGAGTTTAATAAATGCATATCTCAGCGTAAGCCTCCATTAGCATGGAGATATTCTGAGCTGAGTGGGATTCTTTGCATTTTTTAAGCCAGGGTTTCATACTGAACATTGATATTTTGGAACAGTGCCTGGAAAATTGCACAGAAACAAATTTGTTATGAAAATTCATAGAGAATTTGTATTTATATAAAATCCTAACTTCTTGTTCTAGTCTACAGTGCTCTGCACGAGCAAGTGTTGATCTCAAGGAACTAACTCCCTTCCACCACTCGCTCTTCTAGCCTTCTCTTCAGGCGCACTGGCTTTCAGTCTTTCTTTTCCAACTCACCAAGCTGGTTCCCATCTTAGGTTCTCTGCAATTGTTGTCCCCTTGTCTCCAGCATCACCTTCCCCCAGACCTTCACATGGCCAGTCCCCCCTGAGTGTGTTATCACTTCCTCAGGCAGCCTACCCACATTGTCTAACACAGTGCTGCCCAGTAGACATAGTAAGGGAGAAAATGTGAGTTATACAGGTGATTTTAAATTTTCTAGTGTCCACATTAAAAAAAAAATTAAAAGAGATGAAATTAATTTTAATAACATTTTAATTTAATCCAATATATCTGAAATATTATCATTTCATCATATAATCAGCATAAAATATTAATGAGATATTTTACATTCTTTTTCTCATTCTGGCCTTTGAAGTTGAGCACACTCCTTACAGGACGTCTCAATTCAGACTAGCCACACTTAAAGTGTTCTGGGACCACATATGACTAGTGGCTACTGTGTTGGACACCACAGACCTCCAGTCACTCTTTATCATGTTACTCTGTTTTATCATTATAGTAACACTTATTAGTGTTTAAAATTATCTTATTTGTTTATTTACTTGTATACTGTCTCTCCTTCAATCCTCTTATCTGCCTCTGCCTCAAAATAAAAAATTTTAAAACATCAGGGGCTTCAATTTGTTCTTTGTTATAGCCACAAAGCTTAGTATATTGCCAGTTATCAATAAATGTTTATTGAAAGTTAATTAAATAAGAATCCGATGTACTCTTAAGACAATGGACCTTATATGGCTTTTGTTTTTGAAGTCTTCTCTCCCTCATGCTGTTTCAAATCAGTGAGATATAATAACCACACGTCTGTTGCTCCCCTTCCCCTTCTTCATCCACGTCCTGTTGTAACTGTCTGTGTTGTCTGTATCCTACTGATTTCCTGATATGGGGTTGCCTCCTCAGGAGAATACACTTTCCAGTCCACCTTAAAAGCTGCTTGCAAGTTAGCATTCAAGTCACACTAAGCAGGAGAAAAAAAGGCAAACATCTGGACTTCTTCTTTTTTCCCCTACTAACCATTACAGAATTATCTCAGAAGGTAGTCAGGCTATAACTTGCACTTATTACACTTTCAGCCAATGGGAGGAAAACCAGGATCTGTGATCAGTCGCAGGTCTTGGAAATTGCCCCTAGGGGTCAGAGGTCTTGGAATTTCCCTCCATTGTTGCTCTAGACTTGACTGAATCTTGCCTGCTACTGGGGGTCTGTGTGACAGTGGTCAGGGTTCCAAATTTGCCTGTGCTCGTTTCCTCCATCTGTGAAAGGAAAATCACAATTATTACTTATTTCCAGTATAAGACTATAGAAAAAATAACTACAGAGTGCCTTACGCCCAGTAATAAGAAGCATTGTTGCTGACATACAAAGCAATGAGCATTGACACAGTATCTAAGATTCTGTTCTAAATGCAGATATCATAATAAAAACTATTGGAGTCTTGGAGTGTGGATCACTATGACAGGCAAATGTAAGTGGGGTTTGAAAAGAATTCTTACCCTTTGTACAGTTAGAGAAGTTTGTGAAAAGAGAGGTTTTTGCAAGCTTGTTTTCACATTTAATTACATTAGCATACAACTACTTCCTGGTGAAACAGGATGAAGAGAAAATTGACCTGATTTGGCCCAGCCCTCTCTGCCTTCTCTTCTCTGCCTCCTCTGGGTATCTTTGATACTACACTCCATAAAAAACCTAGCTCTGGTTGACCTGCAAACCTCAAAGAAAAGTAGTCAATTTTAAGAATGTTGTATCTTCAATGCAGAATTCATTTAATTATTATTTTTCAAAATGTATTGTCCACCTACTATGTATAAAAAATTGAAATGCAAACATAAATAAGACCCTTGGGGTGCTTGCATTTTAGCAGATGACACATTCATTAAATAATCTCTGTGATTAATTATTTACTCACAATAGTAATGGGTGCCTTGAAGGAGAAAAACCACGTGGTGTGAGAAGATTTAATAGGGTCCTGATTTAGTCTTTCTTATGAAGGTGACTTTTCAGCTAAATTTGAAGGAGGGGTAGGGTTTAGTAGGTGAAGGGGGATAGAGAGCTTTTTAGGCAGGGGGAGCAGCAGCTGTCAGTGTGCTGCCACAGTTAAGAGAATGAGTAATGGCCAGGGTGGCCCAGGCAGCACCCCAGAGGGCTCCCTGATGAGGGGCTAATGAGGGCAACAAGACTCAGAGTCCAGAGTGTTCCTCAGCAGGGCTGAGTATTTCTGGATTGAGTGTTTCTCTCCATTTATTTACCTAGTATTCACTTATTTAGTAGCTACTTGATGTGCGAGGCCCTCAAATGTAGTGTCTTTCCCAAGTGCCATTAGCAGTAGACTTACAAGCCCCTCTATTCTTGACTGGAAGATCTCTCTTCTGAGTGATTTACACAGTTGCAGACAAGAAGCACCAGGGGGCAGAAAGCATTCTTCTACGTTTGCTTGGGTAGACCACAATATGGTGAATATTTATTCATTTTGACCTGTGTTGAATGAGGAATTAGCAAATGAGGCTATGACCAGGATCTGAGGCCATTGCTTCTCTAATCTTAGCAGAGCATTACAAAAACAAAAGAACGAAATTCCTAGTGAGTATATTTGGTATGATTTATTTCACTCTGAGTTAAACCAGAAAGATAACTAACATGTCTTAATGTGGTAGTCACATGATAATGATTTAAAAAAAAGGCCATTTGAGGAGACTTCTCAAAACCTGGTACCAAAAACGGACAGTTTTCAGCTCTTTCAAGATTGCTTCTACATTGGAATGAAAGTTGGGAAGAGATCCTAAGAGAAATGTAAAAGGCCTTTGAAGATGTAATTGGATGGGCCAATGTAATTTGAGAATCGATGTGCTATTATATGAAGACAATACAACAGCCACTTGAATTAAATTAGATGCAGTCTCCCAGGTTTACATTAAACTTCTGGCAGCTATGTTTCTAACACATGACATATAATGATACCACTGGGGGAAAAAATAGTCAAGGCTACTTATTACTATAAATTAGTCATGGACTGAGTAGTATTAACTTTACGTTGATCACGTCTTACCGATTGCTGCAGATAGAAGTCTCATGCCAGCCACGAGACAAACCAAACAAAGAGCAGATGTCACCAATGGCAAACTGCTGATGTTTAAAAATGGAACAAGTAAATCAGCAAACTATTTAGGAAAGTAAGTCTGTGCCAACCATTCTGTCATCAAAAACCTGGTATGGACAATGTGGTCTATGTGTCATAAAGGTCCCTCAGCATGTGACCATGAAAAAGAAAATGGAAGCCTACGGCTTAAGCATAACTATGAACATTGACTATGTTTATAAATACCACATTATGTAGATATAAAAAAAAATCTCAAAACAGAATTTAAAACTAATCACTAGGGCAATGTCGCCCTGTTATTATCATTGTCAGTCATCATTCAAAAGCAAATGACACTTTAAAAGAGGCTCAATATTTCCTCTGGAAGCACATACCTTGATAATAAAATACTCATTGCATGAATGTAAGAAGCATACAACAAGTAAATATACATATAGCTAATATAGAAAAGCCTAACACAGGCACAATTAAAATAACAAAGGATGGTATGATTTATGAAAAGTTAACAGACATGCTATGTGACAGGAACTTCATAAACATTACTATTTGTACGCTTCGAAGCAACCCTGTAGAGATGGGTTTACTGTTATCCACATCTTACAATAGACTTGGGAGAATAGAGTAGCTTGCATATCAAGTAGCAAACTCAGATGTAGAAACAAGTCTAACTCTAGTGGGCCTGTCTGATCTCGCAGCTTCATATATGCCTACTGGGTAAGTCCGCTCCACTGCTCTGTGGAAAGCCAAGTTGGCTATGTTGTCACCAAGTCACAGACAAGAAAATTAAGACTAAGAGAAGTTAAATGCCTTGCCACAGTTCACATAGATAATAACTGAGTCAGTTTGCAATAAGAAGTCTTTGTCGTTCCAAAGCCCCACTGCACTGAGTTACCTCCCTGGAAAGTTTCACGGCATGTAGATTAAGTAAAATCATAGTCACAGCTTGTTTATAAAATAATTACAATTGTCCCAGTGCATTGCATACTTCCAAGAATGCAAAGCTCTTTAACCAACCACCTGGATTCTTTTAAGCCAAGAGGGCTCACTAGTAGATGTAATAAATATGCTCTGAATCATTGGAGCCAACTTCTTAAAATATTAGTCCTCATCTAATGATGTTTGGAAAAACAGAATTCTACAGTAAGTAGAAAGGGAACTTAGAGGTGACATTCCATTTTTAAAATCTCAACAGAGAATCTAAAGGACAATTATATTGGAAGATTTTCTCCAAGGTTGTTTCTGAGTCTCAAACTGTGACCTGGGGTCACAAGGTTGTTTCTGAGTCTCAAACTGTGACCTGGGGTCTCAAGGGATTGCTCTTTCCACAACAATATATTTCCTCCCCTGGGTACTCTTTAAACATAAAGCACAGGCTAGCTTAAGAGAACATCAGCAGTCTGATTAGATAATCAAGTTTCCTCAAGTTTCAGTTCCTTAAAAAACATTCTTATGCAAGGGCATCTGCCTGCTGAACATAGTCTAGGTATATGGAATCAGATGCATTTTAGGTTTGCTTAATTTGGAGCTTGAAGGCTTTATGGTTAAATAACAAAATTTTAGCAGACAAGGAGATAGTGTGATGGTGGTGGTGGGTACAGAAGAAATGCAGGCTGCTTCATATCCCACCTTCCAACAGTCTCTGAAACTGCAAGGTATTCCCCTCAGGCTTAACTCACTAAGTGATCGCCCCCGTCTCCTTTCCTCCTTCTACTAAATAATCTTGAGATTTTGATTGGCAGCTTGCTTCAGTCTTCCCACGCGGTGTGTGGAGCTCCCACCTTCATCCCCAAATGCACTTTCTCAGTTCTCATGTTTGATATATCTTATTTTTCGTTGCTTGTTCACATTGCAATTGTTTTGTCAATTCCCAAAGGACTGTGACTTTGTTTTTTTCTCTGTACATCATCCAGCACTGTGACAATCAAAAGCTGAGGATGAAGGAAAAACAGCAGGACACAGGCCCATAAGACTTCCTAAGCATCAATATTCAGTCTTTTCATTTTTAAAAAAGTACAGTACTTGTTTGATAAATCAGGTGAAATAGGAGGAATGTGTGTCCTTTTCTTCCTCCCTAACATTTCATCTAAAATAAGAGACCCATGAAATGCAGTCTGTCACCCACTGCAGAATGCATGGGGACTTGGACTGATCAAGTACAGGCTCTGTGTGCTCTTTAGACCTGTGACACACATACAGCCGTTGGATGGGGAACTCCCTGGATGAGAGCCAATGGTCATTTTTTGTCAGTGCTGTCAGTAACACAGATTGCTACCAGGTGCCTATCTTTGCATTTTTCTCCTCCTTCTTCCCTGCCCATTTTTGAATTAAGGTATACTTCTTTGGCTATTCTGGCTCTTCCTCTGCCCCTTTCCTCAACCACCACACAGGAGATATCGGCAGTCAGGTGGCACTGCTGTGCCATCTATGTAGGATTGCCTGTGGCTTTATGCCCAGACCAAGAGAAGCTTAGAACAGGAATTTCTGGATGACGACTTTTATTCTGATGCTTCCCTAGAGCACTCACTGGAGACTAGAGACAGATGGTTTGCAATTTAGCGCTTTGAGCAAAGTTGCCTGGTTTTGCATTTTGACCATTGGATATAAAGGTTTGTGTTAAGCCAAGAATTCTGAACTGGCTGTTGGGGATGATTTGGTTCTCAGAGGTCTCCCCGTGGCCATGGAGCTTAGGACTGAACTTCAAAGAATAAGGCCTGGAGGAGCAGCCTCAAACTCCCAAGTTCTGCAGTGGGAGATGGGGGAATGTTTGTCAAGCCAGTGGATGCAATGTTAATAGCTTTGAATCCAGATGTTTTCTTTCTGAATACCAGAAAGGGCGGACTGATGGTGTTACACATGTTAAGGAGCTTGTCCACTTTTATATGGCAAGTGAGTAGTAGATTTGGAGACGACTGCCACATTCCAGCTATACTCATCACTCCACTTCCAGTCCACTTACTTCAAAAAACAAATATAAATTAGCCAACTTTATTCTGAGCATGAAAACACTTACCCTTTCATGTGAATGGGTCATATCTCCCCAATAGATTATTGGCCCTTCTGCTAGTAAATCTAATATTGTGTTCTCATCCTTGCAAACAATAAGTGCTTCATGAATGAATGCTGATATAACAATAAAGGGGCGTCATGGATATGTTTTCAGCTTGGCTATCTTACAATTTTTTTCTTTATTTTTTTCTGCTTTAAAAAATTACCCAGCTAATACCTTGTCATCATAAAAAAATGGAGGGTATAAATTCACTGCTTCCCCATCTCGGCCCCATTCCATTTATCCAAAATAATCAATGGTGTTAGGTAGGTAGTCTTCCACATCGATTTTTATGCTCATATAAGCACATATAAACATATGGACAGATATAGAGTATTCCTCTTATTTTTAAAGCAAAGATAGCATTATCCTATATATATTACTCTGTAGCCTTGTTTTTCCACTTAAGTGTGTATCATAGACATCCATTCATTCATTCTAATAGCTGCATAATAGTCCCTCTAATGAGTGCATTGTAATTTACCCAACCATGCCCATATTAATGGATATTCAGGTTCCCACTGTCTTCTAAATACCGTCCTGTTTGATCAACATGCTGTGTGGCCTCTTGTACATCGACCCCTGCCTTTATAACTGGGAACAGGCCAGGTCTAAAATGTCATTTACTCCTTGGGCAAATGCCTCGAAAGCTCTAAGGAATTTGTTTTGATGAATTAAAATGACCATATTTTAATTCATTCTACAACTGAAGTTAGAGTATATCTTTTCTATACACTGTTATCTTTTAGGTAATGTATAGTATACAGAGAATATATGGTCCTCCCTAGGTAACTAAATATTTTGAGTTTACAAAGGACTCTTAAGTTTTTTGTGTTGGTTTCAAATATGTATGTATTTGTAATGTATGCTTTCTACCCCACTTTAATTGCAACGACGACAAAAAGGATTTGAATCTGCTTTCTGGTTTTCTTGACTTTTCAAAATTGTTAATCCATCGAAATGTAAACTCTGCAAAAAGAAATTAAGCAAAACTTAGACTCTAGTTCTCTAAAGTATCCTTAGCACGTAGCTTGATGACTGATACACCTAGCAGGGAGCGTATCAATATCAGTTGAATGAATAAAAGTGTACTCTTAAATTTCACCCACTCTGAATCTTACTCTGTTCAGTTAGAAGAAAGTTATCCTCTAACTCATGTTCTAGTTTTCCTTTTTCAAGTGACAACAGGGGACTTAGTTCCCTGAGCTCAATTAACTCCTGACTCAATTAACTCCCAGAAGTCTATTCCTGGGGACTAAATATGTTTTTGCTGGGAGCAGAGGCACACATTCAGACACCAGCTGAGATTACAACTTTCAGGACAATCTAGAGGGGGAAAGATGATGTAAAGACTGAAGCTCTAAAGGCATTATTTATCCTGAAGCCATAACTGTGTGTCTCCATTGGCTAAATAAATCATAATATAGTGGAGTACTGTGAATAATATGGGGAAATGGGACATATAACATCATGGAAAGTATGATCCCATTTTAGATGAAGAAAATATATAGGTGTCTATTTGTATATGCATAGAACCAGGATATATACACTAAAATATTAACAGTATCTCTAGGTGCAGTGATTATGAATAAATTTTTTAAAATTCTCTTGTCATTGCTTATTTTTCTGTCAAAAATTTGCTAAAGGATAAATAAGATTAGA
Source organism: Pteropus medius (assembly GCF_902729225.1). NCBI lineage: Eukaryota > Metazoa > Chordata > Mammalia > Chiroptera > Pteropodidae > Pteropus > Pteropus medius. Next base: position 4,440,783 of record NW_024347867.1, read on the forward strand.
ATTGTTTCTGTGAATATTACATCACTATTACTTGCCATCTTATTGTATAGTAACAGTTGTTTCCTTTTAACTAAGCTTTAAAAAGGGGTGTGGGAGTGAGATGTGTTCTCAAAGCTGGAGAACTAGCAAGCAAGACTCTCATTACCAAAGGATCTGGAAAAATAGGCCAGATCAATTTTTCTTCCATGAAAGTGTTGATAACTGTGATTTACCTGACTATTCTGCTGACAAAGTCTATTTGCAGGAAAAATAGATGTAATTAGAAGAATTTTTGACAATTGTAAAGTGGTTTTCCTTACAACAGTGACAAATTTCGCGTAGAAACGCATTACTTTGCTTAGAAATCTCCTACCGGTACAGGCAAGCAGCTGTGCCGCGCATGAACTTTCAGATCTGGGATAGACAACGTGGAAACAAATTTTGCAGCAGTTGGAGACTACACACTTCTCAAACTGGGTGTACTGTAAGTGGCTTTCCTAGGACCAGCCTCCAATTTGCTGTTTAGCTTCATGGTCCATAGTCGTCACTGCTTGTAAAAGTAACTAACCATTAGCTGTTCCTTCTAGTGCCTGATCATTACAAGCTGTGAAGCATTTTATTCTGGACCTTCTGGTTTGCTGTAAAGTGTCAGATCAGCCCCAAGTGGTGACACTTAATTGGAAATCACAGAAAAGTGGCTAGAAACAGACTTTGGGTTTTTGTAGCTCTTGCTTGGGAGGCCATGTGCAATTAGTGACTTGAGAAAAATTCATGTTCTTAACACAATCCTGGCACACGAAAGTCCTCTAATAAATGAATTTGTTGTGTAGATGTCCAGGTACAGGACGACACTGCAAATTCACACTTTCTCTCAAGGTCCCCTAGTTCAGCCACCTCTTCAGTTAGTTCTTAAACAGTTCTGCTGAAGACAGATCTCAAATTTTTTCTTAATCTTTAAAAAAAATGCCTCCAAACTTTGTCTCCAGGTTTTGTTTCTTTGATTCCATTAACAAAATTAAAATGAATACACTAAAGTCAACATAACACACATGAAGACAAACGTTTGCAATTAAACATTCTGCTAACAGCATAATTCTTGTACAAAGACACACACACACCACTTAAGAAACACACACACACACACACACACACGCGCGCGCGCGCATGGAATTAACTGGCATCTAGACATAAATAGCTAACCTCTAAAGTCTGTAATAACCTGCCATTTCATTGGAAGATTTTTACAATGTCTGAACTCACTGAAATAATTCTCTTTGTTCTCCTCCTCTTCTTCTACTTTCACACTATTTTAAAGCAACTAATAAATAGAACTATACCCAGAAGAAGGTGGTAAAAGAGGGAAAGTGGAGGGGACCTATTATTAAACATCTATTGTATGCCAGGCACTACTCTAGGCATTTTAAATGTAATATTTCTTTTAATCCTCACAAACCGCTTGTTACATAGATATTATTAACACCATTTTATACATCAGGAGACATATTCAGAGAGGGTAAGAGACTCGCACAAATTCAAACAACTAATAAATGACTGAGTTGGACCAGGATCCAAGCCTTATCTGTCCTAAAAGCTCAAAGTTTTCACCATAACACTGACAATAGTGTAGAAGGATAAAAGTCATTTGATCTATGGTGTCTTTCCCTAGCCTCTTCCTATTTGACTGTGGTAATTAATTCTGAGCATGTGTTCCCAAGAGCTTGAGCAATAAAAGGACAATGACATCAGGGACTGAACTGGCTGACAACACTTGTCTGGGACAGTTACCTTATTTAGTTCCCTTCCTCTTCTCAGTTTCAGGTCCCAGCCCTTGTCTGTGCCCTTTGCACAAGGAACAGGTGGCCTTCCACGCTAACCACAGAGTGACAGTCCACAAGTTTGTGGTGATTTGTCTCACAAGGTACAGTAGATGTTTATTGCACCACAGATCAGCAGGAATTTGAGTTTTGCACTTAGAGGTGAAAGATCTTTCTGACACAAGCTGGGCACGAGCTTGGCATTTCTTTTAGCCTGGTCGTTTTTTTATTTGTGTTCCCAACAAATGTACTAGAGTTAAATAACTTGTTCATATTTCAGTTAAACTTCACAATGGTTAATATTGTTCTTAGAGTACAAAAATAATTTTGACGAGGTGATGATGTCGGAAGTATTTTGAACTATTTTTATGCAACTGTTTTATAAACTTTATCTATTTACTCCGAGAACCAAGAAGTGGCATTTTCTGATGTATTCATTTGGTATCTGTGAAAAAAACATAGTCTTTCTGATATTTATGTTTCTGGTTTTTTAGGATCCACAGAACCAGAAAAGATAAATGGGATAAATTCTTTTAATAGTTCATCATCGTCATCATCTTCACCCAGTTTAGGCAACCTGTCTACCTCAGGGCTTGTCCTTCAGGGACATGAATGCTATAATCATATTTTTTATAATATTTATATTCACATATGGTTATTACAAAATTACAATTTATACTTAAATGCTATTCTATATTTCACATTATTTATTTACTTAAACATATTTCACAACTATCAATAAATATTTTCCTGGAGCATAATTTTTCTAGCATGTGTGCTATTTCTTTTCAGGATGTGACATAATTAATTTATTTAACTAATTGCCTATTGTTAGAAGTTCTATTTGTTTCCAATTTGCCTTTGCTATAAAAATGTTTAAAAATATTTTTGTGTGTGGATTTTTGTACATAACCATTCTTTCTGTAAATTTCTGAGTAAAGGGCACATGCTTTTTAAAGATTTTGATATATTCTGGAAAAGCGTGATTACTTGAGTTTTTATGTTCTCCACCAGTGTCAATCCCCTTCCCCTTTCTTTGCCATTTCTGTGTTGACTTTATATCCTAGTACATGATTTGAGCTCCTTGTGAAGCTAGAGACATGTCGTGTTCATCTTCTCCACTCTGCTGATCACGTACTTTTGTAACTTCCTCAAAATAAGTACTCGTGGAGTCATAATGACCATGTGTCTTTCACTTGGCATATTAATATCTGTATTGAAAGTTAAACCCACATGTGTCAAATTAATTAATTACAGCTCTTTGCAAAGCTCAGAACTATGCCAGAAAGATTCTGTGGTTGATCATAGATAAAACTTCTTCCCCAAGTAATTTTCTCATTCTTCTATAACATGCTGTTGTACTTTTCTTCAGATAAAATTCATTAAACAGAGCACTTAGAATTATATTTTTGGATGTGTACTCAGGGTTCGTTAGTAATTGTTTTACACTTATTTATTCACCTGAAAATATATTGATCTTCTATCCATCTATCAGCTGGAATGCCTGAGCATCTATATATAATACCAATTCATTTCTTTGTCCTGGAATTTATGTCTCTTATTTCTTAGCCAGGTTAAGGGAATTCATATGATTTTTTATAGAGATATAGTTAGACAAGTGTACCTGTCACCAGATTACTATAAACACATAGGTCTTTGGCATCACACTAAGAAAATAAGTCCTCTCATTTGGTGTGTACACAATGTCCTGAACAACTATTATGATTAATTAACTTTTCTATGTTGATGTAGGAAGTTTTATTAGCTCTCAGAAAACTAGCTTCAACTAGCTCTTATTCTGATTAGATACAGAAAACAAGTCAAGCGAAAATGGAAAAAGCCAAGTAACTAATCCTTTAAAATGCAATAATAATTTTTAAAAAAGACATCTCAATCTAGTTAATAAATTCTTACCTCTCTTCCTAAAAGGGATATTATTCTATGTGGGAATTACAAATCTATATTTGAATATTAACTTTTAGTAGTTTGCTACTATCTGTTCATACGTCATAATCTCTGCTGCACATAACCTTTCTTTGAGCTCTTTATGAAGGGTCTGGCTTGGGAGTTATTCACTTTTAGCCATGCCATTGTGTTAGAGCAGAACTAACTACACAGAGCTTGTTTTTTCACTCAGTTAAAAACCTTGATATCTATGCAATGGTTCTTGATGCTAGTGAACCGAGTTAGAGCTTCATAATGATAAATGCTTCAGTTTTTCAAGCACCTACTGTGTGCCAATACTTTACATTTGCTATTTTAATTTTCATGATAGTCCTGCAAACTATTTAACAGATGGTAAAACAGGCTTAAAGTGTCTGAGTCTATTACTTGAGGTTAAATAGCTAGTAGGTGGCTGCTGGATATTCAACCCAGCTCTCTTTAATGTCAAGCTATATTCTTTTCATTTTGGATAGTTCTGAATTTTTTCATGCATCTGTTTATGCTGTTGGCATGTGAAACACAATGGAAGAAGTCTTAGGTAAAGAAGAAAATGCAGAGTTCAATTCACAGAATCATCTCACACTGTGCTTCTGGAAACACATCCTTGCCAAGAAATGTCAGTCTTCGATAGCACAACTGATTCTCCCCTTTTCAAACCAACTTTGAAGAAGAAGCAGAGCTTGAATATGGGGAAATTTTGCTTTGCATTTCTCATAGGTACCTTTTCCAGGATTCCTGGGATATAGTGTATAAAAACTGAGAAAGTACAGGGAAGTAGAAACTAGCACAAACCTAATACCACTTGCATACATGCGCCTCGCCAGCACACATGGAAAACACATTCGTTTTGTGTGGCACAGTTAAGAGTAACAAGGACAATGAATAAAAATGATCTGTTTTAAAAGTCAGACACTTTAAAATCCACCCGTGGTTCATTAGGAATGTTGGGAACGGTGATGTGGTCTCATACATTGAACAATGGCTAAAACACATGGGCACTCAGAAGAATGTATCTTTAGCCACTGACTTTCTTTAAAATTCTGGGTAAACTGCTTATTTTTATAAAAATTTAAATAGTGCGGTGAGACATTACAAAGACTTTTTAAAGTTAAATATTTAATATCAGTCATAAATTCTTTGTAACTGCTGGTTCCCATTTGCATGTTCCGAGCAAGATATTTTAGATAATACAATGTTTCCTAAGGAAGTCAGGATGGACTAGAATATTCAACGTTTTCACAAAATAATAGTACTCGTTCTGTCTTCAGCACAGGACTAAGCACTTTCATTTTCAGGCAATACCCCTTTGAGGTAGGTAATACAATCGCACTAATTACAGATAAGGAAACAGAACCAAAGAAAATTAAGTAACTTGCTCACTAACATGATAGAGAAATAGTGGAGTCAGGACTCAAACTGGTGGTTTGGTTCCAGCATCTGGGAACTTTAATGCCAGGCTGTATACAACTCTGAGACAGCCATGCTACTAGTTGAGAAATTAATTTTTCAATCAATACTATTCTGTGTTCAAAGTTACAGAAAAGACGCCAACCGAAGCTTTATAGGATCACCATAACCTTCAGCAATATGCTGGTAGCATAATAGACCAAGGAAAGAAAAGTGCTTAGGATTTAGGCCTGAACATCTGTGAAACAACTGAGGACCTACATGAATTGAGAGGCACTCACGGGGTATCATTTCCTGCACAGAGCCAAGGGATAAGATGAAAAAAAAAATCTGTTAGTGGAAAATTACCTTAGACTTCATGAAAGGTTCACATTGTTAGAAGGGATGACTGTTGTTTACCATTCTGTCTTTTGAGTTCATGCCTAGGGTTTTAAATGATTTTTGACTTTGGCTTCTGTCATATGCAGCACCAAGCAGTAATCACTCTTTACCCCCAGCATAGATCTTTCCCACACACCGTGCTGCCATATGTGGGCATACCCACTTGAATTCCAGCACTTTTCCCTTTAAAAACATGTAGGGCTCACAATTCCCTGGCCTTGCTTGGCCCATCCCCTGGGTGGGGCTGTTTGTTTCTCACAGCAAAAGGCTTCTATCTTTGTGAGCCTCATCTGAAAAAGGCAAAGCTGCTTTATTTATAGGCTAATCATTAAAACCATAATTGGATCAGATCTATCCACCAGTCACCCTGAGATATTTACGGTGTGTGCTTTCTCCAAGTCTGACCCTTTCCATTGTATAGATCAGAGAAAGTAACAGAAACAGAGGTTGGTTATGTTATGGGGTATTGCATAGAGGTGGTTCACTATGGATGTATTTTAGCACTGGGTAGGACACATAGAATATTTGTAAAAGGAAAAAAAAAAGAAGGAAGAAAAGAGTAGTATTTGTGCTGGGAATTAGGTGCAATCAATCCTTCTTATCTTGCTATTGTTTCTGTATATGTTCAAGCTAATTTAAGTATTCTCTGGTTTACATATTGTGAATGTGATTTCATTCTGTTTTAATTTAGGGTTTATTTGTTTTCGTCTGTGGTTAGTTTGTTTTACTGCTTATTCCATAGGTTTGTTTTAACTTAGAACAACTGTGGACAAAGAAGGTACTTTAGAATAAGTGCTGTGTGTTAAGACAAGATGGAACCGAGAAAGGGCGATGGAAGTCTTCATCTTGGCTGTCAAGCAGCATGACCCTGGATGAGTCACAGGAATTCTCCATTTGCAAAAGGTTTTGGGCCATATTAGTGATACTCAAGCAGGGCTCTCCATCACAATCGCAAGGCGGGTATTTTAGAATGAGATGCCTGCTATAAAACATGGCGGAACTTTTTGGGGTGATGGAATATATATTCTATATCTTGATAATGATATAGAATGATACAGTCAGGTCGGTACCTGACTGTACCTGTTTGTCAAAACCCAAGAATTGTATACTAGAAATGGCGAATTTTACTATATGTAAATTATCTTAATTTAAAAATTTAAATTTAAAAATAATTTTTAAATCTCTTGAATAGTAATATTTTGAAAAGAATGCCTGGGCCCCACTTGAAACCAACTGTTTATTAAAGGGTTTCTAGTTTCTTAACTATCTCTGTACTTGTGAGTCTAATGGGAAATAGCTCAAACATTCTAAGGTGTTGTGATCCCAGGTTCAGGTGTTTGTCAGCTGTGGCCTTGAAGTCAAAAGTAACCTGAGTGGCAGAGAACAGTGTAGGTGCCTGCAGCCACAGCATGTCTGGACAAGCCACATAAATCACAAGGGGAATGGAAGAAAAATACTAAGCTGCGAGTTTAATACTCAGTTAGAAAATCCTTTATGATCACTGAACAGAAAATGTGGCAGCAGCCAAGTACTGATCACATGTTAGAAACCAGTGTAAAGAGAGAGGATATTGAACTTAGAACTGTATATTTAAAAAAGCAAATTTTTTTTTGTAGCATTAAAAAGACAGAAACAATGCTGTGGGATGACTCTGACAGCAATCATACGAAAACATGTTAGTATCCAGCAGAAACAGGCTCACTGATTTGAACTATCTGGACTTTAAGAGAGAAGAGGAAGCATCCTCAGGGCTGACAAATATTCAACCTCTGAGAGGATTCCACCCTAACATTAAAAAAGATATATGAGACCTTCAGAATTAAAATTGTTTATTGCCAGCATTCACAATAGACTGAACTCCTAATAGGAAAATGAAGTGTTGAAAATTTTAGCTCTGTTTAAAGTTCATGCAGTGGATATGTTTTGGAATATGTCATAGGAACATCTCTCACCCGAAACTGTGGGTTTAGGTGAACGTATTCCTTTTGTGTAGCCATCATCCTTGGCTATAGCTGGTGGGACCATGGCAAGCACCAATGTCATTTTGATTGGGAATACTGCATACAATAACACCAAGATGGTTCTCTAGGGGAACTAGAATGCAAGGTCACAGGGGAGGTGAGTTGCAGCTGTGCCTTGGGAAGCCGAAGCTAGGGGCTAACACTTAGGAAATGCTTGTGTGTGCTAAGCACCAGGCTCATCTTATCAGGTGCATAATAAAACTATCTTGATTGAATGTGATCACTTTTCTAAGGTCACACAACTGGTAAGTGATAGAGCTAAGAGGCAACCGAGGTAAGGCGATTCTCAAGCATCATTTTGCCTCCTAGGAAGCTTAGGAGGCAGCTGCAGTGAGGGGAATGGAACGGATGTGCAGGAGAAGCAGAGCCATGAGACACAGTGGTGCAAGGAGAAAGGGAAGACCAGTGACCCCTGAGAACTTCTGGGGTCTCAGTTCCACCCTGCATGTGACCTTGCTGTGCTTAGGAGGACATCTATATCTGAAGCAATCCTCCCTCTCCTTTTCCCTACCTTTATGAAGAACTCGTTTCACTAGATCTCTGTTCCTTGAAAACAAGGACTGCTAAACTAGAATGAAGAAGTAAGCGAAGGAAGCATGAGGTTGGCCGGAAGTGGAGAGATTTCTTACGTAGAGGTCAGGACAGAGAGAATTATCCCAGCAATCCCTGGTTGTGGTACTAGTTTTTCAACCTTCTCAGGCTGAGGAAGGTGAGTACCTGCAGTTCATTAAGGAAACATTTTATTAAGGGAGACTGTACAAGAGGATACTAAGCTGCTGAGTAAGCTTGGAATTACTCAGCCCTACACTTAACTAAATTACAGCTGTTGAGTCCAGCCTCTGAATATGTTCTCTTTTAGCACCTTTGCCTCAATTTCTTTAACGCAATTATGTGTCTATTTTTCAAAGGTTTTACCTACGACTAGGCCCCTCGTCCCACTCATCACCTTTCTCTGATGCAAGGCACCATTTATAATTTCTCCTTAAGAATCAAAAATCAAAATACTAAACAATGCGATGGAATCTTTGGTATTTCTCTGTGAGGAAGCTCTCCTATTGTGCAAACAAAATGAGCTAGCAGGCTCCCTCAGTCCCTTGGGTTTGCTAGGAAGGCTCAGACCAAGGACTCGTCCAGGAGCTCAGGAGCAGGCACACTAGGAGATAGCTGTTCTCTCTGAAAGGCTCTGAGGGAGGTCAGCCAGGCAGACACAGAAGTGCCCAAGAGGAGAAGATGCTCAACCTCAATGGCAAGTCGGCTACTGTGCAAATTTCAGAGCTGTGGGCTCTTAAGCACAGTCAGTCCTTAGTTTTCAGTGTCTGGAGAGATGGCTCTGGTATTTTCAATTACATCGAAAAACACCAGCAAAGAAAAAATTCACTTTGGCTCCCCTGTTCGTTTATTCTGCTCTCGTGATTCCTCAAAGGGCTGTATGACTTTAGCTTTTTGATCCCCTGGAGAAAGGTTTAAGAACCAACAACCTTTCCCTCTAATCTTACCTCAGTGTTACTTCTGAATTGCATCACTGAAGACTTCTAGTTTGAGGCTGAAAGATATTTAAGCAAGCAAACACCTCCAGTCCGTTTAACAGGGCATCCGAGCTGTTGCTAGGGAGGGCATTTTAATATGTGAGCATCAGCCAGGTTTGCCAGATTGGCACAAATGCACAAGTTACCTCACCTGTCCTCCTAGCTAATCTTGTTATGTTAATGGTGCAATTTCCCCACTGTGGAGACTCAATGTTCTTGGCACCTGGACAGCACCCTAAAGCTTGACTCAAAGGTGTATAGGAACTTGTCGAGAACTCATTTGTTACCAGTAGGGACTGCAGGTGCTCCCAAACGAGTGAGCAATCCCAGATTCACAGGAATGTACATACTAGTGGACCGTGAAAGATCTGCTCCAGAAAAGCAGACTCGGATGAAAGGGCAGGACTTGAGGGATTCTGTTGGTCCTCAGAACATACTTCACATTCCTTATGGGGTCCTGGCCCTTTTTTCCTTTCCCAAGGGAAACATACATTTTTATATCTGCGTGGTGCCCTGGATGTGGCATCCTGGCTAAAGCATTACTACATTCCTGTCCATCTGAAAAAAAGCTTTCTCTGTAATGGGAACTTGTTTCATAAAACACTTATGGAACACCTAGTCTAAGCAGCACATTATGTGAGAGGGCTGGAGAGTTAGATATAGGGCATTCCATCAGTCACGTGGATGGAGAAAACCCCTATCACCCTAAAGGGAGTTTGTTAATTTTCTTGCTGCCTAGGAGGGTAATCTGTATCTTTAAAGAGCGATGTGTCTCATCTAGAAATTCTACACTGCCTGGCAACCTGGGGATTTGCCATGTCTTTTTGTAGAGGTTCTATACCAAGTCAGGAAGAATGCTAATAATGTTTCATTTTCTGTTTGTTTGGGGTTTTTTTTGGGGGAGGAAGGATTAAAGGACGTTTGAAGCATATTTTTCAATTGTGTTGAAAAAGTTGGATCATTTCTAAAACTTTGAAAGGAAATTCTGCTAAACCAAACCAAAACAAAACAAAAACAAAACAAAAAAACAAACTAAGAAAGGTGGAGTTCTTTTTCATTAGCTAGCTGAGCAGAGGGCTTTATTCCTTCAGAGGTGAGTTAGAATTCCAGTTCTGCCTCTTTCTAGTTGAGAGCCCCCTTGGGTAATTTACTCAAGCTCAAAAAACTCCACAGGATTGGTGTGCAGTCTAAATGAGAACATGTTTATGAACTGGCCGGCCCAGTCTAAAACATAGGAGGCCTAAACAGAACATGCGGATCCCCGTCTAGTCTTTTGAGCTAGAAATTTTTAGCCTAACATCCTTCCAGAGGAGGCATCGCAGGATCAGTCTTTGGATTTCCTTTCCACAAAGGAAACCATAAGAGAATAAGAGAGGGTCAAGAAAAGAACTTCCAATCCTTGACATTAGGAATACTTGAAATAAACCCCCATAATAAAACTTTTTTCATTTATTTTGCCCATTATGGGCTCTCGTATTGAAGCTATGGGAACTATAACAGGACAAAGGCGCACACTCAAAGTCCTGGAATTTCTTGTTCCGCACAGCATCTTTGAGGGGGTAATTTGTGGGATGCCTGCATGAATGGCTACGGTCATGGACTCATGAAGTCACTGGACAAAAATTGAGGTCATTCTGGGCCACTCCCAAGTTGGAGGAGGCTTCACTCCTGTCATAAGAGCGATTTGACTATAGTACAAATGATTAATATATTCACACATATGGAAATATGCAGTTCCATTAAAATTTTGGGGTTTACCTATTTTCGTTTAAAATTTTTTGATAAAGATACCTCTCCTCTGTGTTCCCTGGGCTGTCTGTGCACGCCCTTAAAGCAGCATGGTGCACTCTGGACTCTCACTGTGTTTCCAACGTGTCTCCCCACCAGGCTGAGCTAGTGAAGAACACCGGGTCCAACTCTCAGTTACTTCCATTATGAGATGTATGAGCTTGAGCATTGTTTACTCATCTTAGCCTCCATTTTTTTCCTTCATCCGTGAAATGGTGATAACAGCAGTTTCATTTCCTGTCATAGTTTTTTGTTGTTGTTGTTATTGTTTGTGAAAAGTAAATGAGAGCAGGGAGCTTAGCATGGTGTTTGGCATGTAGGAAGAGGTCTGTAATTATTATTGTTATTGTCATTGTGATACCAGTGTTTAGCATGGTGGTTGACTCTCATGAGACTGAAAATTTTTAAAAATTGATTTATTGTAGCTAAACCACAGTCTTGCTTATACACTTCTATGCTCATTCTGAGCTTTGACTTACAGGGCTGAATATGGTTAGAAAAGAATAACAACTGCGTTGATGCTTCACTTTAAATTCCTGACCATTAATCTCAAGTGATCACTTAACTCTGTCCAATAATCATACTGTATTTCTCTAATCCAGAAATCCTTTCACTCTCTCTCAGGTGAGTAGTTCGTGTTTTCTTCTCCATCCTCAAGCCTCCCCCATTCTCACTCTCAGCTAATAATCATGCTTCTATTTCAAGGCCTCCAGGCTTGGACTGGATCTACAAAACCAGCTTTTTCTGAGCCTCAAGCTTGCAGATGGCAGATCGAGGGACTTTTCAGCCAGTCTCTCATGATAAATTTCTCTCTCTCTATCATCTATGTATCTCCTATTGGTTCTGTTTCTCTGGGGAACTATGACGGAGAGAAAGAGAAAAAGGAGTGTTAGATTTGCTAATAAATAAATTAATTAAGAAAGAAAGAAAAGGGGTATGAAGTGAAGGGAGCAGGTTGAGGCTGACATTGTGGGTAGCAAGGCCAGGGAAGGCCTCATGAGAGGGTGACTTTTTAGTAGAGGCCTGAGGGAAGGAGTGAGCGATGAGGCCACACAGATATCTAGAAGAAGAGCATTCAGGCAGAGAGAATAGAAAGTACAAAAAGGCCCTGAGGCAGAAGCATGCCCACTGAATTTAAGAAACAAAGGAAAGATGATGAGGTTGAATTACAGTAAAAAAAGAGAAATAGCAGAAGAATCAGAGAGGTAATGGGGAAACAGGCCATGTGGGGTCTTGTGGGTCCTATCTTAAGTAAGCTTGTAATGCTGGAAGGCTTTGAACAGAGAAGTGTCATATTCTATCAAAATTTATTTTGTCTGTCATTTTCAGAAAGAAGGAGTAGAAGCAGCATTGGTTCAAGACAGCAGAATGATGAAAACCATTAAATTCTGACTATACTGCAAATGTAGAGCTGACTTGATTGTTGACCGACCAGATATGGGAAAGGTAGTGTCAGATCTCATTCCTACAAAACTGCATTATCCCCACCCCTTTTAGATGCCAGTTGCTAGTCCAGGTTATTACCTGTACTTCTGACCAATCAACTCTTAATTGGAGGCACTCACAACCACCACCCAGGGTTTGATTAATTCACTAGAGAGATTCACAGAACTCGGAAAAACATTTTACTTAATTAGATTATTGGTTTATTATAAAAAGATATAACTCAGGAATAGCTAGATGGAAGAAATGCATAAGGCAAGGTATGTGGGAAGGGGTGCAGAGCTCCCATGTTCTCACTGGGCTCACTATTGTCCCAGCAACTCCACCTGTCCACCCCCTGGAAGCTCTCAGAACCTGTGGAGGCTTCATCATGTAACCGTGATTGTGGAATCACTGCCCATTGGTGATTAATACAACCTCCAGCCTCCTTTTCTTACATGAAGGTCGGGAGGTGGAGATGAAAGTTCCAACCCGCTAATCACAAGATTGGTTCCCCTGGCAACCAGACCTCATCTTTAGGGGCTTTTCAAAAGTTGCCTCATTAACATAAACTCAGATGTGATTGAAAGGCACTTGCTATGAATAACAAAAACACCTGTCTCACCTTTATCACTCTGGAGCTATTTTAGGAACCTAGGACAAAAAACAAATATTGTCACAAAAATTACCCCTGTTGCTCTAATTACTTAGGAAATTACAAAGGTTTGGGGAGCTAGTAAGCCAGAAACAGGGATGAAAAACAAATAAATATTTTGTGTTGCAAATCATAATATCACAAACAATAACAGAGAATTAAAACTGATGTGAAGGAGAAGATAACTCTGACAATTAGAAATTTGAATATATAGCCATAAAAAGAGATTCTGGGGCAACAACTACAGAGTATTTGGAGAAAGTTGAGTAGTGAGTTGAGGTGGAGTTCTCTGGAACACCAATGTTTGTATGAGCAAAGGAAGTGATGAAAGAGACTGAGAAAATGTGAGAGCAAGAAGAATCAGAAGAGTCTTGAGCCAAGAAGTAGAAAATTTGCATAAATAAGCAGTAGTTAACAGTGTCAAATGCAGCAGTGCCCTCCAGGAAGCTAAGGGCTGAAAAGAGAACATTGAAGTAGGCACCCGAGATCTTTGGATGAACGTCACATAAGACCTCAGTGCACCTCAAGTTCAGTCACAATTCTCAGTTCATCATCCTTCTCTCTGATCATACTCTTCCTCCTGCATTTTCTATTTTAATTTTTTGGCGTCTAGCCACAAAGCTAGAAAGCTAAGAATAATTATATGCTCCTAGAACACCCACATCCACTCAATGTCATGCAGATTTCTATTCCTGAATATTTCTCAGATCCTACTCATCTATCCATCTGTACCCCACAGCTATAATTCGGGCCCTCATTAGCATTTATCTGGTCTATTTTATGACCTCCTAACCAGTTTCCTTGCCACTGCTCTTGTTCTTGTAAATCTATATTGGTTATCTATGTCTGCGCAATAAATTATGTTAAAATTTTGTAACTTAAAACAACAATAAACATTTATTATCTCCCAGAGTTCCTGTGGGTCAGGAATTCAGAAGCTTAGTTGTGTGGTTCTGTTGTACAGTTGCAGTCAAATATCGACTGGGACTGCAGTTGTCTGAGGCCTTGATTCAGCCATTTCCAAGGCAGCTCCTATGTATGGTTCATATATGTTGCAATTGCTGTTGGGAGGGCTCAGTTCTTCTGTGGTCATCCTCCCCACAGAGCAGCTTGAAGCACCTCACAGCCTGGCAGCTCAGCTTCCAATAGAAGTGATTCAAGATGCCAAGACAGAAGCTACATTTCCTTTTATGATTTAGCCTCAGAAATCACCTGCGCCATACTCTGTTAATAATGCAAAGTCTGTGGAGAGAGGAGACAACTCAGGGCATGAATATCAGAAGATGCTGACAGATTAGCTAAGCTCCTCCATAGTATTGGTGCCTCAGCATCCATTTTGTTTGTCCAAGTGGCCTGCAGAAACCTTAAGGTGACACCAGCCCCCATATGCAAGTGCACTCCCTAGATAGTAGCCAACAGAGTCACAAGCAAATGAAAACTCTCTGATGTGACTTCCCCAACAACCCTCATGATCAACATTCTTCCTTGCCTTCCAGTGCCTGTATACTTCTATATCACTTATATAAGACTGCTGTGGGGCTTACAAAAATACTACTCTTTTGGTTTAAGTTAACCAATCTAACGCTGGTCTGGAACTCCCAAAACTCCACTGATGGACCCTGATAAAGGCAGGTGCTGCCGGTGCTGCCTCTCTGTCTGCACTCTGTCTTGCCCGTCCTGTTTGGCCCCTCAAGGTGTGCCGTGTACTTCCTTCAGAGCCTGTGAGTAATGAACTGTTCTATTTCAGTTTCTCTTGTGATCCGTTGTTGAACCTCAGTTCACCATTTGGTGCCCAGGGAATGGGATTCACCCTGTCCTGCATCATAGTCTTATTTAGATATGGAGATGAAGTTACCGTTCTGTGGAAATGTGTTTAAATTGTGTCATTGTATGTAGATGTATCTGAGAGTTTAATTACTATGAAACAGAATTTTCATAAAGTATAGCTAAAAAATTTGGAGAAAAGAAGGAGTGGAAAGGTAGGCTGGTGACAAGGACACAATTGAGGTATTAAGAGTGAGACTATGGAAAAACAGAGATGAGGAAAAACTTGTATTTCAGAGAGTGACATGTGGGACAGAATTCGTCGCAAGGTGGAACTAACTGTTCTTGTGGTTTCAAATGAAATCTGGCATGAGTTTTTGGCAGAGACGCAATAGAACTGGCTTTGAGATTGTCAGTTTGTGACAATAACTTTTGAGTAGAATTTCCCTGCTCATGACGAACCTGAAATGTTCCAGGTGAGTCTTAGAGGCTCTGGACTCAGGTTCCCAAAAACGAGAAACTTTTTTTCTACCTATAATGGGACTGGAAGGTCAGGGAGCTGAAGAAAATTTCAATCGATGGGCAAGGAGTGTGGGTTTAATTTCGAACATGTTTTGTAGTCTAGTTAACAACATTGTACATGTCGATTTCCCAGTTTTGCTTCTATACTATATTACTCGAGAGTCTCCACTGGAGGAAGCTGAGTAGAGAGTGTGTAGAACTCTCTGTATTGTTTTTGCAATTTTCTGTGAGTCAATAATTATTAAAAAATAATTACTTTAAAAAAATAAGGCATAATCTGAGGGGATCTAAGCCCTGAGAGGGAGAAAATGAAGAGTAACACACACTGTAGGATTCTATGGTAGGGAATGGACGGTTGAGGAATATGTCTTCTTGATTGTTTCCAAGTGACTAGAGAGGTCTCATTCAAATCTCTGCAGGTAGGACACATCTGAATCTCATTCCATGTAGACCTATAGCTTCTTGAAGACAGGGACTTTTCCCCTGCTTGGCTGACTGCCGAATAGGATAGTCAATATTTGGTGCATACAGCTGTTCTTTGGCAGAATGAATGAATGATATCACAGGAACTAATACAGTAGTCCAGGTTCTAAAAGCTAATTTATCTATTTGTTTCATGTTTTCTTCAATTTTCCAGGAACTCAAACTTATCCAATATTGGCCATTATTCTCTCAAGAAAGGTGAGCCCATCCCCAATATTTTAGCAAAATAGCTAAGAAGAATTTTTGTGGGAGAATAAGATTTTGCTTAGGAAGTAAAAGAAATGCTCTCTTTTTAAGGGCTGCAATGTTCTTAACAAGCTCTCTAATAAAACTTCTATTTCCTTTTTAAAAGAGAAACTCATACAACTATACCTAGAAACCTCTGCCCGAAACAACATTTTAGCTCTTTAATGGGAGGGGAGTTTTAAAAATAATAGCTATCATTTATTGAGCACTTGTATGGTCTGGCATTGTGATAAACAATTACATACAACATTTTATTTAATTTTCCCAACAACTCTCTGCAGTTATTAGCTCTGTTTTACAAGTTAAGAAAATGAGACAAAAAAGTTATATAAGCTATGGTCACATTGCTAAAATATGGAGGAGCCGGTGGTTAGACACAGTCTGATTCCAAAGCCTGGACTTTAAAAACAAATTTATTTCTATTAAGGAATAATTTACATCAAGAATAATTTATCACTTTTATCGTCTCGTTCTGTGAGTTTTGACTAATGCATATAGTAGGGTAACTACCACCACAAACAAGAAGTAGAATATTTCCATCACTCCAAAAAGTTCTCTCTTGCCCCCTTGTAGCCAACTGCTGGCACACCCAGTCCCTGGCAACTACTAATCTGAAAAGATAAAAACTCTTCATAGATTCATAATAGAATGAGGTCACAGGGCAAACCACTGTCCATAAAAATGGAAGAGACAGACAAATGGATACGGAATATCACAACTTATCAGAGCAGAAATCTAAAGCAGACAAGATACAGACTGGGAATATTTGTAAAAGACACGTCCGATAAAGAATTGTTACCCAGAATACAAATGACTCTTAAAACGCAACAATAAGAAAACAACCTACCCAATTAAAAACTGGACCAAGGACCTTAGCAGATACCTCACCGAAGATATACAGATGGCCAATAAGCATTTGAAAAGATGCTCCACATTAAATGTCATCAGGGAAATGCAAATTAAAACAACAACGAGATACCACTACTCCCCTGTTTGAACAGTGAAAATCCAGAACACCGAGAACCCCAAATACTAGTGAAGAAGTGGAGCAACAGGTGCTCTCATTCATTGCAGATAGGCATGCAAAATGGTGCAGCCACTTTGGAAGACCACTGATGATTTGTTACAAAACTAATCAGACTCTTACCATATAATCTAGCTATCATATTTCTTGATATTTACTGAAAATAGTTGAAAACTTACATCCACACAAAAACTTGCACGCAGATATTTATTGAAGCCTTGTTAATAACTGCTGAAACTTGAAAGTACCTAAGATGTCTTTTAGTGGGTGAATGGATAAATAAACTGTGGTACTTCCATGTAATAGAATATTATTCCATTCTAAAAAAGAAATGAATGATCAGGCAATGAAAAGACACATAAGAACCTTAAATGTATATAACTAACTGAAATAAGCCACTCTGAAAAGGCTACATACTGTATGATTCCAACTATATGACATTCTGGAAAAGGCAAAACTATGGTGACAGTAAAAAGATCAGTTATTATCAGGGGTTAGGGGAGAAGGAAGGGAGAACTAGCTGAAACATAAAAAGAAATCGTAGGTCAGTGAAACTACTCTGTATGATATAGTGATGGACACATGTCATTATGCATTGGTGCAAACCCATAGAATGTACAACACTGAGAGTGAACTCTAATGTAAACTGTGGACTCGGGTAATTACGATGTGTCAATGTGGGTTCATCAATTGTGGTAAATATACCATTCCGGTGGAGGATGTAGATAATGGGGGAGGCAATGCATGTGGGAACAAAAGGTGCGTGGAAAATCTTTCTACCTTCCACTCAATTTTTCTATGAA
>NW_024347867.1:4458973-4592117 GCF_902729225.1 Pteropus medius
AATAAACTGCCTTCCTGTAAATTGTGTCTTAAGCTCTGCTTTCAAGGGACACTAGATTCAACCAAGCACCTACTATGTGCTATCGCTGTGCCTTTGTAAATGAGAAGTTAAAGAAACAAAAATCTAATAGAAATATTTAGAGTTCTACTCCAAAGACGTTGATTACAGAATAAAGTGTTGTCATCTTAATTACAGCTTTGCTTTTTCTTTAAATACGAAACTCCATCTTTAAGACTTGACTTTAAGATTAATAGCTCACAACTCTATGTTCAAAAAAAATTAAATACTATTAAAAGAGTGCAACCTTTTTTGGTGTAAATATTTAAAAAGTCCCAAATATAGCTTATATGGTTAGATATCAACAATACTCTGGCCAATAGGAACCTTACATGTGTCCACTTATGAAAGGAGTGACAGGCCAAGTGGGGCTGACAGAATGAGAGAATGCTAACTTTTCTCCTTCCAGGCAATAAAAGTTCAAACACCCAGAATTTCTCCAAATTCCCAAATCATTGGTACTTGCTCAGTAAATATCGTAGATTTGAATTTTATCTGAGAGGTTTCCGTTTCTGCACAACGTATTTCTTTTCTCCCCTGTCAAACAGCCAGTGGGGAATCCATGTGTCACTCTAAATGACTAATAGAAGTGTCTGTTAAGGACTCTATACCAAATAACTGAGAAATAGCCAGGGGCTTAGAACAAGTTCTAAGCACGGGAGCCTGTGTCACGATGAGTGGCGCAGGGTGGCTGTACATCAATCACTAAGTCATAGAGTTCCTTCTCACTCGGCACTGCAGTCACAGTTCAAAGGAGTCCTCAGGGGGTTGCTGCAAGATGAATTATCATCACGAGCCCTCTTGCTCCCCAAACAAATGACCTGTGTGGAAGGCTGAAGGTGTGGATCAGGAACTAAGCAGGACATTTCACTGTTAGAATACACTCCTCCTTAGCATCAAACTCTTAAGTTGTCCTTGCTTTATAATCAATCTCACTGTCTTCCCACTTAATGCCACAGAATGAGCCCACTCCCAGGGAGGTCGATGGTGCCTGCTCTGTGGGGAGCAAGTAGATTGCAGCCTGAAAAAGCGCTGCCAGAAAACCACCCAGCCCCTCAGTAAAGGAGGGAAAGCTTGTGTCTTACTGAACTCACTGCCATCTCTCTTTCCTGGCCCATATAAGGTGAGGCCTCTGTGTTGAACTAAGGGTCCCCTGGGCCTGCCTCCATTTCTGATCTTGGGACTATTTGGCAGTTTAGAAGACGAGTTTTGGTCCAGCAGGTTCAGGAGTATCTCCCTTTGATAGCTTCTTTGGGGTGGACTTGTCCATTAACAGATACTCAGAGCACCTGGGTAAGCTAAACAGGGTCTCCACTCTGAGCAGCTGGTGTTGTGTGTTGTCTCCATCACTGCCTATTTCCCTGACTGACATTCAACTCCTTTGTAGCCTGGAGCAATGTCACTTCACTTCTCACACGGTCTACCACCAGACCTGGCAAGTCTCACAATATAACCGTGTTGCAGAACATTGTGGAGGCCCTACAGAGGAGCACATGAGGCTAACGTCCATCCCCAGCTTCACCAGCCAAGGTCACTTTCATTCGGCAACATAACATCACCTTCAAAAGGCTTCATGGCCAAGGGATTCTTCATGAATTCAAACAACACCTTTACAAATAAATAAATATATACACACATATTAAACCCAAATAACACCTTTACCTCCGCTTCGCCTGGCCTGCCAGGCCCTGCCCTCTTTACCAGCCCCTGTTCCCAGACAAGCAGACAGAGACAGGGAGTCAGGTGTGGTAAGACCACCAGACTCCCCCATAACCTCAAACACATCTACCCAGCATAGAAAAGGGAAGCATGAGCACCTACCTTTAAGAAACTTGTCTGGATTTCTATTTTTATCCTATACCCTCATTCTAATTTTGTTTTCTTTTCTTTTTCTCTCTCATTCAACACTATATTTTTCTACTCTATTTAACACTACTAAACTATTACAAAGATCTTGGCTAGGCCTTGTGAGTAATACAAAGATGGATAAAGTAGATTTGGTTCCCTAGGAATTCACTAACTGATGTTTCTGAAAAGTCAAATAACAATATATCCTTTTTCACACTGCTAAACCCGATTTGGAGGCTGATATACTAGAATGGAACAGAATAGACTAGAGTTTGAGGTTGACTATGAATCAAACAGGTTCTCGAAAACCCAGACTGATTTTCTATAAAGAAAGAGAAGTTTTGGCACTAAAAGGCCAACTGAACTAAACTTGTAAAATAAATTACAAGTTGTCTGATTTTTATTCATTTAAACATGTTACCAGAATTTGAAAAAGGAGAAATAATTTGGAAACAGGAAAATAAGAAGCAAACAAAAAATTATAGGAGGAAAAGAGATGCATGGAATTTTCAGGACTTTAAACTCTCCTGTGATAGATTGGGGTCTTTTGATATACAATGGAATTCTATCTAAAAGCAAAGTAGACCTACTTAACAACAACAACAACAACAAAAAGGTAATTATCATGTCTAACTATAAAAAGCCCCAACATATTGTAGGTCCCCACATCCTGAAATGTTTTCCCAAAGTGTCCAGGCCTGACCTAGTGTAGCCTGACCTCAGGTAGTTGTTTGTCCCACATCGCCCTTCTCCCCACACGCATCTGGGTTTGTAGTCACTGAGGTGGGTCATAGCTGGCTGATGTGACATGATCTGCTTTATCTCAGTTTTCCGTGTTCTTCCATTCTCTCTTGACACGAGCAATGGGCTCTATGTATTGATTACAGTTCACAAAGAAAGAAACTGCCTCTGTTTTCACACTGGGACTGACCTCACAAATGTTTACTCATGAGACTGAGTCGGCAGGACGCCAGCCCGCTTCTATTGCTTGTTTGTATGAGATAGTTCAGAATGTCCTTTTTCGACAGGATCATCACTCGTGCTTTTTATCTTCCTGATGTAAATTCTGCCTATTTAGTGAGCACTTTTATGAGTTGGTACTGAGTCTTCTTACACATTTTGGTACCAGCTCCCTAGTCTCCTGTGCCTTTTGCCACAGAACGTTTTTTAAATTAGTAATCAATCTATATATCCTCCTTTCTCTATCTGTAGTAAGACCAAACTTGAGCTTGTACTTTTGAAGTGACGTAGGAAAGAATAACAAGTCTCATTTGTGTTATAAACACACACACACACACACACACACACACACACACACACACACACACACACGAGTGAAAAGAGGCCAGATGTTTCTAGCATTTATCTCTCTGGAGTAGACAGCCTTCAGAAATTATCTCAGCATGATGATATCTTACAAGTAATATATTACTTCTACCTTCCAAGACATTGCAGCTTTATGATTTATTATCTAGTATGGCTTCCCTTACCTATTATTATTCCCTTTTGTGTGTTCCTATCCATGAAGAAATTTCATTTTTAAGACACATGATGCATAAAATTAAGAGCAGCAACTTTCATTTTCTCTTTTATGAGCAGGTTAGAGGTACTTAAATGCCTGAGGCCAGACAACTTTGATTTGGGAGGCAGGCATCGTGAGAACTGGAAAGGGAAGGATGAAGCCCAGTTCAGTGCCAGGAGATGCAGTTTCTGCTCTGCAGCCTGAACACTGCTGAACAGGGCTCTGCACCCCTCCTGCCTGAGCCCAAATAGAATGTGCAGGTCAAGAGGTCAGACACCGGATGTTTTCCCAAGGAATAAATACACTGCAGTCATCATCACCCTTCAACTGGGTAACGCAGATAGGGTAGGAGAAATTTGATTATTTTCCATGGTAGAAATGGTTCTTTGATATGTCAGCAACAGAGAGTTGTTCAACTAAATCGTAGTATGTCCACTTGATGGACTATTATGCAGGCTTTTAAAGTGAAAATTTGAAGACTATGAAGTAACCTGGGAAGTACTTATGATAAAATTATAGTATAAAATTCAGAATGCCCAATTTTATCAACACTATGATTGCAGCAAGTGAGAAGGAATATGGAAAAAATAGGCAATTTTTTATATGTGTGGAAAGGGGAATTTTTTTCCTTTTGACATATTTAATATTTGTCATAGTGCAATTACTTTACTTAAAATGGAGCCTACTCACAAATGATTTTGAGCCCAGTCTTTAATGAGTGTATCATTAAATACTTGATTTTTTTTAAGCCATGAATTTGGTAGAAGGGCAAGATCTTTGAACAGCATAACCCTCATCCACTCTGTTTCTTTTTCTTTTAAATCTCCAGAACTTGTGAGAAAAGTGAGTTTATGAAATATCATAACTTTAGAGAATTTATGAGAGAATCTTTGAAGTACAAGCATAACAGATTGGAACTACCATATGAAAATTTCTCATTAAAATAAAGAAGAGACCTTTCATTTCTTTCTAAATAGTATTGATTTCTAAAATAAATTTTATTCTTTTTTAGAAAAGCTTCAGATTTACAAAAAATTTTGAAAGTATAGAAAGTTCTGATATATCCTGTAATCAGTTTCTCATTATTAACACCTTACATTATTATCATGGTATATTTGCTACAAATATAGAACCAATATTGATCCACTATTATTAATTGAAGGCCATACTTCATTTATAATTTCCTTAGTTTTTACCTAATGTTCTTTTTCTGTCCCAGGATCTCATACAAGATATCATATGACATTTATTCACATATCCTCTTAAGCTCTCATGACTATGACAATTTCTCAGACTTGCCTTGTTTTTGATAACTTTGGCTGTAGTGAGAAGTATTGGTCAGGTATTTTCTAGCATGTACCTCAATGGTGATTTGTCTGGATTATGTTTTATTATTTTTTCTTTTTGAAAACTACAGAAGTAAAGGGCCATTTTCATCATATCATATTAAGAGTACATGCCATCAGCATGTCTTATACAGTTGATGTTGACCTTGATCACCTGACCGAGATAGTTAAAGACCTTTGTAAAGCATTTCACGACTTAACTATCTATCTGCCAAAGAAAAAAGAGTTAAAATGAACATAGCAAAACAAAACAAAACAACAATTAAAAAAAACCCCAAAAATATAAACAACAAACTGACAGACAAAAATGGCAAGACTCTAATCTGTGATTCCCAGAATTTATTAAGAAACATCACTCTTCACATGGATATCTCTTCTCTTCCCCATATAACCATCTGCCCCAGCCTCCCTGCCTTGACACTTATATTTGTTTTTATTTATATTTTAGTAAGATATCTACATTTATATTATTTCAGAGATTAAAATGCTACAGACCCTCCAAAACCATTTAGTACTCCAATATTGAATTGTGTGCTGTAAAGACACAAGTCCAGTTTTCATGTAAAGGTAGAGATAATTCATACAAAGACATCTTTCCTTCATACCGACAGAATTAATAAATTTCATAGAGTTGTCAAGTCAAAACTGTGCTCTTAGTGATGAGTGCAACCATGGGAACCTCCTCAGGTCTGTGGGGAAATGACCCTTGCAGTGAAGGCGAGTCACTAGAGAACAAGTGTTTTTATCAGTCTCACTTTCTGCCTCACATTATTTCTTCCTTAAATCTGATCCATTGAGGTTGCTGATTAAAAATATTGAATAAGTAACTGAAGATTTGAATAATGAACCAATGGAATATTAGATATAAAGGTGTCCTAGAGATATTAGTCATTGTCAGCACTGCTGTAGGCCTTTCTCAGCAATGTGCTTCATTCATAGCCTTTGCTCTGTAAAGTCTTGACTCGTTTCATGAGCTGCACCTCACATATGCACAGAGATTGGACAAGCCTAACCCAAGGACAGTCAATTCATAGACTTATCATCACCTACTCGGGGGCTGGCATACAGAAATGAGCCGGACCAGCTAGAGTCTTTTCCTTGCAAATTTGGAGTAAGAAACAAGGAATGAATTGCCAAGAAGCAGTTTTACTGGAGCTGTCAAATTGCCACAGGCTTGAGAAGCCAAAGCCATGTGCAAGATGAAGTTTTAGTGTAGCACAAAAGAGAGAAAAAGATGGTTAGTTAAATGACCTGAGAGAGTCTGGACCAGAGAGAGACAAGGAGAGGGAACATGAAAGAAACCACAGGAGAAAGACCATCGCTTTAAACTAGGCAATATCTAGGGTTTTGTGACCTCTGATCTATTATGGTTTGTGCGAATACTTTCAGAAAACACCCACCCTTTTTCCCTTAAGTCAAGTGAGTGTTTGTTTCTTAGGGTTCAAAGAACAATACCCCAAACAGTAAAGTTCTATAGGTCCCTGACCCACTAACAACATATTAGAAGATTTTTCAAATTTGAACTGTTTTTCTTGCACAAAATTTTTTTTTAATGTGTTAAAACTATGTATCCTAAAGTTAAAGTTCCCATTTTATTGCTTCCCAAGAGAGTTTTAGACATTGCGCAGGAACTAGGAAGAAGATGGAAACCAAACAGTAGCCACGCCCCTGCCTTTCTCAAGGCTAACCTGGTTCTCTTTACCCAGGTCACGCCCACACTCTTCTGCCCCCTTCTGGGTGGAGCCCATTGCAAAAGCTCTAAAGTCCAATCTTGTACATGTACCTCATGATGCCTAAATTTGCTTGCTCCTGAAAATCATTGGGCTGTCACCCTTACTCACAGTATAGGCATGCATCTTTGTCATCACCCATGTTTTTATAAGATCAATTATGTTATGTGCTTGTTGAGTAATAATAATTTTGTATTTGTTATTTTATAACTGTGCAAAAAACATGACCAAAGAGTCCATTAAAACATGCCACAAGTAGAATGTTATAGATAGCAACAGATTTATAAAATGCTAATTACAAGGTGATTGCTAGTCAGACCAACAACAAATCTTTTCAACTATATGAGTTGAATGATTATGCTTCTCTTGAACATAGTTTCTGCTTCTTGTCCATAATAACTTATTTGTTCACTTTAAAATACATTTGTTGATATTTTCTTGGTATTCAACTTTCTAATTTGGGGGGAAAATTAAAATTCAACTTATTTAAAAGTATAATTGTGAAGTCATCAATGAATTTTTAAAAGCAGCTATTCTTTTTAGTAATGAACAAAGATTGGCACTTTTTGTGCTTCATATATTTATTGAGTATAACATTTGACAAAATTTTATTATGGCATACCTTTGCCTGAAAAATAGAATTATATAATTGCATTAGAATTAGATTCGCATATCAATCATATAATTGAATGAAATTAGAGTTTTTTAAAGATCAATAACATATCAGCAAATAATGACTAAGCATGGTTGACAGTGAAATGGAGTTCTAGTTCAATCTTGCTTTTTAAGTAAATCCTAACCAAGCACCAGAACAAGATGCCAAACAGATGAAGTGAGAAACTGGTATAACTAGATTATTAAGTTGAATTTTTTTATGTTTGAAGTTGAGGCTTCACTAAAAGTGGGAACAAGTTTTATATTTCAACCACCAAAATCTAAAAGAGTATTACTATGACTAAAAGAACAAAATGTTTACATGTTTCAACAGGATGACTTCTGGGGTGCAGCATTGAGTAGAGGCTTCACTCAAGATTGCAAATGGATTAAAAAATGTAAGGAGAGTAGGAGAGAAGCAAAGGAGGGTAGGGTTGGGTGTGTGAACTTTGCAACCCATCAAAACCAACAACCCTTATGAATTCAATACTTTAATTACATATTCAATGGTTCCCTTATAGAGGGATTGTGAACATTTAACTTGAGTTATTCCTTGACGCAATAACAACACAAAATCCTTTCATCCACAGAATGACTTAGTCTATATTTGCTTTCTTACACAAAAATTGACAGACACTTGGTTTACAGGGACGTGAATAAGCCTACCTATTTGAATTGATGAGGACAACTTTTGGGCCTTCAAGTACTAAATATATAGATCTAGATCCTATTGTCCCTTTCTTAGCCATATATATGTAAGAAATACATATAAATACATATGTGTGTATGTGTGTATGTATATATTCATGCTACCAAAACAAAACTCTGTCCTCAGCTGCTGTACACACTCATCGTATTTGTATTCCCAAGCATTATAATTTATGTTTATCTCATCTGTGCCATTTTCTTGGAAGCTGCCCACAGTGTCCAAGACAAAGTTGTGCCCACTGGGATGGTTCACTGAACACTGTGGTATCTAAGAGACAGGCATTTCTACACTTTTAAGAACATAGGATGGATAATAATATTCCTTTATTTGTTTCAAATCAAGAGGTTGGTTATTTGTTTCTGTTTCTATTTTTTATAAAATGCATTATTTATGGCTGGAGCATCTTGCCTATTTTCATTTAATTCTAGTCATTCCTTCAAATTATAAAGATGATGAAAATTATTATGACTATTTCTGTGGAAAGCAAGATAAAAAGTCTTGTGAAACTTTACTTTTGCACCAATGTCATTTGCATTCTTTAATGCTTTTTAGATTTTTCCAGCAAAGTAGCTCCAAGTGGCAGAAGGTCATGAACACAAACCCAGAAATCCTCAGTTTTCAGCTAAAACTTGAAGCAAACTGTTAGAAACTCATTTCTTGGATGTGTCCTGTCTTATCTTACTCATTTTTTTTCTGTCTTATAATAGATATTCACTTTTGATTTAATATAATTTCCTCTAAATCTTCATATAAATGCGAATATTCCTAAGAGATATATCTTGTACTTCCTGTGAGCTGGCTGCAGATCCACATTGGTGTGTGTACTTCAGTTTGAGAAGAATGAGTTAAGACTATCAGAAAATAGACTTTTTGCTATGTTTTAAGCATAAGCTGCTTCATCGATGATTTAAAGCAGTAATTACATGTGATTTAAATATATAAACAGAATTATCAAGTTTATGATATCCTACAATGAAAGCTTATGACTGAATTTTTAATAAGAAATATGTGATGATTTATTTTTGTAAGCTTTTCCTAGAGGTTTATTAGAAATAATAATATTTTTAAAATCATAATACAGGCAGCACTATGAGTGGTGAAGACAGGATCTGGGGTCAGGTTCTGGTCCTGGGTTTACCTACTAGATGACCTGCACATGTCACTTCACCTCCTGTGTTCAGTTTCCTCATCTATAAATTGGGAAAAATGATACTACTGACAATGTTAATTCTCAAAAATTCTTTAATATATATATGTAGAACACTTTGAACATTGTCTAGTACTACAAAACTATAGAAAAAATTTATATTCATAAGTGAAGTTGATAATATACTGAGATTTGTTTTATTAATGGACTTGCATCAATGCAGGGTTAATCCAGAGGACTCAGAGTGGAACTCAGACGCTGAGCTCCCCTGTGAGTTAGAACACCAAAAATTGACCCGTAGTCCCCCTTCCCATTAAACTGTGACAGCAGTTCACAGTCTGCTAACTCTCTGTCCAAAAAGATAAGCCATGAAGCCATTGGAAAGAGGCCATCCATCATGACATCACTTGATATAATGATTCTTTAAAAACTCCGTTGTTGGCCTGAGGTGGAAGTGTGCTGGGCGGGGCTGTCAGGAAACACAGCTGAACAGGCTTTGTCTTTCTGGCGCTGCCTTGTCTCTGCAGATTATTATTCCAGGGTATACTTTTTTGTTTGTTCCCACATTTGCACTGGGAAATTTTAACCTTTCAAAAAGACAATGATGAAGATGCTCATTGACATTGACCTCAGAGACCACCTTTCAGTGGAATCACTGGCAACGATTGTTTTCCATCACCTTGGTCCTTTATTATCTTCTGGTAATGTGGGTATTTTTTATTGTGGTAATAGCCTAGCAACTGGCTTTGGGAACCCATGTTTACACTCTTTATAATAAGCCCAGTTTTTAGCTGAATCTGCTCCCACTGCAGCACTAAAATAATACTTCAGAATAAAAAGTCCTCACTGTGTTTGTGGAAACATGCAACAGAAATAGGTTCATGCACGAGGGCAAAATGTAGGTATTGTGTATGTAAAAGAATGAGAATAAAGCTATCTTGATGATGTTTATACACTTGAACTTCTAAAAAGTGAGAAGAATTATGAACAGAGTACAAAGAGCCTACTGGCAGAATGGGATTCCCATCTAAACAGATTACTGTGGTGACTGTTTCTGTCCAGTGGTTGATTACCTGCCTGAGGACCAAAAGCTGCAAGCCAGGAGAGGCCTTCTTTTAAGAGTGCTTGAAGCACTTGTACTTTGCCCCTTGAGCCCAGATAAGTAGAGACGTAACAAAGAATTTACAAAAAGGTGGCAGAATGGCCCATTTATTAAAAAGAGATGAACATAGTCTTTTACTGCAGAGGATCAGTGGTTATTAACATTATGAAACACATGAATTTGTATTGAGCTGCCTGAAGTGATAGGTTTCTATAGTCAAAAGTTAAGGTACATTGGGGGCAATGAAAGAAAGAAGGGAGTTGCTGAAATCAGGAACTTAGGGATTGAAGAGGAAGGCATTTCAAGAGTGTTGAGATCAGTATGTGATGATGAATAAAACTATGGGCTTCATTCCTAGATAGACTAGGGTTCAAATCCCAGCTCTGCTACTTAATGTTTAAGACTTTTCTAGCTTCCTCCTGTGTTGATGGTGTTCTGTATAAAATGAGGAACTTTATAAGGCTGTTGTAATGTTTTAAAACATAATGCTTGCAAGATTCTTGCATGATAGATTTTGAATAAATGATGCTTATTATTTAGCTGTTCATTGAAGAGGATTAAATAATATACTTTGTGTTTTAATTTAGTAGTTGGAAATATAGGCTACATTTGGCACAGCTCTTCAGGATCAATTAAGTAATCATTTCTAAAATCTGTACATGTGCTGCATCCTTTGCGAGGTATTGCAGCAGAGATAGGAAGAAGCCACACAGGCAAAGTGAAGACTTGTTGGCCTGTGTTCTCATGAGGTTGTAGCTGATGTCTTTTCATAGTTATAGTTCTTAATATGTGGAGGACAACAATGAATATTTATTAAATATGCAAATTAGCCAATGAATAAATGAATTTATAATTTAAGATGGTTTCTTCTTTGAAAGAAGCATGCAGTTCAGGAGGAGGAGATACTTGCGCGCAGGTAACAATAGAGAGAAACACAGGAAGGGCATTGTACCCCATCTCCAAGATTCCAACCAAAATGTTTTAAAAGTTTAAACCAATGAAGTGATGATTCTTGTGAATCCTTCAGAGAGGGCCTGCTAAAATATCAAATCAACATATCCTTAATTATTAATGCCCACTACATCCTAAGCCCAGGGCTAGACAAAAGAAACACAGAGTGAATGATGCTTAATTGGGGCCCTTGAGGAATTTACGGTGTAGTAAAGCCAATATATTTTTACACTGTTACATTAGATTAGACCTAAGCCTTAATGGATAGAGAGTCTGTTTTGTATTTTACCAAGTATGAGCAAAATCAGGTCATATGCCAAAATATGCTTAGTGAGTTGGTTGATAAAATCTAATTTTTGGAATGTACCATATCAGCATATTACTCAGAAACATATATGCTGATAGAATTATGTTCAATAATGTTGAAATTATATCTTTTCACATTTTATAGTGAACTCTACATATTCAAGGTTAAACAAAAAGAGACACTTTTTATCTTTCCCCATGAATTCTTTTCTTCTCTTGATTATTAGTTACTATCACAACTCATTCACCATGATATGGAACTCATCCGTTTAGCATCTTCCTTTTGGTTATTTCATTGAGTTCCAACACCTTCAGCACAAATTTACAGTAAGGGCAAGCGGAAGAGAAACTCAAATCAGTGATTTGTCAAATCTATTAGCCATTATTCTCAAAAATTATATACAGGGCAGAAAAGTAAAATTGTTAATCAGTTCAATTATATTTTAAATAATCAGAATTTAACCTTCCTTGGTCATTTGGAGATCTACATATTCCCATTGTAAGCCATGAGACTCCACACTAACCTTCAACAGTGATCATGAATCTAAGCCCATCAATGCATCTCATCCTCCCTGAACTTAGTTATTATTTCAGGGATTAGGATATAACCCAATTAAAGCCAGTGAGATTTTTCTAGGTCATCTAGAAAAGATATCCTAGACCTTCCATACTGGATGTGGATCTTAAGGAATAAAGCAGAAGATTCCACAGCTGCTATTTCACAGTTTAGCTGACACTGCAGTAATATAGCTGAAGGAAGAGCTGAGGTGTCATTTCAGGCCTCAACGCAGACTTGCCGAAGGCATCCCCCATTTCTAAAAATTGCAGTAATAATTTTTTTTCAGAACTGTTCCAATTTGGGGTAATTTTCTTCTTTTCAATTAAGACAAATAGTTATTTGTTAGCTGTAAAACTCAGTATGTCTTAACTTTTATATTACTGTAAGAATTTTCATATAAAAGATTTTGCAACAAAAGTCTCCTAATTTTTTGCATTTTTTTTCTTCCTCCTTTTGGTATGGAAAATATTGTTTCTGTAGATATCAAAGATGATTTTTACATTCTTGTATTTTCTATAAGTGGAAATTATTAAAGTAAGACATTCAAGAAAAACGAAAACACCAGGTAGGAACTCCCTAAATTCCTCCCTACCAACCAACCAACCAAATGACATCTGTATGCATTTCCTCTATTTTTCTTATTAAGGAGAGTCACAACCCCTCCCATGAAGGACAATTCCTTGTTTGAGTTTTGATTTTCAGCCTTTCTTTCCTTTAACAAAAGATTACAGAATCAACTTTCCCCTTTCCTCATCCTCTTTCTCTCAGTTTTGTCTAGTTTTTCTCCCTAAAAAACTATATATATATGAAACTATATATATACATGAAACAGACAAAAATATATATGAAACAAAAAATAAAAAACACAACAAAAAACCTATACCCATATTTTAAAAGTGAATGAATGAATGAATAAAACATCTTCCTCAGCTTTACAGTTAAACTTCTCAAAAGGATTATCTTCACTTATCTCTATGTCTTAAACTTTTCATTCATGTTTTTAATCCACTCCAAGAAGACTTCTACCCACTTCCTTCAACCAAATTCTTCTCACCATCATTAATGATCTCACTATTAATAAATCCTATGGTCATTTTTAGTTCTAGTCTTCTTTGTCTTTTCATCGGCATTCATTTTGAATATTCATTCCTTTTGAAATACCCTATATCCTTAATTTCCACACCCCCCCTCCCCCACACACACACATTCTTTCTTTGGCAAACTCATCTAAATCCATCGTTTAGATTACAACCTGTCTGTAGATGACTCCAAATTTCTATTTCTATCCCTTTTGACCTTCTCATATAACCAGTTACATCTTTGATCTCTCTCTTTGAATATTTCAACTTGACCCAAACCCAGATCACCCTCTTTTCCATTCTTCCACAAAAACCTGCTTCTTCTCAAAGTTCCCAAATCAGTGGACATTGCAAACATCATTTTTTATATTATCTACCACAAACCCCTTATCCAATTCTATAATTGTTCTATCAGTTTTTGAGAGAGATGTTGAATATCTAATTATACTAGTGAATTTTTCTATTTCTCCTTTTAGTTCTACCAGTTTTTATTTTACATATTTTATGGCTCTGTTATTTGGTGTGTAGCCAGTTAAAATTCCTATGTCTTTTTGATGGATTGAGTCTTTCATCATTATTTAATGTCTCTCTAACCTAGATAACTTTTTTCTTTGAATTTTACTTTATCTGTTGTTAACATATCACTCCTTTTTTTGATTAATGTTTTCATGTAATTTTTTTTTTTTTTTTTATCCTTTTACTCTCAACCTTTCTGTAGCATTATGGAAAAAGTTTTGTAGACAGGTTTTTTGTTGTTGTTGTTGTTTTTGTTTTTAATCTATTCTTCCAATCTCTGTCTTTTACTAGTGTGTCTAGACAATTTACATTTAATGTAATTATTACTAGACTAGGGCTTACGTCTTCCTTTTTATTTTTTGTTCTCTGTTTTCTTTGTTTCCATATTTTAATTTTCCTGCCTTCCTGTGAGTTCTTTGAATGTATTTTAATACTCCATTTTAATTTATCTATAGTGTTTTCGAGTGTATCTTTTTGTACAGATTTTTTTTAGTTCTTGTTCTAGGTATGCCATTTTATATAATTTATCACAGTCTGCTGATTCATTTTGCCCGTTTAAATGAAATATAAGAATCTTATCTCCTTTTAGGTCCCTTTTCATTCTTCAGTTTATAAAATCAATCCATTTTGGTCATCAACGTTTAGAGTTAGGTTCACACTATCCCAAAAGACTACGTATTGGATAAGCAAACTACTGGGCATCCTATAATTTTTGCCTTTTGTCAGTGGACAGTTAGTGAAAAACAGTGGCCGTAGTTGGCCAGGAGAATCCGACATCATGGGATTCTAAGTAATGTACTCAGTAGAGGTGACTCTACTCAGAGGAGACACTATTCTTGCCCAAAGCCCTTACATAAATTTGTTTTCCAATGAGCTCCAAATACTTTCTAGATATTTCTAGAAATATCTAGATATGTCTTTCATGATTTATCCAGAAAAAACAAGAATCTGGTGGGATTTGTGCAAGGTCAAGGAATGCACTAGTAAGAAAGAAAAAAAAAACAGTAAAGGAAAGGAAGAGAGGAGAGAAGAGCGGAAGAAAAGGGATAGAAACGAGAGCAGAAAATAAAAGGTTTTCTGATAAATGTCCAAAGTTGTAAAACTTTTGCCTGGGTCTTAAAAACTGACCTAAAATAAGTGGCCTTTTCCTATCTCTCATTTTTCGACTAGCTAGTAGGTATGTTGAGGATTTGAGAATGATTGTATTCTAAAAGGTTCCTGACAAGGCAGCTTCTGGGAGGTGTGTAAGTAAACCTCCTGCAGCAATCTAGATAGTCTCTCCAGTGTCTTCTATGAATGCCATCTCTACAGGTCAATGCAAAAAACCTCAATGCTTGAATAGGATGAAAATATAAAATGGTCTCAATCCTTTAATCTATTTCTAGTTGATCACTATCATTATCTGCAATCAGTTCTATATATAATTAGAGGGTTTATTTTTGCATTACAAAAACTATCCCTAATTATGTGTTATTTGCAAATTGCTTCAGATCTACATTCATCTTTATGATGAAATGAGGGTTTAGCTCCGTACTGTATTAATAACATTTCTACACTTGTTCTCTCCTACCCCAAATCTCCTGATTTAGTGACAGGTCATGTTCAAAATGTTTTTTAAAAGCATTCATCTGTCTTCCCAGCATTTATACAACACTATCTGTGTCAAAATAACCATTCATCACTTGCATTTCCTCTGGCTGAAACAAAAGGCTGTAAATCATGATGGGCAGAAGCAGACACTGGAACAGGCTTTTATACAAATGCTGTGTTTGCTACCTTAAGGTTTTAACAAAGATGCTTACTATAAACATTTTCTTGTTCTTTTGTTTAAAAATGTCCAGCAAAGTTATAATAATCAGGGATTTCCTTTCAGGGTGGACCTCCTTCTAGGAAAGAGATTCATTTACACTAAACAAATTGGTCAAAGCTATCACGTGACTGAGAAGAGACAAGAGAATGGAGAAGTTGTATGTTTCTTCAAACTTTTAGCACACAGGGTTTCATGGACTTACAAGGTGAAAGAAAATTTCTTTGAACTAGAATAAACATTTTAAAAAGCCACAAATATGCAATTGGAGCAAATAATTCTAGTCTCCAAAATTCATTTCAATGATTGACCAAATTATTGCCAGAAAATTTTTCTATAAGCTAAATACAAGCCCCTTATTTGACATCTCCTAACATGTAAATCAATAAGATTCTGCCAGCATTATCAGACTCTGCTCACTGACAAATAAAAGGAAATTCAAGAGTTTAAAATTTATCCCTATGATAAAGATTGTGGACACCAAGAATTAGTAAATTCTAAGAATGAGACATCAAGAATGAGTTGTGCAAAAAAAGACTAGAATTTAAATTTAACCATTTTGATGTTTACTATCATTAGAGTTAAATGACTCGACAACAATAAAAGCAGTCTTCACATTGGTATCCATTATTTAACATTTACCTGTAAAACATATTCAGTTTTAAAAATTAACACATATTTTTTCTAGGTTATATCTTCCATTTTTAGCACTGTAAAAAAAATCCAGTATAGTTGAAAATATGAAGAAACATCACAGTATGCCACTAAATGATAACTTAGTAAAATAGTCCTTCAGTATACCTGAGAATACTTGATTTCTTATCAATATTATTGCAAAAAATCTATTTATTAAAATCTTTTCTGCATTTGTATTCTCTGTGCTAAGAACCCAGTATGGGTTCAAATACTTTTCAGTCTCTTCTAATTGTCTACCTTCATCTGCCACTCATATTTGATGTTCTCCAGGATACAGTATTTCATATCCTTGACATCTTCCTGGGCAACCTCACCTATTTTGCTGCTATTAATTACTCTCAACTAGTATTACAATAATATGAGGAGTAAATAGCATAATGGTTGAAAAACACAGGCTCTGAGATTAGGCTGCCTAAGTCCAAATCTCATTTCTGCCACTCACAAATCTCTTTGAAGTTCAATTCTTCAATCTATAAAATGCATGGAATAATAATACCTACTTGATAAAGTTGTGAGGTTTATATATATTAATATAGCAAAGTGCTTAGAATAGTTTGTCACATTGCAAATGCTCAGTGTTAATTGTTATTATCTTTATGTCAGTGATCATAAATATATATCTCTAAACTGTCACCAAAACTCTAGATCTAAACAAATTCCCTCAAAAAAGAATTGTCCTATTAGCCTGAATTAGTATCACTTGGGATACATATTCAAAATGTAGGTTTCCTGATCTCATCTCACATTTCATGAATCAAAATATCTGGTGACAAGCCTTGGGAATCTCTATTTTAACAAATGTCCTATGCATTCTGATACAAGATAAAATTTGTAACCACTTTTGTAGGTTTATATTTATTGCCTCTCACAGTCATCTCTATTGTGCTGACCTTCAAACAGCTAGAGCCGAACTCATTTCAAACTTATTTCATTTCACCCTTAGAAGAGATCTCTTCTTATTCACTGGTATCATCTGCCCAGCACTCAACAAGACATCCTGGAATTATCCTTGACTTCTGACCTTGTCAGTCCTGCATTTGATGGCTATGATTTCCATATTTTCTAAATATATCCTCCCCCTCTTCATTCTTGTTATTGACTTTATTCATTCAACAGTTAGTTACTGAACATCTACTATGTAGCAGACAAAGAAT
This sequence comes from Pteropus medius, assembly GCF_902729225.1. Taxonomy (NCBI): domain Eukaryota; kingdom Metazoa; phylum Chordata; class Mammalia; order Chiroptera; family Pteropodidae; genus Pteropus; species Pteropus medius. The sequence continues at coordinate 4,476,157 of NW_024347867.1, forward strand.
ACAGCCAGGTGCATGTTGAGATTTCAATTTAGTGTAGTTCAGGCCCTTATCATCTCTCTCCTGGACTATAACTGCCTTCTATCTGTTTCTCTGTGTCTTCGGGCTTCAGCACTTTTCAAATAATCCTTCACATTGCAAGCTAAAATTAAGCCCAATCATGTCAGTCTTATGTTTAAAGCTCTGTCACTTCTAACATAAGGTTAACCTCCACTGTGTCAAAAACAACATTTGCCAAGATGTGCCAATACCTCTACCCTACTTCATGTTACTCCCTCCACCTAGGACTTTTGCTCCAAGAACACTAAGAAATCTATAAGTCCCTCTCCATACAACAGCTGTTTCAGCTAAACACACATATATTCAACTTCTACTCTTTTCTAGATGTATATGCAGAATTTATTTTTGAGATACAAGAGCCCTTAGCCCAACCTTGCAGAGTAGAAAAGTTGTCTGCTTCTTGTCTCAAGTGTCTTTCCTGGTAGTGAGTGCTCTTTTCTCAAAATTTCTGCAATCTCACTGCCCGCCTCACTCCAATTCTTTCTTTCCTAGTTTACCGATTCATCCCAGCCAATCCTTACATCCTCATGCAAAGCTGGCCTAAGTGACCTCCTCTGGTATCTCAAAGAATCCTAAGCATCATGTTTACTACACTAGACTAATGTTATTTATTTATGTATATGTTTTTATGGCCAGACTTAAAATTCTAACAGCATAAATTTTATAATCCTTGAATTCCTGGCAGCCCAGAGTCAAGGCAACCATATGAAGAGGCACCCTATCAGAGTGACCCTCACCCCTTCTCTCCTTACCCTTCAGTCCCCTCATTCTTCACATGAACACACTCAAACTCTGTCCAAAATCCATCCTCTTCTTCCTTGCTCTGCAAACAGTCACCTCTTGGCTGCCCCTGAGACGTAAGAGCCAGAATTCCAGAAGTGCTATCCATACTCTGAAAGATAGACCTGGGAGAGGCTGCATCAGCCCTGGGAGGAGGCTCAGGTTATTAAGGCAGGAAATTGCTTAGAACAATTTGTCACATTGCAAATAGTCAGTGTTGGGACCAAATAATGGGAGCATTGTCTGAATTGGGGGTAGGACCTGGGAAGACATATTTTCTTTATCTCATGGGGTGAGAAGAGGCTGGAGGAGGGGTTTCTAAACTGGAAGGCCCAGGAGAGGGACCCCGACTCTCTAAGTCTAAAGGCAGGACTGCCCCTGTGGTGAGCACTGAGCAATGCCTGGTACACAATAGGTGCTCAAAACATGCAATCAAAATGGAACCTTGACTAATTATCTGACTTAACATTTCCCAACCTACCACACACAAACTCCATGTTGCCATCAACTGTGAGATGGATGCCAAGAAAATTTGGGAATTTAAAAAATATATAAACAAATTACCAGAAATTCAGAGTTGTCATTTTAATGATGTCACTCTCACTTGCAATCTGAGTTGCTTTATGGTGGGAGAGAAGGTGTGTGAAGGTTGAGAGCTGCTGTGAGCTTTGCAGAGACCACATACCTTATCATAACTACTCAGGAGTGGATTTTACTGTTAATAGTTGTAAAGATTAGAAATCGTACTTTTACTTTTTCATGATTTCATTTGGGTGGAGGGCTTATCTTCGATTTTGATTTTCACATGAACTAGACTGCTTAGAAAATAAATATACTTAAAAAACTGGTGGTTTAAAGTTTCAAACACTTTAAAGGGAGATGAATTGCTCTTAATTGGAGGTATACACAATGAAATGTCATGGACTTTGAAGTTTCAGATGTAGAAACCACACGTAAATTTTGTTCCTTTGAAAAAGTAACTTCAACTTTCTGAAATTTAGTTTTTCCATTAAAAAAAAAAATGAGCTGATAATACCCACCTCACAGTTCTGCGGTGAGATATAAAAGAGCCAATATATGTAAATTGCTTGACTCTGCTTGGTGTGGCCTCTCTTGGCATGTAAAGGGGTGACATGTGATAGACTTTTATTTTCATCTGACATTTATGTAAACAAGACATGGGGTGAGAAAGCAATAAAATCAGAACACAGACACAACTTGGTTGAAAAATAGAAAGATGACCTGAAGCAGAACTGAAATTGTGTTAGATTTCATTCTTTTGAACATTCCTGATAAATAAGACAAAACAAACAAAAAACTGAAACAACAGCTAAACTCTTCTTTTGTCTGCCTTTTTCAGTGAATCGGAGAATAGGCAGAGAGAGAGCCATCACCCGCATCCAAGTGAAGGGAACAAACAGATTAAGAATGAGTCCTTCTCAAGGCACAACCGTCAGATGAGACATTCCTACATGGGATAAGTAAGTGTCACAGCACAGTGATGGACCTTCTGAAGCCCAGTCATAAAGGCAGATTAAGAGTGGAGGCGGTATAAAACTCCATATATGCTCCAAGTCACATCTCCTGGGAGGGAACTGCGTTTTCACCCAGCAGACCACTGAAACACACAACATTGGGTTTCTACAATGACTTTGTGACAACATTTCTAGGGATTCATGGGCCCTGGCTTGGGTTAAAGAAGTGGGCATTAAGAAATAATTAGTTTCAGCTGACTGATTCCTGGGCCTCAAGTACGCTGCAATCTGGCTTCTTACTAACACACACACACACACACACACACACACACACACACACACACACACACACACATACATACATACATATATATATATATATATTATATAGATAATATAAATGGGCTAATTCTATAGGTCCACATAATGAGTAATATCACCTAAAGTTTATATAAAAGAAACCATTTATACAGATAACACTTCTTTATTATGACTCAACAAAGTTGCATAAATCTATGCTTAGATTTTTAAATGATAAAATATTTGACCTATCAGAGAAGTATAAGGAATTTAAATAGTTCCATATAATCTAGCTTTCTGTTAAAATGAAGTTAAAAAATAATAATAAAGTTGAGCCAGGTCTCAGGGATGGGGAGGGCTTGTCTGAGATTTGAGAGCATAACTCAGAAAGGGCCAAGCCCATAGATAGGTGCTTGTAGGATGAGAGATCTGCTGCAAAGGAGCCCAGTGGTCATCAGAGTCCTAGGTCAAGGTGAACCTGACAAAAAGGGGAACTGAGGCAGCAAATAAGAGCTGAAATTCACTTTCCAGGTCTAAAAGAGTCATTAATACTAAGCCCTATGAGTACAGGTGGAACTGAAGAGTCTTCTGGGAGACTGAGGAGGCAGAGAAGCAAAGGAGTGAATCAAAAGGGTCAGCTGGTAGCTGATATGCATATATACTGATGAGTATCAGTTTGCTGAATTATTTATTCTTAAAATGTCTGTTACTAAACTCAACCTCCTCCATCTCTTGTGGAATCAATTTTCCTGAACTTATTTTTCTTTATTTTTCCAGTATCTTTTGGCCACTAGTAAGTAAAAATAGCAGTTATCTCTGTAGACTCTTTTCTTCTGTCTTATATAGGTCAATATACCCTTTATAAAATGGTATCCAAACAGAAACCTTTCCAATTTTTGGTGGATAAATATTAGACTGGAAGACAGCTAAAAACTATTTCATCCACTGATTTAGAAAATTCTTTTAGCCATGGGCGAATGCAATGTATACAGGGGTACAACATATATGTGTCTTCTTTAAAACACAAGGGGAGCTTCTTTGGATGAAGAAAGAGGATGTTGGGTGTGGGAGCAGAGAACATGGAGCTCTGCTAGACTGCTTCTTTCCCTCATCACCACACATTTCTGCTCAAAGAGCAGAATTTGAAAAATGCCTGTCTAGTCCAGCTATTGATTCCTTATCCCTTTCCTAAAAGTCCATGTCATACGGCTGCCCACTTGCAGGGGAAAATGCCCTCACTCTCTGAGGCAGCGCATTCTATCTTTGGCCAGTTCCACCTTTTTTTCTTTTTGTATCTCCAAGCTTTGTCTTGTTGAACTGTACATACAATATCACTCTTTGGTACCACATTAAGAAATTTCATACTAGGACCTATTATTTAAATCAAAGGATTTTACAAAACTCTTGACTATATCTTTGAGGTATATGCTTCATTCCTTATCACTAACATTATTATACTGAAAATAGAAGAAAAGAATATTATTTTTGGAAAGGAGAACTCTTGTGGGATGCAATCTCAACAGGATTTTTGAAATAAATAGCATATAAATTAACTATATATATTAACTACAATATATATTAACTTTACATAATATGTATTAACTATATATATACACACAAAGTACAGTCCTTAAGATGAAATATTTAATCAATGTTGCAATGATAAAATAAAAACAATTAACTAATAAAATTGTCTTGGTAATAAAATTTTCTTAATTGAAGGAAAAAAGCTAAGCAAATTCAGGTCACAAAGGCATATCAAAGGCATATTTATATAAAAGAAGTACTGTGTGTTGACCTACAAAGATAGACATTTTTTTAACTTGTCATTCTGAGATAATACACATTATTCAACTTCAAAAATAAGGTAACTATTAAAGTTAACAGTAGAATTGTCCTTTGCATATCGTGACAAATGTAGAAGTTTCTGTATTTAGAATCTGTCAGTATTTAACTTATGATTGAAAACAACTGTATCAGGTTGGCATCTGGCTACAATGAGTTTCATTGTCATAAGCAAACAGACTTTCTAGTTGTAGCCGATAAATTCATTAAGCACCACAGTGTAAATGTAGTCACCAAAAAAGATTAATAAGATTTTATTTATTTATTTATTTATTTATTTATCTATTTATTTATTTATTTATTATCATTAAGGAAACTTTAATATTTAAAATATATTCATACGGCCACTCTAGTTTAACTTGTGGTCACAAAACCAACAAAAGACATAACTTTTAAAAAAAGGAAAGAATGATAAGATTATCATTTTCCAACCCCAAATCATGTTGAGTATTGCATAAAAACTTGTTAAATAAAGATTTTTCATAAAGAAGTTGTGACCAAAATTACCACTGACAGTAGTAGAAGTTACATAATCATTACCAAAAGAATAGGTGCTGTCTTATTTGTATGTTTTATTATGTTCCCAGTTCTAACCAATTCAGCTATAGTAGATATCAAGGTACCATAAAATAACAGTTAAAGTTCATTCTGAAATGTAGGTTAGTATATTACATTTATATGCTTAAGAGACTTATATTCTCGTCTTTGAGACTTTTACTGAAATGTATTAAATAATTGTACTTCAGTACAGTATGGTATACTTCTGATGGTTATTTGCATGAAGAAACCCAGAACTTATAACTGATTCAGGTTAAAATATTTAACCTTAATATTTTAGAATTATGAGAGGCAGGATGGTGACTCAATCTCTTATTCAAATGACATAAAGTTAATTAATAGTCTTTCTAAATCTCTAGATTTTCATTTGTAAAAACAGTGATGGAATCTTACAATGTGCTGTGAAAATGTACATAAACTGTCAGGAATTATGACTAGTACTTAATAGTTGATAAATAAAATTTCCATATATTTCTCACATGACCAATAAATGAGAAAAAGATTGTAGATAACATTAATTCCATGTCTTTTTTTCAAATTTTGTATTAAAGATTTCTAATTTCTTAATTTTATCCCCAGGTTAATAAGATTTTAAACTAAATAAAAATATAGCTCTGGACAGAAAAATCTAGGTTTGATATTTAAGACAGATTATTAAAGTCCCAATCAGCCTCCCATTACTGGGATAGCTTAAAATGATGTGTATTCTAAGATGAGTGGACAGAATGTAAACTCTGTCATACAAGGATCTAAGAAAGTGGGAATATACATTTAGAGAAGAGATGACTTATATTTGACAGTCATTCTCAGGATCTGAAAGTCTATCAGAGAAATAGCAGAAACATAGACCTACCTCCACACATAGAAATGTTCAGAAATAAAATAGTTACAGAAGAATTCAGATTCCATTAACAAGGTCGTTCAAATAAAAGCCAGATTGGCATTTGGTGGAGATGTTTTAATTAAGTGTTTCTCCAATGTGTTTCAAGACCTATTTGAGAGTCAAAATGAAACCACCTTAGTGGACCATAATAGCTTTTTTTTCTTTAAATGGAGTAAGTTAGGAAATATTTGTGTTCTGGTCCTACAGAAAAGTTGCATATTTTTTTGTTATTGTTTCATGAGAATTTGTTACACATATGCACAAGTTGTGCTCTAGGTCTCAGTATAAAATAAATTTCTTCTTGTGAATTACGGTAAAAAAAAAGTGTGAAAGTCACTGTTCTAGTTTTCATCTTCATAATTCTCAGGAGAAAATCAGGAGCTAGACATACCTAAGCTAACTTCTCAGTTGCAAAACTTTTATTTAATCTCTCTTTAGTTAAGTTCCAAATCTAAAAAATGGAGAAAATAATGACAGTTACTTCTGAAATTTACTTATATATTACATTTTTAAAAGACATATCTAAATGCTTAATGCTTTTAAGAGATTATGTAAGTCATCATTTTTGCCCCTATTTCAAAATTACTTTAAAGAAAATCAGATTTTTAAACCTCATTTCTTGTTTTCTTCATTCATTGTCACTGACATGTACAGGTACAAGTGACCCTGATAAGATCAATCAATAGGACAACATTTTTGGGAACAGGTGGTGGGGTGGGCAAGATAACAGAGCATGTTCCCAGCTCCTTAATACAATAACATGATTCATTCCCAGACACCCAGATGTAGGTTCGTTGTATTCTGCAATGCCTTTGGAGGGAAAGGAAGCCTTCCACTATTCCTCAATGGCTCTTTTGCGACTGTTAACTTTGGCTGTTGGTGTATCCCCAGCTGGGACTAGATATTCATGTTATCAGAGAACTGGACGTCTCAGCCCCTCATGTGTAAGCCTCATTGTTTGACAGGGTTGCTGTGCAGGGTGCTGTAGCACTGGCGTTTATTGCTGTTTGAGTAACAGGAAGAAACCTGGTACTTTTGTGCTCCTCAAACACTCATCCTATTCATGGCCACTGTTTATAGCAGAGGAAAATGTTCTCACAGAGAGACCAATAATTTAGAAATACTTGAACGGGAGGTTGAATGGTTTCTATTGGTGTTTTATTAGTGATCTCTATTTCTGAATACAATGCAAGTCTGTTATAAAGTGTTCTTCTCTACCACAGATTTGGTTTGTTGCAAGCCAAATCTTGTTCTCCATGTACAGAGCAAAATCTCTATTGCTGTAAGACAAAAAGCTTATAATATTGTGATTCTCATTCCTGACTTCTGGAGTAATAGAATGAGCTGTAATAAATAAATATATATATGCTCATTTTAGAAGATGAACAAACTAAATAAAATAAAATTAAGTATGAGAATGTCACTGGATATTTTAGAAAGTGAAAAAGTGTTACCATTCATTATCATTAAACATATAAAGTTTTTCAAATTAGACTACTGAATTGGGATAATGCAAGAGAGATTTAGACTCTGAGGAATATCTCGAGGTTAATGAGCTGCTTTCACATTTCTCCAACTTTTGATTAGAGTAAACCAGTACAACTGAGAAAGACCCAATTCTTTGAAATGTTATTTATGGCATGTAGGAGGTTAAAAGCCTTCAAAATCAAGTATGCAGAAATAACAACTTCATTTACCTATAACTTGATTTAATGTCTGTTTCTAGCTCCCATTCTCTTGGGTTGTGTGAAGGTCTTCCCCGGGCCAGGGCTCCAAGAGCATAGTGGCATCTGTTCCTTGGGTCATCTTCTCACGCAGGAAGCCCCTGAAACATCCTTGTCCTACTGGCCTTTCATCATTGTTCCATGCAGAGCCATGCTGGTTTGTCTCATGTTTGCAAATGCAAAGCCACACAGCATTCGGCTCTTTTAGAGACTATCAAAGTCCTCTAGGGGGCACAGGAATCATTCTGCTGCTAATGGGCCATGCTGAGCCATTGGAAACTTCCCTCAGCCTCTCCAAGGTCAGCCCTCCTCAGTGTCATTCCCATGTGCAAAGGAGATTTTCTCAGTTATGAATCGCTTTGGCATATGGAAGGACTATAAGGCTCCCTAAGGCTTGAACTGCATCATGCTCTTCTCAGATTCTGCTGGTCCACCCCAAATGGACCCAGAACACCTGAAGATCTACGGCCTTCTCTTCCTATGCACACCGTAGAGCTGTGTCTTCTCTGGTTTTGCTCCTTCCCTGGTGCTACATCAGGGAAGAAAGCCCAGGTCCCTCTATTCTCAGAAACTACAAACTTATCTGAGGTCTTGCTGTCATTCCCCTCAGAGTTTGGCCTTTGGCAGGGGACAAAGCACAGGACTCATCTTTCTCAGGGCTGCACATTGTCCTTACGGCTCTCTCCTCCTTCCCTCAACCAGAGGCCTTGCCCGGAATCATGAAAATTGGGAAAGCTTTGTTCTTTTGCACTAAATATTCTCTCAGATATACTGTCTAATTTTTGAAGCTCCAAAGTCAAGAATTGACCCATTTGATCTCTGCTTTCTGCTGTGTCATTAATTCCTTGAGAAAGATCTAATTGATTAAAAGAGAAAAGGTCAGGGGATATGCGAAATAGGAAGAAAAAAAATAACTTTCACATTTTATTTTGGCCGTAGTAATTTTGTTTTTATTGGTTTTGTTGGATTTAGCCACCATTATTTGAGGAGCCAGAGAGCACTCATGAATATGAAAATGAGGTGTGGATTATACCAATCTTGCTCTTTTTCTTCAATTAGAAGAAAACTTAGACAAAGCATAATGAGAAACTGATCATTAGACCAGACAGAGATACTTTAAAAGTATCACCTTGGGTCAACAACCCATATAGCTCGATATTTCACTTTTCACCACAATTAAAAAATAAAATAAAATAAAATAAAATACCTTTTGGACATGGTCAGAGTTTACCTATTATAAGAACAACTTGTGCAATTTTTGTGCATCCAATAAATATTATTGAACACTTACTACGTACCAAGCATTGGGCTAAGCACTGAGGAACACATCTGAACAGGATAATGCTCCTTGCTTTCAGAGTCTAGCTAGAGGTAAAGGTGGGCAGAAAATAAACAGATAATTATAATGTAAAAGTATAAGTTCCACACTAGAGATACATCTGAAAAACAAAGCAAGCACAGAGAAGGGTACTACAAATACTGCCTGGGGCAATAAGGGAAGGTTTCATAAACAATTTTCTGAGCTCTTTTGACCAAGGAAGATTGAAAAAATGGTGAGTGTGTGTGGTAATGCGTGTTATTGTTATTGTGTGTGTGTGTGTGTGTGTGTGTGTGTTTTGGAGTTTCAATGTATATATATACACACATTAGAATATATATATATATATACACACATTAGAATACATATACACACATACACACACACACATGATCCTATTTCTACAAAATGTAATGAGTGCCTCTGACTCCTTAAATCTTTTAGACCTTCCCTTTTCTATAAGATGTATTCATTCTTTGAATGGGCAGTATACTCTTAGAAGGGATTCATTAAGTGGATTAATAGACTACTTAGTATATTCAGAAGTATCGTATGTCAATAACTACAATTCTGTTTTTGACATGAATTAATCATTTTCCCCTTGAGGTCTTCTCTCACACTGTTCAGTTCTTGCTACTAATTCTGGAAAGTGTTTTTATGGCCGTGATTATCTGAGACTGGGATAGTTTATCTCTGCGGTAGTTTCTTCTTCCAAGTGGTCTAAAGAGAACTCAAAAGGTTTAAAAAGCAATGTTCTCATGTAAGAGAAGTGAGGAGGGAGACGAAATGAGATGAGCCGAAAACCTAAACTTCGCTTTGCAGTGCTGAACAATCAGGGGTTACTCAATGGCTTTGGGAATAGTATCAAACATTTCACACCTCCACTTCCCAATATTCTCTGAAATAAAACCGACCAAATCATTAACTGTTTCCCAAATCTGTATGAAAAACCAAAAGATGGGTTCTGAGAAGTGTATCAGGAATCAAGTGAAAACATCTAAATTCATAAATACATTTTGATAAGAATTTTTATTTAATAATCACCCCTTTAAACTTCAAGAGAATGTAGTAAGCTAAGAATTGCTTCCTGAATGCCACAAGTGAGTCTATTTTTTAAGAACATTGAAAAAGCAGACACACAGATGTTCCCAAACAGATGATCCAAAAAAGAGGCTAATGACTCAACGTTTTTGACACTTAACAGTGGGTTGACTTGGTTTTAGTTCCAGGCACAGGCAAAGGTTCAAGTTGGATCCCATTTTATTCAAACTGGTTTCCCCACCATCTTTAGTTACATCGTGACAGTACTCCCACTGCTATGCCTCAAATACCAAACACGTTGCCAACACTTTTATTAGATTAAAGAAAAGAGAGCTTAAGTAAACATGTTTTGATACCCCAAAGAGCACTTTTTTTTTTTTTACGATGCCCCTTGTTTTCCATTTTTCCTAGGCTCTGTCACTGATGCGAGGCTAAACTCAGACAAAACCACACCTCTTTGCTATCAGCTATTTGTAGAGAAGACATCTGTAAAGGGCAGATACACTCAGTTCCTTGTCCAGCCAACTTTCAACTAGACCCAAACCAGTTTAGCTGTAAATAGTCATTATTTTGTACAAAACTTCTAGCCACTGTCCTCTAAAGTAGACTGCAATTCTTAAAATTTGCATAATCCAAAGAATGCCTCAGTGTATCTGTCATACGAGGGAAGAAAAGTGGTTTCATCTTGTCTAAAGCCCTATGATATTTTATAAAGGTTACTGAATCCACCAGGCAGTAATGCTGATAGATTAAAGCCATAAACTGCTCTTTTCCCCAAAGTAATATATATGCCACCTACGGCAGAGGACCCTAAACCCTAGGCATTGGATCGGTACTAGACAGTGGCTTGTTAAGAACTGGACCACCCAGCAGGAGGTGAGCAGCAGGTGAGCGAGTGAAGCTTCATCTGTATTTACGGCTGCTCCCCAGAACTAGCCTCAGCTCTACCTCAGATCATCAGACATTAGATTCTTATAGGAGCACTGTTCCCTGGTGCCAAAAAGGTTGGGGTTTGGCCAACAGCATAAAGCAAACTGGGTTTATTACCATAATTCTAGGCATCTCTGGGCTGAATTTTGATTAGTACAAGTTCACTTGCACAGGAAAATGCAGAATGTGTCTATTGCTAAAATACTTCAGAAGGTATTAATTTTTGCCTCTAGAATGTCTTAAAGGCATCTCACTCCTCACCTCTGTCACCCGCTTCTGTACTTAGAGTGAATCATGCCTTCAAAATGGAAAGACTTACATTTTCTTTTCAGTTCCATAATGTCAATTGACTTGAACAAACCAATTCTCTTTTTTCTCTCAACAGTAGCTTACTTCCCCAAGGATGCCTCTAGTTACTTAAAAGGTTTCCATGGCTGAATTCTTCACAGGCAAAAATAATTTAAGAGTCAGTGGTAAAAAGTACAGGGAGGAGGAGGGCCCAGGACAGCTGGCACACTTGGTTGAAAAGAAGGAGTCCTCTCTTTGGCCATTGGAATTCTAATAACAGTAATTTATTAGCAATGTATCTTAGTAAAGACTAAGGGCATGATCATAATCACAAAAACATGCAGAGGCTTGAAAAAAGAACATGCAATATACTTCAGATATTTCTGATAGTTTATTGCCAAATACTAAACTGAATAAAAGTAATCCAGTAAAGACAACATGGAACACAGAATTAAATCAATAATCAGTTATAATGATTTTCTGTGTGTGGTCTTGAAAGGCAAAGAATAGGATTCTATTAGTAGTGTGTCATAGGATTCTGCCCAGTTATGCTCAAGAGGCCAAATGGGTTTATGTTTTGGTAGAAGAGTATAGGAGTTTGTTCTAATAATGACCTTTAATTTAAGAATGGTGACCAATTAAATGAAGCTGTTCCTTTATAAATAAGCATTCTGAAGATTATTATATTACTTGAAAGTGAAATACTATGACATTCTCGTTTCACAATAATAAATTCTGCCAAACTCTGAAGAGGTTATACAACTGATGCTCTTACTGGGCTCTTTATGGCTCATAGCTGATCAGCTACAGTCCTTATCTGTAACATGGGCACAAAGTTAAAGATAAACTAATTGTCCCTTTATTCAAGACATAGGGCTATACTTTTTCTTTTTAAAAAGAGAGGATATCATGGAAAGGTTATATATATATATATATATATATATATATATATATATATATATATATATATATATATATATATATATATATAAAAGTGGGGATGTGTAGGAGGTGGAGGAGTGGGGAAAAGGGAGTATTCCCTAGTAAAGGCAATTTGCACTTTCAGTACATAAGAAAACCATCTAAGAAATATCCTAATCATTATTTTAATTCATCCTTGATTCAAAAGTTTCTGTCTTCAAGACAGTGCATTTGCTGTGGACAACCTACATGGCAATCAGTGACAAAAGCACCATTATGTCTACCAATCATAATACCTTCCAATATTGCTGATCAGAGTGTTAAAAGTCAACAGTGATTCTGGAATAGTTCTTATTTCACCAAAATGAATTAAATCAAAATGCCACAATTCCAATGAGTCTTCAAAGGAATGCTAAAGACTGTTTTACTGACATTTTCATAAAAGGTTGCTACAGTTGAACAGTCTTAAGAAGAAAGATGTTCTAACAAAAATGTCAATAAAAATACTGCCAGGCAAATTCAACAATATATTTCTAAATTAGCTATAAAGTATATAGCTGATGACTGTGTCCCTAACTCCCAGAACATTTGTGTGTGTGTGTATGTATGTGTGTGTGTGTGTGTGTGTGCGTGTGTGTGTAGGAATATAATAAACAATAAAATGGTATAGTTATTTAAGAAGGTAAATGCATAAAATAATATAGAAAGCAGTTACCAAAAATCTTTAGAAAATAAAAATCTATTTGAAAACTTTTGAAATTGAGTTCATTGCAACACATAAGAATATTGGAAAGGGAAGGAGTGAATAGTAATAATCAGCAATAATATGTAGAGAGATTGAGATAGGCATCTTTTATTTTCCTTCTCATTATGAAAGAATCAAAATAAACAGAATAATTTACCAACAATACAAAGTCTTAAAATTTAAGTTGCTATCAAAACCAAGGGTATTCTATCTATATTGTCTAGATAAAAGGTTGAAAATTGAGTTGGTTATTTGAAATGATTTAGCTACTTGAGACCAAGTATCTAGAACTGTATTCATAGATAAGAACTAAAATTCTGCCAGTGTACCTTCATCTGCTAAAGTGTGTATTCAGGTTTTCTTATTCCGAGATCACTAAATATAAATAGAGGATTCTGCTTTCTATTTTTCAGGTAAAAGAGAAAGAGGGCATAGGAGTCTTGATGAGCAATTAATTCTACCTTTTGTAGCTATCACCTTTCTTTTCACTCAGTCAAGTATTTTTAAATCACATGGAAATTACTCCACTAACATGATGTAAAATAAGAACACTCCCACACAAATGAATAAAAACTAAAGGCACAAGTGAAAAAATATATTTGTCAAAACAACATTCCAATAAAATAAAGGGCAGCAGTTAACATGACTAAAAGTCAAACTAATCTTTCCGGAAACATGGAGGTCACTTCATTGATTCAAAGAACTATAATTGTATTTACTTGTCTTTTGTTGAAACCATTTCTACACTGTATAGAGAGGTAAATTTAGCATTTTCAAGGAAAGTAAGCTCAGCATCTCTTTTGGGGACTTGCTCAGGAATTGCTTTCTATTTTATGTGGTAGCCTAGAATCTCAGTGAGGGGTATTGTGACCAAAGCATTGATTAGGACCTTAGAGCTGTAAGTAAAGTACTTAAAGCCCTTCTCTTACAGTCAAGTGAGAATGTACTTTTCCACCTGCTTTCTGGATGCAAGATCTTAGCCATAGTACAAACAGAGGGAAAATGTGAAATTTTTCTAAAGAAAAATTTTCTTGACATGTTCTAGAGCTTTAGTCAGGAAGTTAAAAATTGGATTTTTTATGTTTCTTCATGTAAATGGAAGATAATACAAGCTGTGGTTGATAGATTTCTTGATGTTCTCTGTTGCATGTGAAACAAGACCCCAAAATATAAATTGGAAATTTTTTCTTTAGCTCTTTACTGGTGCTGTCCAATACAGTAGCCATCAGCTAAATGTGGCTATTTAAATTTAAATTACTTAAAATTTTTAAGATTAAAAATTCTGTTCTTCAGTTGTACCAGCCATATTTCAAATGCCCAATAGCCACATTTAGTAGTGGTCATCATATTGAATAGCAAAACTATAGAACATTCTATCATTGAAGAAACTCCTACTAGACAGTGCTGCTCTCCACAGAGATTTTTATTTCTAATATCTTACATTTACATTTAGCAACCTCGTTAGTGGATTGATAACACTATTTGTATTTTATAAGTAAAAAATGTTATTCAAAGAGGTTAAATGACTTGTCAAAGTGACACAGTAAGTGGGAACTTGCAAAGAGCTGAGACTCTCATCTAGTTTTAAGTAGGGTCATCTGACTTCTATCAAGTGCACCTTCACAGAAACTTCACAGTGATGAGCACTAAAGGCAGACAGATCACCAATAAGTTGATTTCTCACCTCAGTCCCCCAAATAATCTAAATTCTCCATTTAGAATTTCTTAAACGAGATTGTCAAAGGTAAAGGGAGATTGTCATGTGGTTATCAAATTCCTTTCACCTTCTAAATTATGTCAAACTTTAGCCCTCCATTTCTTATTTCTTATTTTGAATCCTTCTGATTATGCTACATCTCCACCAACCTTTTCTTTTTCACTTTATATTAGTTAATGTTTTACCCAGATGTCCTGGACCCTTTTCTGAATCTGACTTTCATCGATAAACTTTGACGTACAGAGCTCGAAGATTTCTCTCAGTCCCAGACAGTAAAGGCAGTGGATTGCCATGACTGCGGAAAACAGATGCCAGTGTCAAAATCACTTGGTTCATATTTTGATCTTGTAAGTCCTACAGGCATTGAGACAATCACAAAACTATTAATGTAGCACATATGATAGGCTGCTGCAGACTCAGTAACAATTTTGGATTTCTTATGATCAATATGGTCACAGAAATGCACACTAATAAAAAAGATGCACAGCAACAAATAGTATAAATTATTTGAGCGCATTACCTCTGTTTTGCTAACTTCTTCATGGACACAGTCAGCACATGTGTATTTAATAAGGATATCACCCTAAAATTGTTCAATTTTAAATACATTATTCAGTGACCTAGACTTCTTTGTCCTTCCTAATTTCTGTCCACTTGTTTTATTAATTATTGAAAGATTGGTATTGAAATCTCTGACTATATTGTAGATCTATTTCTATTTACAGTTTCTATCAGTTTTGTTTTATATATTTTGAAGCTGTTATTAGGTACACAAATATTTAGAATTGGTATGTCCTCCTAATTAATGGATGCCTTTATCATAATTAAATGACCTTATTTATCCTTGGTAATATTACTTGCTCTCAGATCTACTTTTTCTGATATTAATATGGTCACTGCAACTTTCTTTGGACTAGTTTTAGCAGGAAATATCTTCTTTCATCCTGCTATTAACCTATTTTTTTTTTATATTTAAAGTAGATTTCTTGTGAGCACCTTGAGACTTGCTTTTTAGTCAAGATGACCATTAAATTGGTATGGGTAGACTATTCATATTAAATGTTATTATTGATATAATTGAACTTAAATATACCATCTTTTTCTTATTTTTTTGTTGTCTAAACCTTTCATAATTTTTCACACATATTTTTTCACATGTACTTTTTACTTCCAAATTTACATGTATCACTGATTTATTCCTTTTTAATGCTGAATAGTATTTATGGCTTATGTATATATACCACATTTTGTTTAATTACTCTTTCATTTAATAATATTTGGGTTGTTTCCAAGACAAAGACAACATATTTTTTCTGCCAAACACACTGTGAAGGAAATAAAAAGACAAGCTACAGACTCATAGAAAATATTTGCAAACCACATACATAACAAAGAACTTGTTATCTAAAATATATAAAGAATTCTCAAAACTCAATAGTAAAAAACAAACAAGATAATTAGAAAATAAGAAAAAACATGATGAGACATTTCACTCAAGAAGAAATACAGATGGCAAATGAATATATGAAAAAATATTCAACATTATTAGTCATTAGGGACACATGAATTAAAACCATAATGAGATATTACTTCATATCCAGTAGAATGGTTAAAGTTTACAAAAAATGGTAATAATACCAAACGCTGGTAACAATGTGGAGAAACTAACCCACCCGTTTATCATTGATGGGATGCAAAATGATACAGCTACTCTGTATCTGGAAAAGATCACGACAGTTACTAACAAAACTAAACATGTACTTACCATATGACCTAGAAATTGTACTCTTGGACATTTATTTTAGAGAAATAAAAACTCAAGTTCATACAAAATCATATGCATGAATGTATACAGCATCTTTATTCATCATAGCCAAGAATAAAGGAATTTTTTAAAGGGCATAGACTTAAAGAGCAAAACACACATGTAGATTTACTGTGAAGCTAAAGAAGCACACCCTTCAGGGCCCCTCTTCCATCACATAGGCACCTTTCAAGGCTCTGAGAGGGACTCTAGCAATGTGCTCATGGGGTCGTATATTTTCGTAGGATTTGCAAGGTAAGCCTTTTGAACCATAATTAGTTGATTGCTGTGTATTTCTACTCTCCTTCACCACAATGTATCTTGAATTGATGGTGATTATGGTCATTTTTAAGTAAAGCGAAGTTTATTTAGGTGCACATTGAGTTTTGGTTTAGAAGGATATTTATGTTGTATGCAATCACTTCTGCATATAGGTATATTATTGCAAGCTATCCTATTGTTGGTTATGGTTCCAGGAATACTTCTGTTACTCACTTTACCAACACACAAGACATTACAATGCAAATACTCAGGGTCAGAGATTATTTTGTGATAAGATTGTTTCCTATGGTACCAGGCTTCAGTGCATTCAAGTAATGCAGGAGAAGAGTTAAAATATACAAAGCCAGAAACTAATGTTTGAAAAGTTGTTCCAAACCTCATATATCGAAAACTGTAAATGAATAATTTGGCATCATATAAACCATATATATATATATATGTATTTCCTTTGTGATGAGAAATTTACAAACTAAGATTTATAAAATTTCTTATGCTTGTAGGACACAGACCAATTTATAAAGTTTATAATGTCAACTATGTCTGTGTGCGAAGTCACATGTTTTATACATCTCAACTCAAAAAAAGAAAGAAAACTACTTAACCATGTTAGAAAAAAGATTGAAATTCTTTTCTATTTTTTCCAAAGAAAATGGTGTTACAAAATTGTTCTCATATAAAGAGACAATCAATATGCAGCCAGAAAAACTATGAAACAAAAATATTATAGAGTTGTGTCAGGCTATTCATCAATTGAAATATATTTTATTAAAATGTGATATTTCTGGTACTTTTTTTTTCATTTTTATGATTTATTTTCTTATTCAAAGTAAGTACTCACTTTTGGATCAAGTTTTATATTCATAGTTTTGCCCTCATTTTCTTAAAGAGGGTACTGAAAATTACATAAACTTTAGCTTTCATGGCACCTGCACCCAGACAAGAGAAGAGAATAAAATCAGGAATAAAATTTGGAAGCAGGAAAGCAGATGGATGAGTGGTTGCTAACTTAGCAAACCAGGAGTCCTTGCAAACAGTAAGGGGTCCTAAAGCTTAAGCTAAAACCTAAGCTGGTGGTAATGGAAGCACAGAGGCATATATAGAACCCCAAAAAGGCTTGGGTCATTCAAAAACGGAGATATCAAGCTGAAACAAGAAAGACTGATCAACATCTTTTTAAGAAGAACTAAGTGTTGATAATGTTATATAATCATTGGGTATTAACTTTATGAACAATTGCTATATTCCCTCGATTCATTGAGAAAATAAAAATTAAGTATGTATGAAGAGTGGAATAGGGGTATAAGTTAAATTTTCATTGTCCACAATGAAAAAAAATATATTTCTACTATAAAATTACACTTCTTTTTTACCCATTTGACACCCTTTTAACATTTTTTGTATGGTAGGTCTGCTGGTGATAAATTTCATCCATTTTTGTTTGTTGGACAAAGTATTTCTTCTTCACTTTTAAAGGATAACTCATTGGATATAGAATTCTAGGCAAGTGTTTTTTTATTGTCATTTTTCAACACTTTAAACATTCTAATCTATTTCTTGCAGTTTGCATTGTTTCTGAGAAGTCCACAGTAATTCTTATCCTTGTCTTTCAGTAGGTAAAGTGATTCCCTCCACCACTGCCTGGGTTTTCTCAAAAATTTACCTCTGTTTTTGATTTTTCTGCAGTTTGAATATGAAATTCCCAGATGTATGTGTTCTGATAGTTATCTTCCTGGTATTTTCTGAGCTTCCTAGATCGGTGGCTTGGTGTTGGTCATTAATTTTGGAAAATTCTTGGCTACTTTTACCTCATATATTTTTTTTTGATCCATTCTCTTTTTCTTCTCTCTCTGGTATTCTAATTACATGTATGTTATACTTTTGAAATTATCTTACAGGTCTTGGATGTTACATTCTGGGTTTCTTTTTTTATTCTTTTTTTTTTTCTTTGTATTTCAGCTTGGGAAATTTCTATTTATTGAATGTTAAGCTCATTGATTCTTTTCTCAGCCCTTTCCAGTCTACTAATAAGCCTCCCAAAAGCATTCTTCATTTCTATTGAAGTTTTTTTTAGCATTTAATTTTTATTCTTTCTAGAGTTTATGTCTCCCCACTTACAATACCCATCTCTTCTTGCATGTTATTTATTTTTTTCCATATTCCATACTCTTCCCTTATATATTAATCTTAGTTATTTTAAATTCCCTGTCAGATCATTCTAACATCTGTGTCATATCTGAGTTTAGTTCTGATGTTTTCTTTGTCTTTCTAGATTGTGTTTTTCTTGTGTTTGGCTTGCCCTGTGATTTTTTGTTGAAAGCCAGACATGTTATGTTGGGTAATAAAAACTGAGGCAAATTGGCCTCTGGCATGAGGTTTTATGTTAATTTGCTAAAAGTTAGACTGTGCTTAATGTTTTAATTAACAGTAGGTGCTGGTTGCTTTGGATTCTTCTATTTTTTTTTTGTTTTTGAATCCCCTTTTATGTTTGGCCCCCATCAATACTCCCACTCAGAGTTTGTATCTTTTACCTCTATGTCTGTGGCCCCTAGGAGTTTCTTTCTCTCAGGTTAGACCACACTCAGCCTCCAGGAATTTGTCAAAGTTGCCATTTAAGTGTCCCTATCAGACTCCAGAGGCATCTGCTCCTGGTAATCAGATCTCAGCTGTGACTCTGGATTTTAGATTTTGGGAGCCAATTTGTCCTGTGACCTCAGTTATCCGATGAGTTCAAGAAAAGTTATTGATTTTTAGTTTGTTCAGCCTTATCTTGTTGTAAGAGGTCTTTATATGTCACAGCTAAAACTGGAAGTGTCCTAACAGACGAGATATTTTAATAGATATTGGCAAGTTGCCTTTTAATTTTTTTCACCAATTTACATTCCCAATTTCAATAATTTACATTGTATCAATAATGTATGCAATGACTTAAATATATTTAAATATCTTGACATTTACACTTACTAGTATTTGACCTCGAGATTGTGAGCTAGACCCTGAGAGCAAATATTGGAGAAAGCCTTAAAAGGCAAATGTATATTCGTTATGTATTCACGTATCTTATTAAATTCTATTATAATGGTGATAATTGTCTATTTTGATTTCCAGAGTCTCCTTAGTTTGACCAAAGAAGGAGGAAGTAGGGATGGGATGGGTTGTGTTCAAATGTATTATAAGTTAAGAATTCCTCCAGTGATGTTTTCTTAGTTAAAAAAAAAAAAGGTAATAGGCAAGAATACTGATTTTGCTAAGGGTTTGCATGTATCTGGACTTATACATATAAAATGTGTCAGAATTTTCCATAAGTTAAGGAATCAAAATAGAAATTTCTGACCTTGATCTATCTCCAGGAGGGAGCATAGCTCAGCTATTGTGTACACACAGCTGACGTCTACACAGGAAGTAACCATTGATAGTTTCAAACACTGCATCTTCTTTCTTTTTTAAAACAGAAATATTCTCCATGAGGATTTCTCTTCATTTCCTTGATTATTGCCAGGAAAGTTGTGAGTGATTTTTCCCTATCTATCCTTCTGTGTAGAGATGACGAAACAACAATGAGTAGATTTTTCTCTTTCCCACACGAATGCTGTTTTTCCATAAATGCTTTTTCTGTAAGTGGAAAATACACTTCAAAATCCAGTAAATGTTTTTTTAGACAGCAAATGGCAAAATTCTAGCAAACCAATGATCTTTCTGTTGACCATAACCCTTCAACCATTATTTTACCTCATTGAAAATTTTATCCTGAAAATAGGTAATCTTTGATGTAAACTGGAATGAATAAAAAGATCTGATATATATATTTCAGGGTCAAAATGCAAAAAAAATGGAGTTAAATGATTTTGAATAACCGAGTTATCTTAACTCAGGCTGAATGTACTCAAAAAGTCAAAGAAGTGAAGACTGTTTTAAATAGGCTACTTAATTATTGTTAAGAGCCATAGTGTCATTTGTTCAGGTACAAATGTCTACTAATGGTAAATGAATTTTATATTCTAAGCAATGTCAAAAGGCTCTTCATCCTTGTAAATGTTAAGTTATAGGAAGAAAATTAAATATGGATCAAAGCCAAAGCTTTTTATAGTTTTATTAAGTTCTGTGCTCATAAGATGTTGTCAGCCACAATAAAATGTGATTTAACTAAATGTTATCATTTAATGACATGGAGGATGAAAAAAAATTTAAAAATCATACTAGATTTCTGAGGTTGGGACAAACTAAAAAGCATATTTTCACATTTATATGATAATATTGCTATAAGCAGTATTGAAAATTGTCCAATATTCAGTTATTTTATAAAAAAATAATTCAGGTTCAACCCTCTCTGACCATTGAAATATATCTATCTTGCAGTTTAAAGAGTCATCCAACAAAAAATTAAAACTTTTAACTTTCATCTGGTTACTGATCTAATTCTTTTAGACACTCACTATCTTGTACTAAAAGCAATTTTAGGATCTAAGGATTTGAAGTAAATATACCTTGTTTTTTATAAGAGATCATACAGCCAATAAAAGTAAATTTAACAACTGAAATGAAAACTTACTATGTGAACATAAGGGCTTTCACTTTCAAATCTCTTTGCTTCTGTTTTAACAGTTTCTGAGTGGGAGAATGTACTGAAATCGCCCACTTTACAGCTCACTTTCTAAACCAGCATCCTAGGATTAGAATTTTTTTTTCCATGTACAAATAGGCAACATTTAAAAAATATATCTTCTACATTCAGTTATCAGGAATTACCCTTGTTCTATTGTCTTTCCTTAAGTCAACAAGAAGTTTCTCATGCAACTAAATGCTATGTTTCAACATTTATTTGTCTCATCAAAACTGTGGCAACTATAATTTATATGTCTTCTCTTTTTTCTTGGTTTAGGTTCAAAATATTATTCCAAAGAAAGCTTTCAATCCTAAAAACTTTAAAACATTTTTATCATGAGAGAAATAATGCGAGGAATAATGGTGCCATTTAGATGAATAGTCCTGTCAAATGAACATTAACCCTAAGCTTTGACAAGAGTCTTACTGATGAGAAACTAGTCAATTTCACGCTGACTTGTAGACTAAAATTTAGTTTGAGAATTTATAGATTGGAGATAAACTACTTTCAATAAGTGGTATGTTAACTTTTTGTCTGTGGGCTAGATCAGAGATTGATTTTGTTCTGAGAAGACTAGGAATAAGTGTAGGAAATGAGATGGAATGGGGAAAGAGAAGTGGAAAATAGAGTTGATTTTTTACTGTTGAAAGAATGGGCATTTCATATTGACGATCTACTCTCAGATGCAACAGATAGGAAGTATTTGCAGTCACAACCAACCCATGTACCAGTAAATTATTTTGATGCTTTGTCAAGCACATGTGTAGTAGGCTATTGACTCTTTCTGGAGGCCTCCTTTCCTTTATCTTGATCAATCTGACTATATTTCAGTTTCTCCAAAAAATGTGGCATTGTTCAGAACCAGTGTTTTATTTCATTTGCATTCTTTTTATTGATTTTGCTTTTTTGAGCTCCTCTAGTGGCATACTGCAACAATGTGAACCTAAAGAAGTCTATACAGTTCAGTAGTCTGTTTTTTGAAAATGTATTATTCCTAGCCTGTTTAATTCTATCAAACACAGCATCTTCTGATGCGATGAAATAGGGTTCAATATAGAATAATGAGAAAGAACTCAAGCTCCAATGTGAGAAATCATAGGATCGTGTCTCATCTCTACTACTTTATAGATGAGTGTTCTTAACAAATTATTTTTATTCTGAGTCCTTCTTTTCTCATTGGAGAGTGAGGATAATAATAGAACTTACTTCATAGGTTTTGAGTCAATGTTAAATTAGTTCTTCCCTGAATAGTGCATGAGATATAATAAACACTCAGTGAATGTTACCATACAAAAAAGGTTGAGCAAAAGACATTGCAAATCTACTTTAACTGGAAAAATGAATATAGTATCCACACCTTGTTTAAAAGGATTCCTTGAAAATGTGCTGAGGAGTTTAAGATCAGTTGATATGCATCTTAGAACTTATGCGCTGAGTTTGCAGCTTTGTGAATTCGAGCTATAATTAGAGGGCATAAAAGAGTAGCCAATTTTAATTCTGAACAGGTAATAAAGCCTAAACATAATCTCTTAGACCTAAGGCATGAGATATACTTGTTCTTAAGACCAGTATTTTTAACAGCAGTCATTATTAATTAATTTAAATATTAAAGCTGGCTTGCATGCCAGGGACAGTTCCTGACACTCAACTAAGGTGCTAAGGCTTTTATCGAACAAGATCCAATAAGAGATGATTCATTTTTTATAAACTTGTTTTTTATAGGCTGACTTAATGTAACAAATCTTTCAGAAGCTTCCCTTGGCCTTTTGACTACACATTATAACTCAGAAAAAAAAAAAGCTAAGGGAGCAATAATTATTTTCTAACCATTATTATTTTCTAATTTTGAGTGAACTCACATTTCTATAATAAATTATAACTTAGAATTTAAAAGATGTATACTAAGTGATGTCAGTATTGCTCAAGTTATTAGGCTCAATGCTCCAATTTCATTCATTGTAAGATCCTAGAGTTACATGATCTAGTCATGAAGGGTCAAAGTAGGTTAGTTTTTTTTTTTCATAGTAATAGTTCATTCATTCATTAGACTTTGTTTGCTTATGACTATCCAACAATGCTCTGACCCAGTCCTTGTCATTTAATCCTGCGGGTCAGCAGATGACATAAAAAGAAATTAAACGCTAAGTTGTAAATTGACTCTTTGTTAATGGCTGGTAGAAATTTTTATAGAAAAATGACAGTAAAAACAACTGTTTAAAATAAAATGTGTGAATTATGCATGGTTTTCAACAATTTATTCTCTCCTTTTTTCTCTTTTATAACTGATTATCAAGATTTGGCTATAAATAACTCTCCAGATGCAGAGCCTAAAACTGCCAATCATCATTTTCTGCAGTGTCTTTTATGAGTTCCTGGATTAGTGCCTTCCCTTTTTTTTTTTTGGTAAGGAAATTTGTCCGGCACACTTTATAATGGATATTTCAATGTTAACAATTTTCTCAGAACTTTTCCCTTTGTAGTTTAACATCTACAAAGTCATAGATGTTAGTTGACAACCAAAAAAGCTACATAAGATATTGATATTATCACCATGAAATTTCTTCAAAATGAGTCATATTCCAAAGCTGTATTTCTCAAAATGGTGCTGTTGCAACTCAAAAGAAGCAAAAGAAACAATCTTTATATACATCTGTGATCTCTTATGAAACGCCTAGTATCCCAATGTCTTGCAACCATATTAAATTCCCAATAGTAATATTTAACCTATCTCTCTTGCACTGTTCATTCCATCTTACTTCCTGATTGACAACGGAGCCTTCTGGACTTGAACTTCTCCTGCCAAAATGAAAAAGAGACAATGGACTGGTTCTATGGGTCATTGTTGTAAGACCTTGAATGAATGAGGTTAAAACTGATAATTGTTATTAAAACATTAGCTCAGATTATTTCACTCTTCATCTCTAATTTAATAAAAAGTCTTAGACTCAGGTAGCTAAGTTATTTCTCCAAGTATATTTTTTTCTGCAGTTGTTTAATCTTACTACCTATTTTCTATGAGGTTGAGTTATAAAATGCATTGTTGTTAGTCTTATTGCCTTGTTTCTATGAGACTGGGGTTTTAAGTTGGGAGAGATCCCAAAAGGTTTTCTGAAATAGCTCTATGGTCAAAATAAATAATTATGGAAGGAGCAGTTTCTCTAGACAATAGTTAAGAGAGAGTTGAGAATATTAGTCCATTGCTCCCAGGGCTGGCTTCAAGGGCATGCAAACTGTGCAGTCATGCAGGTACTCAGGAAGGCCTTTAATGCACTGTTATTACCATTTTAAGATTCTTAATAGTTTTATCCTCGAACTCATGTTTTTTAAGTGTAAGCAAATAGGACAATGGAACATGTGCACAAGCAGAGAAGACATATACAATATGCATGATTGCTGTGATGATTCTTTGTTGCCCCATTCTCATAGTGTTCGCAATGGCCCAGGAACACAACATTCAGGTGGACCCATAATGCTTGGGAGTTCACTGAGACTCAAAGGAAATACAAGGCAAGTGTGTTAGGTCTGTGACTGAATAAGGGAGGGGGTTGGGGGGAAGGGTGAAGATGGATGTCTGACAACCCTGAAATGCCATGCTATCCTTTTGAATGAGAATTTGCTTCAAATGCAGATAGAGGACAATAGAGTTCTAAGAAACACAAACTCTATCATATCCTTTCTTACTCATGTTACTTTCCTGTATTAACCAAGCACATATGCTAGCAATTATGACATAAAAGAAAGAGTGAGTAATCATAATTACTTTTCCTTTAAGTTCTTCCTTACCCATCTGTAAGCTGAAGGTAGAGAGTGTTGGTAGAAAATACTTATATTGAGAAGTGAAATAAAAAGTTATTATTTTGCAGCATTTCCACTGGTAACAGAATATATATGCATGTGTAAGTTACAAAACACGAATTGTATAATTTTGATGATTCTATGTACAAGCTAAATGCTTTTATATTTGTATTTAAGATTAGCATGCACAACATAAAGATGAATGGTAAAATTCAGAATAATAACTTACGATTTTACTTTTTCTTCATTTACAACAATATTAAATAAAAATCAAACAAACAAAAAAACACCATGACAAGTCAAGAGAAAGACTACGGAAGGAAAAAGCTTTATATTTTGGTACCTCTAATAGCATGTTATTTTCTTCTTTTTGAATAAGAGGTTCTACAGTTTTACTTTGTTCTGGGCCCTACAAATTATATAGCTGGCCCTGGTTTCTCCGATCTGCCTACTTATGACCTTACCATTTAGAGTTGGGGATTGGGAAGAATGCCAGAGGAAATGAGGAACTCCCATGGACTCTCCTCTTT
This sequence comes from Pteropus medius, assembly GCF_902729225.1. NCBI lineage: Eukaryota > Metazoa > Chordata > Mammalia > Chiroptera > Pteropodidae > Pteropus > Pteropus medius. Next base: position 4,501,750 of record NW_024347867.1, read on the forward strand.
ATTGTTTTAATAAAGGCCTTTCTTGCTTTACTCTGAAATTATTTTGATAATAGTAGTTTATATCAGTTTCCTAACCAAAAAAACGGTCCCAATATCACTCTTTTTTTTCTCTTTTTCTAAACACACACGGCTCTTGGTTGAACTCAACTAACCTTTGCTATCATTACTTCCTATAGAGCAAGTTCAAGGGTTTGTATTCAGTCATCTACCTTCAAAACCATGTCCTTTCCATTCCATTTTTAAGCCCGTAATTTGACGTCACTAAAAAAAATTTTACACATATCCTGCAGAGTTTGATTTTTCTCTCTCTCCCTTTTTTTTTGTGTTCTGTTTTCTTTCTTATTTATTCTTAGGTGCACAGAATTGCAGTCAGGATCCAGGCCTTTGTAGATGTCCTGTTGGTTGCTTCTAAGAAAAAAAAAAAAATGAGTCACATTGCTAATGCTCTTTAAAGTTCTCCTAAAAGAAGCCATGACTAACTTGCCAAGGTGTCATAACCAATTGGCAAAGAAACCAATAATGTTTTACTCCTTCCTGGCTTTGACTCTAGCTGTCTTTCACCACTTTTAAATAAATCTTTTGATTTTAGCATAACCTCAGATTTACCTTTTTAGTTTCTTTAACATCTAACTTCACATTACCTAATTCCTAGAGACGTAGTGTCAGAAAGTATTAAGACCCAAATCTTGTTCTGATTTCCTTTATCTATATTCTAATGGAAGCTTTAAAATCTCAGAGTAGTCTTCATGCCTGGTGCCTGTAGATGTGCCCTGCCCCATTTCTGCCTGACTCTCAACATTTCAGAAATACGATTACTTATAGTTCTTCAAATGTGTCTTGTGTTTCAGGCCCCCTTACTTTCTCATATTAGGTCTTCTGTCTAGAATCTCCTTCCCTATTTTCTTCACCTAGACAATTGCTTTTCAAGCTTTAAGTACTATCTCAGACATTACTTCCTCTGGAAGTTGTTCCTGTTCCTTCATAAGGTGAGTTAGAGTCCTAGTAGGGCTCATGCTATCCTGGGCATGGCTCTACTCAGCATCTACTATATTATATCAAAATCAACTGTTTATATGATTGCGATGTCCTTGAGGGCAGAAATATATCTTTTTATTTGCTGTAAGTTATATTGTCCTAGGCATACAGCAGGTATCCAGCACTTTTATTTGTTTGTTTGTTTGTTTGTTTTAGCCTAAATTAAAATGAGTTGCTTTAGATGTGCTTTATTCTAATATGTGATATCTCTTCTGGAAATTATTTATGTGATCCTAACCCAGAGAACACCAACATAAGTATACAAATGATATGCACGAGCATTATTCTTCTAGGATATTTGAAGTCGTAGAATCTTAGAATTGGAAAGAACCCCAGAATATCCCACTGCAATTCGATGCAGGAATCTTTTTTACAAAGTTTAGTCCACAAGTTATTCATCTTATCCATCATTCAATTTCATTTTTTTTTTTTAACTAGGGTATGGGGGAAGGGGATGATTGAGGAAGAAATAATTTCACACATTTTCTTTCTACCTAAAGCCAATTGCTAATATAAATTCTCTTTTCCAGAAGCCTGTTGCATTCAGAGATGAGCTACTCAAGTCAAGAGAACCACCATCAGAAACTTTTGCTATGCCTAGCTTTGGACAAATCCAAGAATATCCCAAAGAAGACTTAGCAAAATTTTCAGGTATTCAAGAATTGTGTTATTAGCTCAGCTTGAGATAAGCCTTTCAGAGAGCAGTTTCTGGTCCTCTTCATGGGGTTTAGCTAGGATTTTGATTTCTTGGTACTTCTTTGATTCTTTCCTGGTTATCGTTTTCGTCAACATCTTATGTCAGTTATAAGATTGACGTGTGTTCTTTTTAGACTAGAACAAGTACACTGGATTCCAAGAAACAACTTCCAGTTTTTCCAAGTTTTCCAGTATCAGTATCTCCTTGTATATGTCATGTCTACCTTCATATAAACAGATAGTCATATGAAAGATTTTAGCCCTTTGGTAGTGGTGAAAGCCGTTTCGATGGCCAGATTGAAGACTCGTCACTTGTCCCTATGTCTAGGGGACCTGACCTAATTAACAGAGCCTGGACCAGGAACCAGACATGTGAGTTTTCTTTAATGTACTGCTGCCAGATCTTTATGAGGTTCCAGGGTTTCTAACCTTAATCTGTCTCTCTACTAACACCCTTTACTGCTGAAGTAGATGCCTGCCTTACTTTTTCCGCTTATTTTATGTTAGAGGAAAAGAAAAAATTAGTTAAAAATATATACCTAGAGTTAAAAGTGCCATGGGAGTAAAAAAGTTTTGTATTCACTCTTCTTTCCTTACTAAGAATTAATTAGTTAAGTCCCCTTGTATTATAGTCTGGTTAGCCCAGTGATAAGTGGAAGGAAGTGTCTAGCAAAAAGAAAAGATGGACTAAACAGTGTCGAGTTGTTTCTCTATGTACTGATTTAGACCTCTCCTTAATCAGAGAGACCCTTTATTGGACCCAGAATGTTTTTCCTTGTAAAGAAGATGGATTGCTAAATTATAAAAGAAGGACAATGGGATAGAAAAACTTCTCACCTATGATTTGACATCGTAGATTACTTCCTCTCCATTTTTGCCCTTTAAGAGCCAGAATTACCCCCACAATGGATAATGGAGCCCAACTTGCTTCTGGGTAGGTTCTATTTGGCCCACAGCACTCAGACCTATTTACGTACCACCAATTATGACCTGTGGCATTGTGCCCACTAAAATAACTAAAGCAACAAATACTTACAGCTCCTGAGGTCACCAAACACGCATATGCTGCCCAGGGGTCATCAGGGCAGCTATGTGTACCTCTTTTAATATAGTTAGTGCTATATCAGTGAGCCAGAGTGGCGGAGGCTTTGATTGTTTTTTATTTTTAATGTTCCTTCTAGGCTCCAGACACACTGGAGACATCTCGACACAAGAATGCTTTGCCCAGCACAATGGGATGCCCTTTACCTAGTTAACGAGTGAGTCTCAGAAAGGTGCTGCCTTCCCCCGAGAACAAACAACGGAAATGCATCAGGAGAGCTCAGCTGCAGACAGAATGCACATCGTGAAGCAGGAGCCACCACAGGATTCCTCAGATGAAAGCCGATTTCAATGAACATTGTGTTTCAGAGCCTGCTTCCTCTTGCTCTGTAAGAGCTGCAGAAGGAACATCCCACTTGCGTCTGCTGACACAAAAGAATGCTGTGGCTGGGAGATCTTATCAAGCCTTCCTGTGCCACAGTAACAGAGCTCCAGTTGTGTCTTGTAAGAATTGCTCATTGTTTCATGGGGATGACTGGCTCCTTTGGGTGGGATCTGATGGCATCTCGTGGAGTGGAGGTAGGCGGTGCTGGGAGGTCAGCCAGCCATGTGACCCAGCTTGCTGGCTTCAGGGAAGTCAGAGGAGCAAACTTTACCAGGTCTATTAAACAGCTAAACATTTAAAGTATTAAAATATGCATATGCTATTTACTTACTAGTATCTTCAACTTTACAAATTAAGATCAAAAAATAAAAGTGATGGTCAAGGTTTCTCTTTTGGTAGAAGCTGTTTCTTCTCTTTTAATCAATTCACCTAAAACTGTCTAATTCTGATAAGATCGAAAAGAATAAGAGAAAATTGTTTCAAAAACAGAAATTTATTGATTTAAAACCATCTCTGGAGAATTTATATGCTAATAAATAAAAATTTAACATTTATGACATAAACCTGAGAAACATATACTTGTTCTATGAGATTGAAATTCAGATTTAATATCATCACATTTAATTCAACATTGTAAGTTAATAACGTTGGATTAATTAAATTTGGCCATTTCTAAGTAGTCTTCTTTGCTTAGAAAATTCATGGCTTCCCACTTGGGCCTTTTCTGACAGAGAAAATTGACAGCTACCTGTTTATCTATATAGACAGTAGAATGAGGATTTTCTTCTCTTTCCTCTTCTCCTTTGTAAAGGCTTGCTGCAGTAATTACATATAGGAAATATGTAACTGTCAGTAAGACATGCCAAGAAAAAAAAAGGTGACCATGAGTTTCCTAAAGGGACAATGCTTGATATTAACATTTTTAATCCCTTCCTTCTAAATCTCCATGTAGTACTTTCTGAAATCTCTTTTGCTCTAAATGTCCCCATATTCAGTTATTTCAACAACAAAAACAATTCTCCTCTTGAAGACCAAGATGTTACAAAAACACTATCCCTGTTCTTAATATATTTATTTTTGAAATTATCAAATGTTGTAATTAGTGGTGTATAAATTTGTTTTCCCTCAGTGAACTGTGAACATCTTGAGGAAAGGAGTTGGGTCATATTGATTTTCCTGTCCCCATTGCCAATCATGGCTTGCACAATGTACATACTAGTATTTACTAAATATTTATTTGATGGATGGATGGACGGATGGATGGATGGATGGATGGATGGATGGATGGATGGATGAAGACAGGCAGACCGGATGGATGGATAGATAGATGGATGGATGGGCAGATGGCTGGCTGGCTATGCTGTGGTGCTCACAGTTACAAATGGATATTTGATTCAGGTTGTCTGCATGGTTCTTGGCATAACTACACCTGTCAATTCTTTACCTTACTCTTAGGTACATAGAATGAAGAGATTTTCAAAATCACAAAGTCCAAATTTTTCAGTTTATAGTTGAGGAAATGAGACTCAAAGAGAGAATCTGATTTAATCATAGCCCCACAGTTAATAAGTAAGTGTCAGATCTGAGTTAAAATCCAGATCTATTGCTTTTCAGTCAAATACCCACTACATTATGTTGCTTTCCATGACTCATATTTGGAGGCTTTAAGGGACCCTGTGGAACAATCTGTCACTCCTGACTTATCTGAGCAATGTGACAGAAAACTGGGCTAGAAAAAACTAGGGGAAAGAAACCTCTCCGGGGCTGCTGAATTGATATGTGGATGGTGCTGGAGAAAGATAAGCATGAGAATGACTCATCTTTATTTAGGATGATTCCATGTTTCTCTCAGAAGATGCTGCACTCAAAATTCAGTGGGTGGTGTCCCATTCCCTCCCTAGTCCCTTAGATAACCTTAGGAGATGGCACGGTCCAGCCCTACTGCCCTTGCCAATATTTCTGTTTTACCCAGAGTCCATATTCTCAAAGCTTTTTCCAAAGAAACTTCTCCACTCATAGTGAGGCTGATGTAATGATGCTACCTCTGGTCTTTCTGCTATCATGAAAGGCTCTCACCATATCACTTCTGATGGCCTGGATTTTTGCTTCTCTGAATTATGCCCAGTCACACTACATCTAAATGTTGTTCATTAAGAAGTTAACCTTTTAGATTAAACTATTTTAGAATGGACACACAACAGCACAGATGAATCTCAAAACAATTATGCTGAGTGAAATAAGCCAGACAAAACAGAGCACATAGTTTATGATTCCATTTACACAAAACTCTAGAAAATGCAAACTATTCTAGGGTAAGAGAAAGCACGTTAGTGGTTTCCTTCAAGGTGGGAAGGAGAGGCAGGCAGAGAGGGTTTAAAAAAAGGAAGAAGTAAACTTTTGAGGGTGATGAATATTTCCATTCATCTGGTTATAGTGATGGTTTCATGGGTGTATGCATATGTCAAAACTTACCAAATTAGACAATTTAAGTATGTGCAGTTTACTGTATGTCAATTATACCCCAATAAAACTGATATTTTTAAAAGAATGTAAGCTTTTAAAATTTAACCAAAATACTGTGTTAGTCAGGGTTCAGTGACAGAAGCACAAACACTAGGATGTGTATATCTATATGTCATATCGTTATAGGAATTTGAACTTATATCACTGTGGGGTACGTTTAAGTCATGTCTGTAAGGTTGTCCTCACATCTGATATTGGAGCTTGAAGTCCAAACACAGGCCATCAGGAACAGAAGATGAATTTAAAATGGGGAAGAGTCAGGACAAGCTGGAACCCACAGGCACAAGCTATAGCTCACAAGGACAGACTGAGACTTGTCTCAGTTCTTAATACCTCTGAAGAAGGAGAGTCCTACATCACAGAGCTAAACACACATACCTGGCACAGGAGATGGAGCGGCTGGAGGAGGATCAAGGGGGAGGTGGAGAAATTACAGACCCAACTGCTGCCTTATACAGGAGACAAGACAGCAGGAAAGAGACAACATGTTTAAGCAATAAAATGGCCGCTGCTTCACTTCCCCCGCAAATTTTGCAAAGATTGCTTCCTCTGGCCCACCCTAACCAGAAACATAAAGGAAAGGGAATTCTGGGAAATATAATTCAGCCTACTCAAGTTCACTCATTACAAAGTCACTCCTTGACACCTTGGCACTCATCTCTGTAAATCATACCTAATCATCAAATAAAGGTAATAACAGAGTCACGTCTCCACCTAACATGAAGCATCTATCTCAAGTAAAACCCAAAATACATTAACTTTTCCCTAAAAGAGGATCCAAAGTTCTCGTTTAGGTTTTGGGTGATGTTCATTCTTGGTGTAAATTTGACTAACTCACACTTCCCCTTTGCTATCCTATAACTTATATACTGGGTACAAAGTTAACTACTATTATTAACATATCTTGTATTAGATGATAAAGGGATAATAAAAAGGACAAATACAAAAATAATTGCTTAAAATATATATGTAAATATATATTTATATGCATATATCCACATATATAACTACATATAGCCATATCATAAGGAAAAAATACTCATAACTATTATAGTACTTGTATTTGCAACTGGTTATGTGGTCATAGGTGGTATTTATAACTACTTCCTTCCACTACCCATTCCATGTTGCCTTTATCTTTTGCAAAAACTTTAGCTAGTTGTGGATCCTTGCCTGGTAGATAAACTAAATCATATCTTCAATCCTGACTGGTCTGGGTTATTAGCAGTCCTGCTAATTGAGTTGATGCAGCTTAATCATTGGATCCTGAGAGGTAACCTAGAGGATCTTAAACATTTCAGATATACTCCCCTTTTACCTCTGTGTAGAAGCAGCCCAGTTTTAATCACTCCCTTCTTTGCCTGTTGATTCAGTGGCATGAGTCAAAGTGTCCAGAACATACCAGTTCAATAGAATCATTGTTGGGGGTCCCCTGGTGGAAGTATGCCTCCCTTTGGAACTAAGACTTCAAGGCAAGCAAAGTTTAATGTCCTAAGGATTAAAGCAAAAGTTCAATGAGTCACTACGGATAATAGTGAAAGGAGCCTTTCCCATAACCACCCCTTGTTCCCAAACCCCTGATATTGGAGAAAGACATATATAAATTTTATACTGATTTAGAGCATACTTTGCATCCTGAATGACTGACCATAACTGAGTCTTCTAAAGACCATTCCACCATTCCATCAAGGCAGCTGCTTCACAGTGATGGAAAACATGGTAAGACTAGTGAATTACATGAGCCAATTACTACACTTTATTTGATATGAAATAAGTTTCTTGGACAGAAGTGATATTGTGTGAAATACCATGATAGTGAATAAGTCATTTTGTACATGGTTTCAGTGGTGGTTTTGGCAAAAGCACTGTGTGCAGAGAAGGCAAATCTGTATACCAAATGCCAAGGCCAATAAGACCCAAGCACTGTCCATGAGGGAAGTGATTTGATCTAATGTAATCAACTTGTCAATAGGTGGCTAGCCAGTAGCTGGCCATGGTGCCATGTCAGGAGCTCAGTGTTGATCTCTGCTGTGAGCAGATTTTGCACTCTGCTGTGCCTATAGCCAGATTGGCCTTGGTAAATAAAAGTCTATGTTGCTGAGTTATGTGTAACCATGGTCACTATTTTTGAGCCAATTAGGTAATGACAGGAATTGCTAGAGAAGGGGCTGGCTGATGTCCATAGAATCGCTCATCCAATTCACCTGATTACTAAAATATTCCTTCGTTGAGTTCATCTTTGGCGATCACTCACATAGAACACAAATATCTTCACATACTACACCCATTTAGAAAGTCTGTCAACTTACCTTTCTGCCAAATCTCTGTCACCAATTTTTCAATCAGGTTCTTTCCAAATTTCTGACCTTCTAACCAAATATTAACTATGGCCCATAAATTAGTGTCGACTTGTACTTCTGGGCATCTATCCTTTCAAGCAAAATAGACAATCAAGTGCACTGCTCAAAGTTCTGTATGCTGAGAGAATTTCCCTTCACCACTGTCTTTTGGGGCTGTCCCAGAGTGGGGCTGCTTTGCTTCAGCTGTCCATTTTATTTTTAATTGTCCACTTTTGAGTGGCATCTGCCGTGTTAAGACTAAGACTGAGTGTTTTCTTCCTCCATCACATGGTTACAGGGAGTTTCTCAAGAGGCCATAGGTGCCGGTTGAGAGAATACAGTGTGTCAGTAGTAGGAGCCATGGACATGTGGTCCACTTGCTCATGTAACATACTTGTGCCTTCAGGTTCTGCTCAAGCCCAATTTTGTATATATTACTCCCATTTGAGAATGCAGTACTTCTGTGCATGCTCAACTTTACAGCTCTGTGGGTCAGACGAGACCTAATACCTAGTAATAGGCAGCTCATGTCATATGGTAACTTGGTGACTCATGGCCAAGCATTCAATTACTACTCAGACCCAGAAGAAAAAAAAAAGAAAGAAAGAAAAGAAAAAAAGAAAAAAACTTTTTCTTAAAAGAATAGTTATCCACAGAGAATTGCAGGGCTTTATTCTAAAATACTAAGGAATCACACTGTGATTCACCTATAGGAGCCTGAAAAAGGCTTAAAATGGCATCTTTATCACTAAAATTGTAAGCACTATTGAGTCTTCTGGATTCTATAGTCCAAGTGGCAGAGCTGCTTGCACAGCAGTCTGGACTTTCTCTCATTCTAGGTCCCACTTATAATTGCTAGCTTTTTTGGGTCACTCAGTAAATGGATCAGAAAGAGTACCTCAACATGCCTCAGACTGGACCCCTAGACATTTCACTGAATTTTGGGGGTCCCTGATTTTTTATGAGATTTAGTTCCAACCCTCTGGTATGCAAATGCCTTATCACTATCTAGAGCAGTTGCTACTTCCTGCTCAGTAGGTGCAGGAATCAGAGAAGTTGAAGGAGGACCCAGAGGAAGATGGAACAGTTACAAGCCTGTACACTGCCTCATACCAATGAAGCAGACCAACAGAGAAACAACAGTATGTGTGAACTCAAATATGGCTGCTACTTCACTTCTACTTTTCACATCTCTCCCAAGAATCTTTCTTATAGCCTACCTTAACCAGAAACACAGAAACAGGAATTCTGGGAAATGCAGCTTATCCTAGCCAAGCCAAAATATTATAAAGCCACCACAAATACAATTTATGGTAAATTATCATTGAGTAGAAAATTCAATTAAAAAAAAAAAAGTAGTAGATGCCTATTCTGGCATGATCCTCTCTCCTGAATCCATCTGACAAAATGATTTCTCTTACCTACAAGGTCTTGAGTCCATAGAATATTATGTGTGTGTTCTGGCCCTGGGGAGATTATCAAGAGTGGTTTCCAGAAATTTATATTATTTTTTAATAAATAAATGCTTAACAGTGTGAAAATATATTCACTGTTTGAGTGTATCTACAGAGACTAAAAATTTGTATAGGTTAGAGCTTTTTTTTAATGTTTAGTCTTCAAAGAATTAGAATTTGCTTTTAAGTTAAAAAGTGTGCTGTAGGCAAAAAGCAGGCAGTTGATATGCTTTTGTATTGTCATGAAAAGAGAGCCTCTGCATTTGCTCTCCTGGCTACCTGGAGTGCTGCTCATCCTGGTGCTGGTGAAAGAAGGACCACTGTGGTTTCAGAATGTCTGTTGCAGAAGAGGAGAGCATCCCCACGTGTGGGTCAGTACCGATGCAGACAGCACTGTTTTTCCTTTGTTAATGAAGTCTGTTGTCAGAGAAAGCCCTGGCGTCAACTTTTGTCTCATATGAATCTATGAGTTTCCCTTAGAAAATGGTAAGATGAGTGCTCTGTGTAATGATGGGGTGTGTATGTGTGAGTGTGTGCCAGCATGATAAGCTTTGCAGTGGACTTAAAAAACAGAATCCACAACAGAGAGCCACTAAAGGAAGAAAAAGTACAAATGAGACCAAAGAGAAGATCGTTTTCAAATTGACCCTTCCTTATCTCAGATCAGTCCATGACTTCCTGATGAAGACATTTGTCTACGTAACAGTGCTGGTGTTTCTAAAAATTCCCTTCACAGAATGACAACTGTCAACACCTGCCTCAGACATAAGAGTTGGGGAAATTCACAAGTGGGAAATCGACTTAAGCACAAAAATACTGTTACCATTTTAGTGACGAAATTGGTCATCTCTGTTAATTCGGTGAATTGAAGGATTAAAAATATATATGGTGTCTTTAACATAGTATTGGCTGAATAATCATTTAACAAATAGAATTGGATGACTAAGTAAGAAAAGAGTCACGCTTGCTCTTTATATAGACATTTGATGAATATTTGGTCTTATCCCAAAATAACTCTTAATTTTCCCCCCCACTATTTTGGTCTTTGTAATGTAGGGAGGAGGCAAGAGAATTAAAATATTAATCAAGCCACATTCAGTCTGCAATATGCTGATCAGCCCTGCAGCCAGGCCAGGAGGACACCTGCAGAACAAAGGAAGACTTATGCTAGATTACTAACAACCCGTTCTCCACACCTGTGAAGGGGAAACAGGAACCAGCAGTCATACCCTATGGCTAAAACCATGGGGAAGCTATGGATTAAAGGCTGGGAACTACCAGCAGGCCTTCCACTCTACATATTCTTACCTTTTCATGCTTCATATCCTTCCCCTTCCTCACTGTATGTCCATATCAAAGGAAAGGGGCTAACGAAGTCTTTTAAACAATAACTCACGGGAACTAAAGCATGATATATAAACTGAATTCCCTGAACACTCTACTCACTATCTTTCCAGGCTTTTCTTCGTTCTTCTCACTCTTTGCCTTTGAGAGGAGACCACTCTGTGTGATGTTACTCCTTTTCTAATAAACTTTCCTTTTGACTCTAACTTTGGCATGCGTGTTGAATTCTTTCTTCACTCTCTGCCATAAGACCCTCTTCTTGGTACGGGGCTCGGTCTTCCTGTCACTTGGGGAAATTTGCCCTGTCCTGCATCACTTGGAGCTTTAAAATCTCAAATAAAGTTGATCCTTATGATTAGAGTCTGTTAGCATTACAATGGACAGAGACCCTGAACAACTGAACAAAGGAGGGAGGAACATAAAACAGAATGGAAAGAATCATGGAAATTTTCCACCCATAGATAGACACACCCTCATGCAAACAAAGCTTTTGAGCTAAGGCTTTATTTTATAAAAATGTGATAAAACACTTGATAAGCCTTGAGAAGACAAGCAACCATTTTTTTAAATCCTCTAAAATTCAGTACCACATGCTGAGTTGTTGAAGGGAAAAACTTTTGGTCATATCTGTTTCCTAATGTCTATTTCCTTTCTGGAGCCCCAGAAGTGTGAGCTGCTGTCAAAAGCGAGAGGGTGTGTGTCAGCCCCGCTGATCCCAGGTCCGCCCTTGACCTAACCACATCCTCTGCCACCACTAACTGGCTGCTCTAACTGGAGGACCTTGGCTGGGTTGTCTCAGGAGGAGCTGTCAGGTACGTCTCTCTGGCGAGCGCAGACTCTCCAGTTCTGCAGTTTACTCAGCTCCATTCAGAAGGCAGAGAGAGACAGAGGGAAGTCCCTTATGAACTTTTTCCTTGCTGTCATCTTCCAGGGCACTCTAATGGGAGCCAAATGACCGTGGTCCCCTGAGAACACTGCTCAGTCGTGAATACCTTGCTTCCTTCCCCCAATGCCTCTTTGAACCCACTTTGTCAAAAAACAAAAACAAAAACAAAAAACAAGTGTTGATTTTTATGATCATGTTACTAAAATAAATTCCTTAATTCTGTTGCATAATTACTAAGCACTCAAATAATGTCAAAGGTGAAAGAAAGATCTGACTATTGGATAAGCTGCCTTTTTCTTAAAAATAATGTGAATATTTTCTTTTGTATTTGCTTTTCAACTATGAGGCCCAGGAGCAGCATGCAGTTTACTTGTGGTCATGTTATGTGTTACTTTGATGCTTTACAGCTTTTACAGAGATTTTACACAAAAATGATCTCAGTGGGTCCCCAGATAACCCCGTGAGGTGCATAGGGTTGGTGGATATTCTGCCACCATTTCTCATAGGAGGAAAAAGAATAAGTTCTGTAAAATGACTAGGTCACTCTGTACTTCAGTAGTGGAACTAGATTCCAACAGAGGCATCTATCTAGAGGTTTTGTTTTTTTTCCCCAAAAAACTATTTTATCACATCAAATCATCTTTTTGAAGGAAAGATGCATACACCTTCTTAATTCAACATTCGGATTAAATTCCTGCAAAATTGTAGTCCCAGTTTGCTGGGCTCAGTAGCTGTGCTTACTAGGTGACAATTTTTTCTATAGCTCCGTATTCTTTTTTCCCTACCACTATTCTCATTTTCTTTCCTATCCTGCATCTACTATTTAACATTTATAAAAGTAATAACATCCTCTTCCATCTCTACTCTCTTCTTTTCTCTCTTCCTCCTTCCCCTGCCGTCTCTCTCTTCCTCCTTTTCTCTCTCTCTCTCTCTCTCTCTCTCTCTCTCTCTCTCTCTCTCTCTCTCCCTCTCCCCATCTCTCACTCTTTCTCTCTTTTTGTTCTTGCTCTTTGGGTACTGAACGTAACACATGACTGGGATGTATGAAAACTAAGCTTGTATAATTACAATTTCTTATAACCTCTATGCATATCTGCTGTTTTATTTTCAAAATTATTTTTCCTAGAATAATAATTTTTCTGTAGGAGTGAAGAATAGAAAAGGAAATATATGAACTTTGTGCTAATCAAAAAATGTACATAGTTAAAAAAAGTTGAGAGCTACCTAATTATTAGCTTTTCTCATTTTAAGTTATAGATGAAATGATCAAACCCAGATCTTTCTTCTTTAAGTTAAATATTTAGTGTTTTTATTTTATAGTGGTTTCCATTAGCCTCACCAATAAACCATTTTTAATATTAAACGCCAAGACAGTTTATACAAAATTTGGAAAAGAAATAACTCAGAATTTTAATAAGATACTCTCTTCTTCACCATTATTAATACCTGGTAATTTCTTACATTGATGGCATTAAAAAAAAATTCAAATCTAACAGTCAACAAAAAAACAAAAAGAAAAAAAATGAGATGGTCATTCTAGCATTCTGTTTTTTTTATTTTTTTATTATTATTTTTTTTTTGTCAAGCGAAGTGATAGCAGATGATGGGAATGTGTAAGTAATGACTAGAAATGAGCTGCATTTAGAACCTGTCTAAAAAGGTTTTTTCTAGGAGTAAGCCCTTACTTAGCTAAACTCATGGTCTGTGGACGTGTATACTCTGAACACAGCTGCATAATTTGCAATCATCATTAATCATTTCTACTTTTATACTTTTATCACCAACAAAATTATGGCAACCTATATTTTTAGTAAACCTTAATTGCATGTTTAATTTGATATTTATTTATCACTTTCAGAAGCAGTTTGCTGAACTGATTATACAAATCTAAAATGATGTTTCTGAACGTAGCAATAAAAATTCCCATCAGGAATAAATAAGATTTGCAAAAGAAGAGTATCTGCTTCTTGGCAAAAAAAAAAAAAAAAAAAAAGACTTCCAGGCTTCTTCTACCTTTAATGTGAAAATGAGTATTCATGTGGGATGGCTTTAGATACCTACTGAAAAATGCATATCAAGGAACAGATGTATAATTTATGGAACTGATTATTTTAAGCAGAGAAGCTTAAAAATGAGTTTCTGCAACTCAGGTTGTTGTCATGAGGCAAACATATGCTAATTATTTAGAATTAAAACCTGACTGTGAAATAAACAACAAAAAGGAAAAGGAATTTAAGGAAATGTTTGAGAAGTATAATGTTCCACCACTCAGAAATATTTATTTACTTTTCTCTTTCTGCAGGAAGAGATCAGATGATTGTTTATACTCTTGAAAACTCCACTAAATAGTGAGACTTGAAAAACTGAGTTTCTCTCATGGAACTGTGCTGGACATTCCCATGATCTTCAAATTTTCTTGGGTGGATGGATAAATGGATGTGTCAGCCAGAACTGAGAAATGTCCTCCCAGCCAGGCCCACGATTTCTTTTATGAAATCGAGCCTTGAATAGACTCAAGAACAAAAGCCTAAAAATAAAGATTTATAATATAGAATTATCACTGTCAGATTTACATGATGTCCAGAAGATCTGGATGGTGTTATCAGCAGCCTGATCTACGAAAGAAAATTCTCCCAGGAAGGCCCTTGCAAAAAAAAAAAAAATGTCCTAAAATGGAACCTGAAACCTGTGAGTACAAAAGCACCTTGAATGTTCTTATCTGGCAGGAAAAGGACACAGAGAGGGGCAGTCTCTAACGTAGTGAAAGCCCTTCAGTCACAGGTAGGAACTGGTGATTTGAAAAAGCAAACCGGTTGTCTATGGCCGTGCTACCCTGAACAAGCCCAATCCCGTCTGATCTCAGAAACTAAGCAAGGTCGGGCCTGGTTAGTACTTGGATGGGAGACCACCTAGGAAGACCAGGTGCTTTGGCGTAAAAAATAAAAAAATAAGGAATTGTAAACTGACAAAGTCCTTGCAATCTGTGAGGTCAACCAAGGGTTGCCTCTCCTAAAAGAGAAAAAAAGAAAAGAAAAAACAAACCACCAAAAGGAACAGAGATAATTGTGACAGCAAATCACATTGAACATGATAAGCAAAACTCTCCACTCCTACAAGAAAAAGGAGTTCCAAGGAAAGATGAGCTGGACTTTTCAAATATTCTACAAAGAGTAATGCATCCTTTGCTAGCATCTTATCTCCTGTTGTTGTTTCGTTTTGATGTCTTCTTTGGAAGAGATAATTTTCTCTATTTTAAAAAAGAAAGAGAAATGGCCCTCATGTGTAGAATGGATTAGATAGAGTAGAATACTTTATAAATGAATTAACTGCTAGCTACAAGCAGCGTCAACTTGCATGAGTTTCAAAAACATAATATTGAGCAGAAGAATGTATATAATATGACAAAAGTCAAAACTAGGTAAAAATAAATAGTATATTATATATTTAAAGGAATCCATATGTAGATAGTGAAACTATAAAAAAAAATAGAAACAATGAAAAAATCTGTATTACCATTTCTTGGAATGAGGCAATAAAAGAGAGTGACATGTGATCAAGGAGGCTGTGGTGGTAGGGAGGTATGTCACAAATACTGGCAATGTTATATTATTACCACACGCCAAGTGACTAAATGTTCACCTTATTATTATTCTTTATACTGAGTATAAATGTTACCAATATAGTCTTGTAAATGTGTGACTACAAATTTGATTTTTTTCAAAAGAGATGGGTCAATTTTTATTATTTCATTTCATTTCTTGAAATCTTATTTTCTGAAGTAGTCTTCACCCAGAGATACCTATGAAGGAACTAAAGATACAGTTTCCAGACTCATAGACAATGTTGCCATAGAGCAGAAAGTAAGCAAATACAACAAAAACGGAAAAGAAATCTCTGACTGAATGACTTTTAAAAGTTGGCATCACATATTGCCTGCCATGGCCTGACACTCAAGGCCTCTACAAGCTAAACCCAATCTTTCTAAGCATATTTCCCAGAACTTCCCCATGGGGCCTCTTCCTGAGTTAAATATGTTTCTCTGGGCCAGCCTTACATTTTCCAGCTTCGTGCTTTGATTATCTCATTCCAGTTACCTACATTTCTGATCTTCTTGATGACTGACCATTATAATTTGACCTCTTCTGGGAAAGCACTGTGATAATCTCATAACTCAGTCTGAAGCCCTCTAGCCTTTTCCTGAATCCTTTAACAACTGTCATCTCATGCTTCTAGCAGTTACCTCGTATGCCTCGTTAACACCTGTATCTTCACCAACCAGATTCTTTTTCCTCCTCAGCAGAGTTGAACTGTACTTCTTATCCTTCCTTGCAGGTAGTGTAGCTATGTGATTGGCATCAGTGGTTGCTGACAGGGGACAAAGTGAAGCACTTCAAAGCTCTAGGGAACTGCGAACTCATATCAGGAGTCAGCAAACTTTTTCTGTAAAGTGTCAGATAATAAATATTTTAGGGCGTTGCAGGTACATAACATCGCTGTTGTTGCTGGGGCTACTCTGCTGCTGCTTCCGCAGCCTTTTAAAAATGTGACGACATTTGTTAGCTTCCAGAACTGGGTTGGATTTGACCTGTGGGCTGTAGTTTGCTGACTGCTCCACAAGTTGGAAAGATCTTGGATTTCAGCAGGTGTAGGAAAAATAGAGCCTCCCTCCCTCCATCCCCCACCCCAACCTCTGCAACTGATTCACTTAGATTCTAATAGGAACAAGACTTCTTACTGTCTTTAGCTTTCTCTGAACTATAGCTATGGGACTTCCTGTGATCCGATGCAGTAAAGAAATAAACAACTATTTGATGAATTTGAACCAAGTAGAGTTCCAATTTCAAGAAGTCAGGGCCCATTATCCTAACTAGTCTTCTTTACTAAAATGTTGCTTATACTAAAAATATCCTATTTGCCTACTCTACTTTGTCTAGGAAACCATCATGATCTGATCAATCTGCCTAAGCAGCCTGCTTTAATATCATAGCTTGAAAATCCAACAGAAGAAATTCCCAAGTGGGAGGGAGAATCAAGAGGAAAGATGCGTGCTTCACCACACAAATTAAATCTGCAGATCGTTTGGAAACCTCAGGTACAGCTGACTCATAAAGTTAATATTTTCCCTCTCTTCTCTATTTTTCTGACATAACCCATATCTGTGAAGTTTCTTCTCTCTTTTTAAAAATATTCTCAGTCCCTTGTGATGCATAGAACTCACTAGAATCAACATGCCCAAGCAGTCCTGGTAGCAAGTCAGAGTAGCATAATGAAAGGTTTGAGGAGGAAAACGCCCCACCGCAGCCTGGTTCGTTCAAACACCTTGCCGGGAAGGTGCAGTTCTCATGTGGAGAAAGTATTCCTTCACCTGTATCAACAAGTTGTCCCCCCTGAAACAGAAGACTGCATTTATTTGACACTGAGCAAGTTGCTGTTTCCTTGCCTATGCTGACATTTGTTTTGTTCCTTGAAGCTGCAAACTACCTCAATGGCAAGTTTTTGTTTTGTTTCGTTTTTGTTTTTGTTTTCCTACACATACTCAGTCTTCACTTACTTATTCATGTGTCAAACTTGCGAGCCACAAGAAGACAACCAATATCAAGCAAAATGCAACAGACTTGTGACTGTTCTTGTAACGCACTTCTAGAACCAAAGGAATGAGGTAGGTTTTGATTGTGAATTAAAAGGTAGAAGAGAAAAGCAATAGCTTTCCTATAGTTGGTTCAGTAAAAGGTCAAAGCCTCCTCCCACCCTCCTGCCTCTGAAATCACATTCATACGCATGTACTTTCATTGGACTAGGCCATCGACTGGAACTTAATTCTCAGCAGCCGCAGACAGTGCACTCTGGCAGCTTATTTATATGTGAGCATGAACTCTACTAGCCTCTGCTAATTATCTGGTGAGCTAGTATTACTCAAGTGTCATAGCTCATTTGTAAACTCCTCCAGGGAACCAGCATTTCATTCAGACCTCTGAAAACTGTAACAGAAAACCCGACTAAATAAACACTGACCTTCTTTCTGGCTGCCCTGATAGATGGCACTTAGTAGCTGCAGTCTTCATGGTGTCTGTCCCCTGGCTTAGGACATCAAATGTCCATGCCTGAGTTTAACACCTCCAGAACCATAGGGTGGGGATGGTGGAGGGTGGAAAGAGAGTGAGGATGGGCTTTCACCATCCCATAAATGAATGAATGCTGGTCTAATTTGTTTGGCTAGTCTAGGATGACCCAAAAGGATAGAGTAGAATCGACTTTGTTTAATCTCCTAATGCCTTTTTTCTAATGCAATTATTTGAAATATAACTCAATAGGAAAGAGACACTCTTTATTTTGTAGGAAGAGTTTTGCTTATGTGATTAATTTTTAAAGGATTTTTAACATGATATTCTCTCCTCAAAATGGAAAAAAGGTGAGCTCTTTTAAATTTTGAATATCTTAAGAGAAGCCTTAGCCCTCGTCAAATATATATTTTTTAAAATTCATAGAAAGTTGCTATGAAGGAATCATATTCTTAGAAAGCTCCTTATTTAAGACTTAATTGGGTCAGTTCTGAGGTTATTCTGGGACCTGGGTGCATTTGTTCTCTCTCTGAATCACAGATTCTGACATGTTATTTTACAAGTTCTTAGTCTTTTTCTAAAAATTGACAAGCATATGGAAAAGTTAATAATTAAGTGAGTAAAATATGCTTATGTCTTCCAGCAACAGAGATGAAAAGAGTGCCCTATTTCTACTGTGAATCTTTCTAAGAGTATTAAAAATGCAAACCCAGATTTGACATAAGAAAGTGCAAAAGATTTTGACTCTTAAATTTGCTCTGCAGTTTTTCATTATCATACAATGTTTTCATTTTCTTTGAGATCAAACAACTTAGAACTCAGCTTTAGATCACTATATCCTACCTATACTATAGAAACTATAGAATTTTAAAAAAGGAAGAAAGTTCTTAGAAAAATGTGGTTTCTATGAAATATAGCTATATTTCATTAAAATGACTATTTCTACATTATTTCCATCTAAAGATATATTTGAAGATGATTGTTTTATAAAAGATGCTGATGTCTTTCATGAATGCATAGATGCAAATCAAATCTGATTTCTTTTAAGGATATATGAATAGTACTTACCTGTTTACTAACAATTTCTCTATTTTCTATAATTCACTGCCATATTTCAGTTATATTTAAAAAAGTAGTTTCAAACTACAAAAATAGCCTCAGAGTCCATAAAAACAATATGCCATCTTCAAACTAAAGATAAATGCTCTTTTTTTTAGAGCATGAAAAGTTCTATTGCTTGAGTTGCTAATCCATCTGTCTATATGACTTTACAAAAACTTACATACAAGAAGTCCAAGCTTAGGTAATTTGTGAAGTAATATATAAATACATGGAAAGAAAGGAAACTCTTTGTGCTGACAGACTGTGAGCTATGGAAGGGTCTCTTTCCCCTGGGGGGCCTTAGTTTCCTCAGCATAGAGTTCTCTTTACTCCATCTTTGGGTGGCTGCCCCCTTCTTGTCTTAGGCTCACAGCTTCAAGTTCACCCTAGAGTGATCTTCTGACCACACAAGATAAGCAGGTGCCTGTTACATAACTGTCTATGTAGCGCTTATCACTAACTGATATTCTTCGGTTTTGTTTGTTTAATAATCTCCTTGCACTTGGAAAACATGAACTTTATCTTATTTATGCTGTAATTCCAGCATCTAGGACACCTGCCCTATTATGGGTAGAAATGTATCCCCCGAAAAGATATGTCGACATCCTAACCCCCAACACCTCAGAATGACTTTATTTGAAATAGAGTCCTTGCACATATAATTAGTAAAGATGAAGTCAAATGGAATAGAGTTGGCCCTTAATCCAAAAAGACTGTCCTATAAGAGACACACAGAGAGAACATGATGTGAAGACACAGACACATGGAGAAGATGGTTACATAAGGTAAAGGTGGAGACTGAAATTATACTGCTACAAGCCAAGGAAGGCCTTTGGCTACCAGAGGCTGAAAGAGGCAAGGAAGGATTCTCCCTGAGAGGATTGGAAGGAGCACAGCCCTGCTAACATCTCTCTTGTCCTTTCAGATGCTGAAGGCTGACATCCCACTCCCTCTACCAGTGGCCAAATAAGTATATGCCTTAAAAATGAAACTAAAGAAAAATAAAGTTTTTGCAATAAAAACCTGCTGTATAGCAAACGAGCTGAAACATATTCTATTGCAATTCTCTAGTTTGGCTTGAAATAACATTGTAACAGTTTCATCAGAAATAGGAAGATTTTTGCCATAATTTTGTGCTCACTGTTACTGTAAAATTGTAACGTCCAGCTTTCATTGTTTAAAAAAATTTAATTCATTATGTATTATTTCTTTTTCCACAAAAATAGGAGCATACCTTTGTGGCAATGGATGGAATCTGATAGTTGAACTGAAGCCAACTCCAGTTTTTAAGGAGAAATTTTCATGATACTTCCAGGTGGGCAAATTCAAAGGATGAATCAGTGTCAAAATGATGATGAAAATATTCTGAATTAGTAATTCCCGAGGTCTGCATAATCAAAAGGGTAATAGCTCAGAAACACAAATTAAAAATTTATTCATTGCTAAAACTGATTTTTAGTGATTGCTTTTTAATGTCTAACATTTCTTGAAAACCAATAATATATGAATATATATGTGTAGATAGATGTATGTATAAGTAAAATCATTAGCA
This sequence comes from Pteropus medius, assembly GCF_902729225.1. Classification (NCBI taxonomy): domain Eukaryota; kingdom Metazoa; phylum Chordata; class Mammalia; order Chiroptera; family Pteropodidae; genus Pteropus; species Pteropus medius. Next base: position 4,522,165 of record NW_024347867.1, read on the forward strand.
TTTAGAAAATGAAAATTTTTATCATGAGAGCCTTTGTAAAGCTACTGTAACAAGTCCTTTTGTTTATACTGAATATCTCTTCGTCAATCGGTGGTAAGCATCTTCACTTATTCCTTGGTGCTATAAGAGCAATTTCTTTATAGGCATATTGTCCTGTACTCTCACAATTTTCTCTCTGTCTCATTTGAACACTATGCACAGAATTAAGCACAAAGAAGCAAGTGGATGTACTGAAAATAGAGTAAACTTTGTGGGGGTTATGTGCAGGGTCTGAGAGTGTTTCCTGTCTCATAGGAAGCATTTGCCTCATGACTTGTCATCTATACTGTCTAGCCTAGTGTCTCCTAACTTCCTGGAATAAAACCAAACTAAACAAAACAATACAAATGACATTTTTTTGTGTGTTTTGGAATTCTAAACTCTTATTACTGGAATGCTAAATCTTTCAACCCTACTGGCTGTTGTGCCTTTCAAAATTAACAGTGTTTTTTGTTGTTGTTATTTATTTGTTTGTTTTTAATGTAATGTTCTTATATATATCCCATTAACATAAAAACTTATTTTAAATTTTATTCTGAAATTTTTCTAATCCTTGCATCAAGAGGAAATATTGGCTTATTATTCAAATTAACTTTTATATCCGTAAATGGCTTGAACAAAACCCATTCTCTTTCAAATACTAGTTGGGTTTTAGATGTAGGCAAATAAGTAATATAAAAACAATTCTTAGCTTATGTTGTGAATTTGTTATTCTTGCCCTCTACATGTACTTGTTGGTCCCATGGTTCCAAATCTGATACACAAGTTTCAACTTTGCCTTTACACAAAACCATTCCATACAGAGATGGGGATATATTTTATCAGCACTATTGCCACCAACTGCTTCACCATCACCACTTTTCAATTTGTAGACAATCCAGCTAAACTGGCAAGAAGTCAAAAGTGCATCAACTGTTTTAATGGGAATACTTTGTTCTTTTGTAGATGAGTTTTAGGAACTCAAGTCAGGTCTGCAGAGAGCTTCTGTGTTATAAATTTCCGCATCGTATTGATTAACAGAATAGTATAGTTACAGAGGTCTGAAACAAAAAGAAAGAAAGAAAACCCTCTGCTTTTCAAACCAAGTTGAGAGTGCCACTTTGATGGTGCCCTTGGGTTTCTGCAGCTGTGAGTGATGTGTGCTCAGAGTAAAGGAACTCACAGGAGCTGCTGAAATGGGGTGAGGTAAGTATGTGTGTGATGGAGAGAGATTTAGCTGGCAAATAGTTGAATAACTATTTTTAAAATATCAAAACAAACTTAAATGCAAAATTTTCCTAAAATTTGAAGACAAAATATTTTAAAGTTATTTTCTATTTGGAATAAGCATTCATAGAGAATACAATTCGTTCAGCCTAGGAGAAACATTTCAGATTTACCTAATCCAATGTCTTTATTATACTGGTAAGGAAATAAAAGTGATTTATCAAGCCACTGGAATCCAGATTTTCTAACTTCCAGGTCTCAGCTCTAATTCATAGCTCTTCGAGGAAAGAGGAAATGCAGAATGAACATCCATTGAGTTTCATCCATGGGCAAGACACTGTGATAGCTGCCAGGCACTGTCATTGTCACAGCAGTGGGTAAGGGCTAGGCTCTCAATCAGACTTTTTCAGTGGGAAATTGGTTCCACCTCTTATTACCTGTGTGACCTGGGACAGGTCACTTTAGTTCTATGATTCCTAGTTTTTTCATGTATAAAATGAGGATCATAAATGAAGCTTTGTCACTGACAAGGATTAAATGAGATAATCCTCACAAATGGCTTAACAGTACTTGGCACATAAATGTTGGCTCAATAAATATTAAATTCAAAAAAGAGAGAAATAAACCTTTGCACATCATAGGGGTGGGGAGGTTAAAGTGGGAGTAGATTTTATGCCTGTTTTACAAGTGAGAAAGTTAAGGCTGAGTAAAATTTAGTAATTTGCAAACAAATCACAAAACTAGAATGTAAAGCTGTATTCATTTGAACCCCAAGTTCAGGTTGTGTCTGCCACACCACAGTGCCTTCCTATAAAAGCAGAAGGGGCTGGAAAAAACACTGAGACAATCATCTACTTTGAGAGATGTCTGCTCTGCTCATGCTGAGTTCTGAAAGCCTCTGGTAACTTTCCAACATTTCTAAAATCTGTGAAGCTCTGAACAGGGCGTTGTCCAGGTGGCAGAAGCCAATGAGAATATTCAGGTGATAGTGCACATATCACCCTAGGCTGAAGTCTGGAATGTAACCTTGACTCCTGTCAGCTAATTACCAGTTTGTTCTCAAGGTCAGGTGCTATGTCTTCTCTTTCTGCAGAACCGGCTCACTCATGCCCATTATTATAACAGCTCACCCTGTGTCAATTCTGCCAATAATGTGACCTTGGATAGGTCACTTACCTCTTCAAGATTGTATTAAGATAGATCCTCAGGCCATGCCCTGACCAGCTAACTCAGATTCTTATAGAGTGAGACCTTGAAAAATCTATTTTTTATATAAACTTTTCACTGAAGTAAAGCTTGCATCAGAAAAAAAAAATGTACAAATTATTTAAGTATACAGTTCAGTTAATTTTCATAAAGACCTTAGATCAGGTAATAGAGCAAACCAGTCCAGAAGACACCCCTTTGTGCCTCCTTACCAGTCCCAAGATAACTACTATATTTGGACTTCTAACGTCATAGATGACATGTACTGTTTTTGTAATTTATATAATTGGAATCATGCAGTGTGTATGTTCTTTTGCATCTGGCTTTCTTACTCAACATTATGTTAGTGAAATGCATCTATGTTATAGCTTGTTCATTTGCTATGTAGTAGGGGGCTCCACTTCCTGATTTGTAAATAAAGTTTTATCGAAGCACTGCCAGGCTAATTTGTTTCTGTGTTGTCTACAGTTGATTTCACACTTCTACTACGGCAGAGTTTAGTTGCGATAAAGACTTTACAGCTGCCAAAGCTGTAAATATTTACTAGCTGACACTTTACAGAAAAAAGTTTTCTGACTCCTGCTCTATAGTATCCTGTCACAAATAATACCAACGTTTTTTTAATCGACTCTGTTAGTCCATACGTTGATGGACACTTGAATTTATTCTAGTTTTGAGTTATTACAAATAGTGCCGTTGTGAATATTCTTGAACGTGTCTTTTGATGACACATGTAGACATTTCTTTTGGGTGTATGCCATATATTATATATAATTTTTTTAAAAATCTCTGACCGATCCCAATGTAAGGATGGGTTAGGAAATTTCTACTTTAGAGATGTTTAAAGTTTAAATCCAAGTGTTTAAACTATCTTGCTCAAGATCATGCTGAAAATAATTGGCAGAGCTGAGACTGACAACCAAATCTCATTTCTTGGAATGGTTCTCTTTTCTCACTATAGTTCCTGTAGTCATTATCTTTAGAACATTAACGCAAAAGGGTCTTTACTTATCTGAGGTCTTTCACAAATACGACTCCTCTACCATATCTGGTTATACATTTTCAAGAACAGGAAACGCTGCATTATAAAAATTTTAGAGAAGGAAAGGATTATATAAATCACTAACCCAATCCCCTCATTTTACAGATTAGTAAATCAAGTTACAGAGATATTAATCTTTTGCCCAAAATAGGCATGTTAAGTCTTGACTTTTGTCATTTATTACAAAATGTTTTTGAATTTGCTATTTGTGTCTTTGCATTTGATACTATTTCAGTCAATTAACTTATAAAAGTAATAGCTATACATTTTAACTATTTAGACATCACAGGAATATCTAAAGTAAAAATAATTCTTTCTCCTTCTCCTTTCAGCTCCATAATCTCTCCTCCGTAGGTGATCACTCTTAACAATTTGTTTTTTTAATCATCTATGTATATTATATAGAATGCATGTAACTGGTATGAGCCCATAACTCAGATGAGGAAGCAAATATAACTTCATTTTTATTAATTCAAATTAATTTCTAGTTTGCATCCCATTTGTAAGGTGGCCACTCAATCTCAGTTAGTTTGGAATACCCTCCCTTTTCTCATAGTTGTGCCTACATTTCAAGAGGGTTTTTGTAGCATCAAGAAATTGAGTGGGAGGTAGACCCTGGACAGCACTTGATCTTTGGTATCCATAGAAATACTAAGACATCTTTTACCCTATCTGGGCTTTGGCCACTAGTCCCCACAGATGCACTGGCCCTTGTTGTCAGACCCTGGCAGATGTGGTAGTTTCTGTGACATGCCTGAGCCACGGTGACCTCTGTCAGGCTGCCCAAGGCCCTACCTGCTCTGGTTACTACAGTTGTTTTCTCTGTGGGCTCCTGCCAGCTTCCTTGGCCTTCAGTTGGAAAGTGAGGTCCAGGTTTTAGATCCCACGAGCCTAGCTGGGGTTTTCAAGTTGCCCAGGCTTTATCTGCGGCTTTTGGCATCAGGCTTCTTTCTTTCAGGCTTACTACCTTAAACACTCACTGCTTCCTTCCAGTGCTCTCTCACCTCTCCCCAAACTGGAAGTATCTCTTTTCCAAACTTTAATAAGCATCCTTGTACATGTGTTTGACATTTTGCATTTTTATTTCTGTCGGATGTCTTTTCCAGTGAGGCAGTGGGAAAACCCCTCTCTTCTCAAACATTTGCATGTTTGACTTTTGGGGAACTGGTTGCTAGAATGATTCTTTTGTCTGTTCTTGAATCGGGGTAAGGACAGAGGAGGTAAAATGTAAACTACTGAAAGAAAAAAAAAAGGTTTATTTCTCAAATATTATCCTACCACAAAAATAGGCATATCTGTAAGGAATTATTTAGTTTGCTTTTATTTCAAAATTGGAGTGATACAATATATCAAACTGTAACATGCACTGTTTCACTTAATATATGTTGGATATATACATGTATACAGATATAACTCATTATTTTTAATGTTTCAAAGTACAATATGTTCAATTATTTTCCTTGTTGATTGATATCCAGGTAGTTTTTTATTACAAATAATGATAATAATAGCCAATATTTATTATGGTCTGAAAATGTAGCAATGTTCTAAGCACTTTATATGTATTTAATCTTCATAAAAATTCCATGAGATAGATATAGTTGTTGCTTTATTTATGCAGATGAGAAAACTGAGTCACATAATGATGAAATAACTTACTTGAGGTCATAGTGAGTTACGGATTTGAATCCCAATGAGTCTGTCTATAGAAGCCATGCTCTAACCATTACTTGGTTCTGCCTCTCTGCTTTACTAAGTATACTGGAGCACTTGCTTCTATATTTTATTTTTATTTCTGTCAGATAACCACCCACAACTGAGGTTGTAGGTAAAGTTTGTGTGCATTTTTATATTTTAAGAAATGCTTTTGGACTGAAGCAATTTACAGAACCATGCCTCATGTTGAAGAATAACCCTCAAGCGTTACCAACCCTGGATGTCAAGACTTGTTTGAAGTTACATCATGCTGGTAGGAACACTGCCCTTTCACCCCAAACTGTGTTCAGGTGTTTAAATTTTTACTTCCCTGATTATTAATGTGGATGTCAAACATCTTTTCTCCTATTTATTGGCCCTTTGCTTTTCCTCTACTGTAAACTGCCTATTCACATCTGTCGTTTTCTAATTAATTTGCAAGAGCTCTTTGTGTATTAAGGATATTAAGCCATTTTGTTTTATGTGTTGTAAATATTTTCTCTTAGAAGATCATTTGTTAACTGCTTTGTACTACATAGAAGTTATACACGTTCATTTAATCGACTCTTCTCATTTTTTTCCCTTTAAAAGTAGTTACAAAGTACTCTATAGTATGAATAGAATATTTAAAATATATATTTGGTTATTTACCCTAGTTTCTTGCTAAAGAAAGCTCTCCTCATTCTATAGCTATACAAATGGTTTCCTGATTTTTCTTCTAGTGTCTTTATAGTTTTCTTTGTAAAGTAGAAGTTGACAATCTCTTCCTTATGTAGGGCCAATTACCTCAACTCCACTTAGTATATGTACTTTAAATTGAATGTACAGTAGTGCCCCATAATACACGGGGGATAGATACTTTCTAAGACCCTCAGTGGATGCCTAAAACCATGGATAGTACCAAATTCTATCTATACTATGTTGTTTCCTATACATACATACCTATGATAAAGTTTAATTTATAAATTAGGCAATAAGAGATTAACAACAATAACTAATGATAAAATAGGACAAGTACAACAATATTTTATAATAAAGGTATATAAATGTGGTTTCTCTCTCTCAAAATATCTTATTGTATTGTACTCTTACTGTGACGATGTAAGGTGATAAAATGCCTACATAATGAGATGAAGGGGCAAATAAGACGTTATTAAGTAAGAGTTATTTGAGCACAAGCACTCCTATCCCACAACAGTGGATCTGATAACCAACACAGCTACTAAGTGACTAAGGGGCAGGATGATTCATGTCTTGGGTGGGCCAAAGCGGGATGCTGTGAGATTTCATTGTGCTACTCAGAAAAACATGTAATTTAAAACTTATGAGTTGTTTACTTTTAGAATTTTTCATTTAATATTTTCAGATCATGCTTGACCAAACGTAACTGGAACCGTGGAAAGTGAAACTGCAGATGAGGGCAACTACTATATAATGAATATTGTATATTCTTTTCCAATGACTTCTACTCCCAGATATGCTTGAATTTACTTCTGGACTAATCTTTTCCATTGATCTATCTGTTATAATATAAGTACCATTCTGCTTTGATTACAGGAGCTTTATAGTAAGTTTTGGTATCTGTTAAATAAAGTATTCCCCCCATTTCTGAAATAGAACTACAAAGTTCATTAGACATTTTTCTTCTCCAGATGCTACCTTCTTATAAATTGGTTTCCTCATGAATGAAGGAAAGCAACTTTTTTTAGGCAAATAAAGAAGCTCTATATGTTTGAAAAGTTACATGATCTGACATCCTTCAAATTTTGTCAAATAATATTACCAATTGACCTTGGATTTGGGTTAGAATTAACATATTTTTCAGGTTTAGACATTGTCTAAAGTCCAGACAATAGGAAAATTAGCCAAAAAGAGGAAAAAAGTCTAGGAAATTTCATGACTAATAAAGATTATTATCTTGTCTGAATAGAAACAATTGAGTTTAAAAATAATTTAACTGTAAAGTTAAATACTACTCTTGTCGTGCAATGTCTCTTTGGTGTCCCTTTCCCCCACCTTATCTTTATCACTAATTTGCATTCAGCTTTAGATATATAAGGCATCACATGGTCTTTATTCCAAGCTTCATTTTAAATGTGAGAAAGCTGAAGCTTATTTTTTTAATACCAAAATTTTAACTAATTTTCCACTAAATTCCATGGCTGAGCTGGTTCTTATAACTTTTGACTAAGCTATCTCTTAGTAAGTGTAGCTACATATGGATATCTCTCTACATATATCTACCTATGTTCAAATAACCCAAATAGCACATAACTCTGCACATAACATGTTATTAATTTATCATCTGGAATTAGTGCGGCAATGATTCGTGTGCCGTGATACCCTTTACGGCTTCCTACAAACTTTGAAAACCTTTTTATTTTGGGAATAATTCTGTCTCAATATCCGCCGCAGTGGATTTTTGTTCTCATTTCCTTTATATGTATCTGGGTGGTATTTGCAAGACAACAAGAATCTATTTTTGCTGGGGACACTGTTCTCTTCCTAGAGGAGGAAGTGAGAATGCTGTGCTTTGTCTCCAGCTCCAAAGCTATTAGACAGATCAGACAGGGAGCTCTGTCAGCTAGGCTCCAGGAAGGCTTCTCTCTTCTGATGGAACAACCAAACAATTGCTACTATTTACAATGGGCCAAATGGAGAAGTATTCTTAGAACAATAAGAAAAGGGAAAGTCGGCCACCAGGCAGGAAAGAAGGCTTTCAAGCAACATCATACTCAAAGAATGTGAATGTGTTTTCAGTGTAAACAGCTTACCATAGCACTTCTCCAAATAACAATACCAGGAGTGCTTGCCATGTGCCAGGCGCTTGACATACACTATTATCTCTAATCCCATAACCACTGTACAAGACAAGTATTATTCCAATCTGAGATATGAAGAAACAGAGGCCAGAGAGATTGTAATAACCTACCCATGGCTGGTAAATGTGGAATTCAAACACAAACTTGTACAATACACTTATTATATTAGGTATGCCCATGCTCTTATCTATCTTGTTTTTTAATTAAAAAAATAGATGAAAAGTTTATAGCTCTGAGTATGTGAATCTATAATCTCCTTACGAAAAGGGCAAGGCAGCACTGAGGGCTCTGTTAATAGTTTCAAATATGTTCTTTTCTGTTTGTTTGTTTCTCTGAATATCACAGAGGAACCTGAAGAAACTTTTCAAAAAGGTTGTTATGCTGTTTGCAATAGCGTAACAACCTTTGTCACATATATACGTATCCCTCTTAGTCACTCTCATACTCTTACTGCTTACAGTAACTTTGTGTTAGAAACAAATGTCCAGATTAAAGATCTAAAGTAACAATAACTGTCATACTAATTTTCAACAGAATTAATGGGATCTACTACACAAGTGTAAGATATGCATATGAAAAATAATCATCTATCATTAAATACTTGGTCATCTTTCTATTAGAGTTTTAATGTTTTATTGACCGTTTCTATTAAATGTTAGAACAATGAAGCAATCCTTTATCTTAATCACATGCATTTACAATAATTAAGAACAGAAAATAGTGGATTTAAAAGTGAAATGCCATTGGAATGTTTTGTAAATATATTAATATACAAAAACAAATCAGTAATTGACTTAGGCTTATAATGAACCATGAGAAGTTACTACGGCACAAATAATTCTATAGATTTTTGCTAATTTTTTCTCAGGTTCCACTGGGCCTAAACTGGGCCTACTCTATAACTAGGTGGACTAAGGGGCTGTTCATGTAGTATTATCTGAAGCTCTCTTTCTCACTGCCTAGCACCACACCCCCATTCAATATTTCCTTGTCCTCCTCAGCTTTCACATTGGCCTACCACCAACGACGGGAATATCCACTATGCAGAAGGGAAGGGAACCTCTTTTTAACTTGCTCTTGTTGATAACACTTTCATGGATTGCTCAGCTATTCATTAGCTATCATCACAGAAAGCAGAATCCTGGGCAAATAAATCATACAGAGGATAAGACAAGTATGCCTAAAAGTGGTGGGAGTGGGATGACAAGCATCTGGAGTCTGTTCAGGGCGCTGAATGTGAGGAGGGGGCTGGAGTGGAATGAAGGGAGACTAATAAGAAAGAAGCATGAAAAGAGAAACGATGTCCCAGAAAGTAGGAACAGGGCTTCCTCATCCTTCCTCAGTCCCTGAAGTCTGCATTTGTTAAAAGGACCATTCTATAAGTTGCACCAGACCTTAGCAAGGCTGCCATGCCTATAGTCCTGCTCAGAGGAAAACTGCTATATCCACAGCACCCACTGAGGAAGTTGCTCTAGGAAGTTCCTCAGGCACAGGTGGCCATGTTTTGCTCCATATCAGTCTGCTACCCACAGACAACTGGACCAGGGTACACGTTTAACTTTTTCCCTTTAAGACTGTAAATTACTTCAAGTCAGAGAACTCTGATTTTTCTCTGTGTTCCCACCACATAGCTCAGAACCAGGACACATTAATGTCTGTTGCATTAATTAAATGAATTTATTAAATATTTGGAAAGAAAGAAATTTCAAGTACTTAGAGAAATATCTGGGAAGAAAGAAATATCAAGAGTTTTCAGTATTTTAGTATTTTCCGCTTTTTATTTCTTCTCCTTTCTAATTTTTAATTTTTATTTCTCTGTAGTAAAAAGCAGCAGTTATCAAAGTGTGGTCTACAGAGCCCTAGAAGTCACCAATATTCTATCAAAAGGTCTATGAGGTCAAAAGTATTTTTATACATTAGGATTTTCTTTTTTCACCATTTGACATTTGCAATGATGTTGGTGCAAAGGCAATGGTGGATGCCTTAGCGCAAAGCAAAACAATGGTGACAAACTATAGCAGGTGTCATTGTGCCATCCACTTGCTGCCATCTATTCAGATTCAAAACAGAAAAAAAAAAAAGTGCCAGTTTTATTTAAGAATGTCCCAGAAGAAGCAATTATCATTTATTTCATTAAATCTCAACCTTTGAGAACACCGTTCTATGTGACACAATGGGAGTACATGGAAGTCACTAATGCTACCTACTGAAATATGAATTGTCTCAAGGAAAAGCACTTATGAGGTGCAGGCTGAACTAGCCGCTTTTTAAATGAGACACTATATTTACATAGAAGAATAACTGACAGACAAACTGTGGTTCTTCAGATTTGTATATTTGGTAGACACCTCCTTGAAAATGAACTGAGTGTGTCTGCCACTTCAATAAAAAGACCTGGTAGCATTTGCTGTGAATAATAAAATCTGAACTTTCAAATGAAAATTAGAATTTTGAAAAACTTGTAGCTGCCATTTTAAGCTTGACAGCTTTCCACACTTAAACACTCTTTTTGTTCTGATGAAATTGGTGATACTATTAACAGATGCGATTTTTTAGATACTGTTTAATGACATATGTCAACATTTATAAGATTTGCATATCTCTTTCAACCATATTTTCCATATAACCAATATTTAATATTATAAAAAACATGAGTAAAATATTCATTTAAGTGCACGATAGATCAATTAATTTTTAGACAAGTTAATTTTAATATAAACAATTATATAAATTTCATTGATATTATTTTAGACTTCATGTTGCAACTAACCTTTAAGAAATTACTACTTGTTGAGTTTTGGTATAGTACAAAAGAAGAATATCCATAATTATCTAAAAAGACTATTAAAATATTCCTCACTTTTCCAAATACATGTCTGTGTCAGGCCAGATTTTCTTTATATATGTCAACCAAAACAATGCAGAAACGGATATGAAAATCCAGCTATTTTCTTTCAAGCGCGACACTAAAGAGATCTACAAAAACACAAAATAAAGCTATGCTTCTCCCTAATTATTTTAGTTTCAAAAAATGTAGTTACTTTTTAGAGAATACATTATTTATGTTAATAGGTAATGAGTTTTTTAATATTTTGAATGCATTAATAAATCTGTTTAAATTTCTCAGTTTTATTTTCTAATACAGTAAATAGCAATTGACATAACCTACATAAACCAAAGCTCTTTTGGTTTCTCAGTGATTCCTTAAAGTATAAAGGCAGCTTGACATCAAAAATACGAGCTTTCATCTCCCCGTTTAAAAGTACTGCTTTTATCCTCATCCCTTCTTTATAAGGTAGAGAACTTTAAAGAGGGACCACATTTATGTTTTCATTGCAAAGAAAAAAAATCAGATACAAAAAAATTCAGAAATGTCCAAAGAAAATTTCTGTTTTGAAATTGAGATCGACATTCCAACTTATAGGTATGAAAAGTAAAATAGATAGAGACCCATATATCCAAAATATTTCCTAGAATACTGATATCATGCTAGCTAGGAATCCAGCATAGCAGATGAATGCAAAGTCAGCTACTAGGTTATATTTAAACTAAGAGAATAATTGCCTAAACAGGTTTAATCATTAAAAGTTCAAAATAAATCATCTAATTTGAATCAAGAGCGACTTTCACATTTTGAAAGCATATACATTCTTTTATGACACCAGACTTAGTTATAAAAGCATTGGGAATTAAGTAATGATTTTATTCACATTGTCATTATTTCCATGCAGTATTTAGATAACAGAAACAAAGCAAAAATTTTAAAAATCATGAAATATGCTATTTCTTCAGAACATTTGAGAATATAAGGAAGATCTTATTTTGTTGAAGGTGGTAGCTTAGTTTCAGTCAAATTCTGTTAACTGAAATACATTTAAAAAATGATAGTCTCAATTACTGAGCTCTCAAAGAGTTCGTTGTGCTAAATATACCTGAAATAGTTTATTTTCTCTGACTTAAAATGCCTTCGCTATTAAGTATTTGTAAATAGATTCATTATAATAGATATCTGACCTGTAGCTTTTTGGTTTTTGGTGCAATATTAATGAATGTTTTTCCATAGTATGACAGATATCTTTTAAAGAACGCAGCTTCTCGCAGACGAGCGCTGACTTGCTATTTTTATTGTTGTAGTTATATTTCTTATACAAGTGAAAAACTAAAATAAATTTATAAATTAACTATGTTAACCACATTCAACAAAACGAAAGTTAACTAGGATAGTTGAATACGATAAGCAATGTGGCTTTGCAGAAGATAAACCACTGCTAGCAACGAGCCCGAGGCTCCACTACTACCGCAGATGCGCAGATACTACTACTGAACTGACTGATGGCTATAATCACCTATGATGTTTTGTTTTAACCAAACTACAGCAAAACCTTCCTATATACAGGATGCAATGTTTTCATTGTTCTTCACTCATATTCCTATTAGCCAGAACTCTTGTATTTGGTAGGCACTGAATTACTATGACTGTACCCATTTTAACAGTCATCACACAGATGATCCTGTACTTGATAATATCAAATATTTTTATTATCTTTAGAAATGAAAACACAAAACAAAACCAAAAAATGTGTAGAGAACTTGAGTGACATCAAGAGTGTGTTCTCAGAGACCAATTTAATCACCATGCTTCAGATTGGAAAGCTTTGTCTGGAGCTGCAGATAATATCCTGCCTACAGAGGAAGTACTCAGGGATGACTTTATTTCTCATTTCTGAAAATATATAAGCTTTTCAAAGCTTTCAGAGCTATGCTAATTAAAAGGCCACAAGATGGAGAAGCCACTCCTAGAAAGAAGATTTTACTTGTTGATTTCTACTTTCTAAGTAAGAACTGTATACTTTTCTCTATTAAAAATAGAAATTTTCCATGCCAAGAACACTTTTACTTGCAAATTTTATATAAAATTATTAGTGAATAAATTCTGGCAACATTTGCTTATTCTAAAATCTAAAGCAAGAGTCAGCAAATTATAAACCCTATGAATCAAATTCAGTTCATTGTTTGTTTTTGTACAGGTGTGAGCTAGGAACATTTTAAAGGGTTGTTTTTTTTTTTTTAAGTAAAACAATACAAATAAAACAGAGAAGGCATGTGATCTGCAACATACAAAAGTAGTTACTATCTGGCCCTTTACAGAAAGTTTGCCAACATCTGCTCTAAAGAATTGATTATTTTTAAAAAGCAATATTAGTAATATCTTAAGTGAGATGTCAATAATATTTATATTCTGTTCTCTTCCTTCTTGATCCTCTTTTATTCTTTGTCTTCTTTTCCTCACTATCAAACGAAAGGCATTTAATATAGTTCTGTATTTGTTAAATAAGTTCTATCATTCAGCTCCTTACTTTAAAAATAGGTGACAAGGAGATGTACATGAATTCTCTTATTTAAAAAAAAAAAAACACTAAAATGGAATAGTCTGTTTTTGATTCATTTTCCCGTGGTTCAATAATTTTTGAGAAGAAGAAAACAGTAATCCATTTACCTGGAATGTCAACATTGAAGAAAAGCTATTCCTTAAAGCCTTCGATTTGCATTCTCATTTTTTCTTTAGTAATAATAAAAAAAATAGGTCATTAATGATTACTAAGTTTGAGAATAACTTGAAGAATGTTTAACCTGAGCTTAAGGCTTCCCAGGTAAAGTAAATAATTGTTAAACTCTGCAAAGAACTGAGCATTAACCTCATTGTCTAAATATCTTTTCCCAGAAATTAAAGTATGAATAAAATTTGTTTGGTAAAATCAGAATGAATTACACTCTAAGCCTTCAGAGAAATTCACTTTCAGAGCTGCAAAATGGTTTATAAATTCATTAATAGTCAATTTTAAGTATAATTAAGTGCTTCAAATATTGTTAAGTATCCAAGAATTACTTGTCAGTTGACCATTACAGATCTCCTTTAGCTGACTCAGAGAATGCATTTAAATAACCAAAGAAATATCATAATTACCTACTAAGGAAATGAAATGTGGTGGATGAGTATCTGGGTTCTTTGTCATCGTCGGCGGGTTATTTAGGAAAGAACATTTGAAACTAAGTCCATGGGAAAATGCTGTTGCTGGGGAAGGCACTGAGACACAGATTGCTGATGACAGCATTTGGTCATGAACACAATCTGAAAGACTAAAGTGAATTATGTTTTCTTCCCTGAAGGCAGATGGGTACTTGTTAAGAATTTCCTTAAGCAAGAGAGTTAGGATCCTTGCCACATTCACCGCCCCCTCACAATCTCCATTTCCTCCATTTGGGAGTTCTCCACAGGAAGCAGGAGACAGGCACCAGAAGAAGGCTGTGGGTTACCCATGGGGGTCTGAGGGCTTGATCCGAACTAATCCTTGCACCGCCGAAGAAGCTAGGTGGTGAGCCATCATAACCAGAAATGATTCTTCCGTTAAGAAATGCTGACCTAGAACTTAACCCGAGAAGCCCTTGCGGTGATTAGCGCTGCACCCAGCACACCACCGCTGGCACATCCGGCGCCTCACCTCTTTCGGCACTAACTGTTGCCAGCCAACAGTAAAGACTCTGGGGGACACTGTGCCTTCGAGGATTCTGCTAAAACTGGTAAAGCCCTCTGAGCACCCAGAGGGCATTGCCTTCCCAGCACTGGTAGAAACTTGCTGTACACCCCACTAATTCTTAGTGCAGGCTCCTGGCATGATGATCAGGCCCCCATGGCGGGGGTCTGCAGCCCTCACAGGAGTCAGAAACACAGCTTGCTTGAGCTGCTCTCCCCTCTGAGCAATGTTCTTTCCTTGACTCCTTAGGCCAGCTTGGACTTGAGCCCTGACATGCCTAGGCCCTCAGACTTTATTCTTCCAAGTGTACATGAGTCAGGGCAGCTGGGATCCCTGGATCTTAAAGCACCTCCTCGTATAAAACCCCTCCACCCTCATTCCACACCCCATGTTTGCCCCATGAATTTTGACCTCTGGCCCCCTCAGAGCGGCAAAGCAGCTTGAAGTCTCAGCTTTAGCCTGCAGGCTAGAATTCAACCTTGTCATCTCCTCAGCCTTAATGTTCCTACGTTCATTTCTTGAACTTACCCTCCAGCACTGAGCTCTAGCTCTGCCCTGGCTTGCCTGCCCTCTTGGCCACGCAGCCAGGCTGGCAGTGTCTGCAGTCAGTCTCTTTAGGCCTATTTCTCCGGGAATCTCAGATGTAGGACAAAAGTTAAAACTAAGGGAAAGAGAGCAATAGGGTGCAAATTTTCTCAATAGATTTCCCCCGTGAATGCCGGATGAGGGAGTACTGAAGGGAAGTTGTTACATCACCAATGACAAGTATTCTTATGGGAAGGTGAGGCTTGGTGTTAAGAGTGAGATAAAATTCATATTGGGAGCAGGACAAGCCTGAATTAAAACGTCTTTTTTTTTTTTTTTTTAATCTGGCTCCTGTCACAGATGAGAAAATAGAGGGCCAAAAATATTAATTGACTTGGCCAATACCACTCTGGTTAAAATAGAACAAAGTTGGAACCAGAATCTTGCTTCCTATCTGGGCACAGTATTCTCTACCTTCATTCATTTGAGCATTCACTGAGTGTCGATTCTAGGCCATGTTATTACAATTTAATAATTCTCGGGTATATAATAAGTGCTAGAAAGATACAAAATAAATATAAAAAAAGTAACTGTTTAAAGGGACATAGATTTGGTAAAAAAAATAAGTAAATATATATTAACTATTTTAAAATACTCCAAGGTTAGGTATGCTTGTGTGAAAATAGAAATATATGTAATAAATTTTCATGGGAATTCAGAAGTAAGAACTATCAAATTGGGCTATGATTCTTGAGGAATCATCACATGTTGGATGATAGAGAAATTAAACTGGAAGACAAGGTAAGATTCAAGAAATTTAAAAGGAATGTGAAGGGTTTTAAATGGGAGAAACCGAAGTTTTTTTGTTGGGGATTTAGATGAGAAGATTATGTAGTTTGTGTCAGACAAATTATAGAAAGCCTTGGGGAAAAAATCAGAAGTGTTCAGTAGGCAAATATGATGTAGCAAACAATGTAGATTGTATGTTTCTAGCAGAAAGCTTTTATAGAAATGGATGACAGTAACGCACAAAAATAATTTGTTCTCAGATTAAGCAAACCACCTACTTTCCAAACAAAACTTTTTTTTATCTATAATTTGTGTTAACATATCTCTTAAAATTGGTACAAAATTAAACAATACTAGTTTATGCTTATGTAATTAAAAATTCCCCATGAGTGTATTCTAGGTTAATAAGCATTTGTTACTCTATCAGGAGTTTAAAAATACAAATAGCATTAAAAACAAGAATAAGAAATATAAAAAAAGAAATTCACTCACAATTCCAATACTCCAACACCAACTGTTCCCCTTTTGCCATGTTTTGTTTTTTTTTTTTCCAGGCTTCATTTATATGCTGATGTGTCTCTTTTTATGATGGTGAAACTGTTTACCCATACTAATAGATATAGTAAAATAGACTCTCTTTGTTTCTAACATAACAATAATTACCCTACTATTATTAAATGAGAACTGCTGTTTGGTACAGGGCAATATGAGTTAGGTGGACAATTGGTTTCCCTGCTCTTCAAAATAAAGATCACACTATGCACTATGTGGTATCTCCTACAGATATTTTAAATTCAGCAAAGTGGTCTGCAGTTAACTGTCTCCTGCTTCAACTAGCTGACTAAAGGATAAAGGGCAACAGCTGCAATACTTCCTTTGCATGTGTGCTTGTGTGTCTGTGTTTTAATTGCCAAGTTGACGCTAATCTCTCTAGAGAGTTAAACATTAAGTAGGTTATATCTTATGGAAAAAATCACATACCTCTCTGCATATGAATTAAAACAATTAAACCCAGGCTATTTATTGCTAATATGTTTCTCAGATTTAGTCATCATTATCAAGGGAAATGTTTTAATATTTACTCTGTTAATATTTGAATACAATTATATAAGAGTGTAGTTATATCGATTGTGTATGTGTAATGGTTCACTTATCGCTGATCAAGTCATTATCCCCAATGAACTAGATTTGCCTGACTGGAGGTAATGTTCTAAAGTGTATAACATTTATTCAGAGGTTTTGTTTTATTTTAAAACCTTTGTTAGCAAAACCTGAAACTTAAAAGTTGCCCAAATTCCAGAATGTAGCCAGAGCTCCAATTTGTTGAAGAAAGTATGAAAAGGTCTTGATTCCCAAAGACCTTCTATATCTTGATTTACATAACTTTGCATATGCATCATAATCTTTGCTTATGAATTACAGAAGCTCAAATGAAATTAGGTGATACTGCTTTCAGCAATTGTACACATACTATAAAAATAAAACCAAATTCCAAAAAAAGCAAAAATCTTAAAATGCTTGTAATTCCATCACAGCAAAGATCGAATACCATTATATCTGCCATGAAGTTCATTCCACTGCAAAAAAAAAAAAAAGACTTTTGTGATACTTTTAAGAAACCAAAATCTATTTTTAGAGTTCTGTCTTTATTTCATTAACTGATATTTCATATGATGCTTATACTACAAGAACAAACCAAATATTTTTTTGTGTAAGAAGATATTGTGATAATGATGGTCTCAACTAAAAATTAAAATTTTCACTATTTTATGTAAAGTTTTATGGAGAGATCAGCATTTTATACAAAAACATTTTTGCCTCTAATTAATTTTCTTGCTCCTTGCTTTTTATAATTAAAAAACCCTCTGACTTTGAAAATTATCTTTTAATGATAACAATAATAAATGGTAATAGCAAAATACATTTATATTGGAAAATTTTCCACAAAGGCTATCTCAGTATATTTTCATAAAAATTTTATGTAGTAGCAGTTGTTGTTTTATTTTGGATGGGTCAGAACACTGAAGTTAGGTGAATTAAAAAGTCTTTTTAATTTTTATAACAAGTTAATGGAAACCCCATTATATGAGTTCATGGCTGGTTTCCCAGTACATTGTTCTTTTCACCAGCCTTGTATAGCATATGTTAATTACAATGGAGCAATGATTGGAAGTCTCCAAAAGGTTACCTTACAGTTATTTTATTGCTTCAGCCAAAGTATTTTGTCATAGTTAAATGTGGTGATTTGTGCTCATGTGCTTACTCTACATTGGTCCACCAGTAGCTTTGCTTGGCACAGTTTTAAAGCACTTGCTTATCAGTAAAAACATGTGCCCTCTCTCATCTCTTGTGTCCACTCTTGCTTCATCCAGTATCCTCCCCCTCACCCGGATACTGCCACATCTAATGAGCTTACAATTATTTTTAAACTTCTTTCCATGAGGTGGTATCTGCATACCAGCTGCGCGGAGAGAATGTAATTCATCCCGCAGAAGTTAAACCATAGGTCATGTGAAGAGCTAGAGGTAGTAAGAGGGAGATATTTTATGCAACTCTCCATGGAAATGTCAAACTCAATATCATGTAGCTATCCGACTCCAGATTTTAGAGTTTTTAATGTTTTTTGCTAGAACCAATTAGTGAGATCAATTAAAGTTTAGAGAAAATTTTTTCTCAGTTTAACAAGGAAGGCGTGTGTGTGTGTGTGTGTGTGTGCATGCACACGTGTGCATGTGTGTGTGTGAGAGAGAGGGAATAGGAAATGGAGAAGAATGGAGAAAAGGAGGAAGAAAATAAAAGAAAAAAGAAAAAAGAAGAGATAAAAAGAATGGAAAAGAGAAAAAAAAGGTACAGGGCTTTTTGTATACACATGTTTTCCTGTTCTTAAAAAAAAGTGACTTAACTAATTTAATTCATTTGGCTAGTAAAAATGATTTTGGTTGGAGAATCAATAAATTTGAGGCTATTGGCCACCTCAAATTTATTGATTCATATCAGAGGTTTTTAATATCGAAAGTTATTAATCGGTGAATAATGGTGAGATTGAAGAACTAGACAAAAGTGTAGTATACTGTTGAAAAACAATAAAATCACAAGTGAAAGAACAATTTAGATAACTGTTGAGTACCACACAGTTAGGAGCACTTGGAGTGCACATGATTTAGATTCTATCCAAGGTGAGGCAGGAATATCGCATCCTCATCTCAGTAAGCACCACCACCATCTACTTAGGTCCAAGCCTGGAACTCATTAGTGGAACTCTTTACACTTTCTTAACACCAGCAAAGGGAGATGAGAGAAAGAAATCTCATTCTAACTGGAAGGTGGGTGGGTATGCCAACTCAGCGCTCTTCATCTCTTATCTTTCTTCGCTGCAGCTGTCTTACTTTAGGCACTTATTATATTTCACCAGTATAACTGCAACAGCAGCTTGACTCGTCCTTTCCTCCTAATCCTGCTACCATCATCTTTCCAAAGTACAAATATGTTCAAACCCCTCTGCTTAAGAAGCACTGCCCTTGCCTCAAGATAAAATTCTAAGGTCTTCGCCAAGCATATAGGGCCTTTTATGAGTCAATCTCTATTTAACTCTCCAGTCTCCATTTTTCATTCCTTCATCCGTGGAACTGGACATCCCTATTGAACAGAATTACATGCAGTTCCAGAAAAGGCCACATTCTATCATGATGCTATATATCTGGGCACAGTCTGCTCCTGCAGAATCCCCCTGCTCTATCACCTGGCTGGCTTTTGCAGCCTCATCTCTTTCAAGAAGTTTTGCCTGCCCCAGCCTGCCTCCTAGTCCCATAATCTGTTTTAGGTTCCCTCCAGAGGCTCACTTCCATCTCACACTGTACTTCTCTTTGTCACAGTAAGTATTAGAATTTGTTTCCTTTTCGGTCTCTGCACTGAACTTTGAACTCCTTCTTGATGCGTACCTAACACATTCCTGGCACTGATAGGCATCCAAGAGAGTAAATCCTTGTTTAATGATTTAAAGAATTAATGAACTAACAAACAACATGGTAACAAAAAGAAATGAAGAGGAGACAAGAACATAAAGTTTGGGGTGGGCAGAAGTGATGGCAGAGTTGTTTCTCTACAGTGTTACCTGAAATGGGGAAAATGAAGAGCCCAGGAGCACTGGGGTCTAGTTCAGCTGTGACCCTCCACTGCTTCTTATTTCTCCTTTCTCCTTTTCTTCCTATAACACTTTAGTTTATTGTATTTTATAGAGGTACAATTTACATGCAAATTTTATGTATGCATACAATTTGACAGTTTCGATAAACCATCAGCCCAATCGTGTAACGAACAGCCCAATCATAACATAGAATATTTCAGTAACTTCAAAACCGTTTTCTTTTCCAGCCAACGGTCTCACAGACAATTATAAATAATTCTGTCTGTTGTTGAACTTCATATAATTGGAGTCAAGTGTCTTCTTCACACAGTATTAGTTTGTGAGATTCATCTGTATTATTGTGTATGTGAGTAGTTCTTCATTTTGTATAACTATATCACAATTGTTTATCCCATCTCCTCTTGATGAACATTTGGACTTTTATTTTCAGTCTGGGGTTATTATGACAAAGCTGCTATATTCTTGTACCTGTCTTTTTGCCCACATGTATATTTATTTTTCTTGGCAAATACATAGGAGTAGAATTGCTAGCTCATGGTATAGCTGCATGTTTAATTTGGTAAGAAGCTAACAAATACTTCTTCAAAGTGGTTGTATTATTATATACTCCCACCAGCAATGGATGAGAGGTGCAGTTGCCCCCTAAACCCTCACCAAATATTTGGGCTTGTCAACTTTATATAATATTTGCTCTTCTGGTTGGAGTGAAATGGTATCTCACCATGGTTTTAATTTGTATTTCTTGTTGACTAAGGATGTTGAGCATTTTTTTATGTGTTCATTAGACATTTGTATGTTTTCTTTAAAAAAAAAAAGAAAAAAATATATATTGTAGGTTTTTTATGTACCATGGATACTAGTCTTGCGTCATGTATATTAAGCTAAGTTAGTTACTTGCCTTTCTATGTTTTTAAGAATTTTTGATGATCAAGAGCTTTGAATTTTAATTTATTTTGCCTAACTTATGGTCGCAAAGGCAGACTATGAGTCTTAATAGTTTTAGCCTTGACATTAAGGTCTATGGTCAATCTTACATTAGTTTTGTGTATGGTGTGAGATAGAGGTTTAAGGTTCACTTTCTTTTTCCTGTATTTTTATCATATTGTTCCAGCGTCATTTGTTGGAAAAAAATTTATCTTCATAAATTTCATTAATATTTTTGTAGATTCCTAAGGGTCTTCTACATGTCATCTGTAAACATAGATTTGCTTCTTGCTTTTTAATCCTTATGCTTGTTATTTTTTCTTAAATGTTTATTTGAATTACCAGGGAAATTATCTGAGTCTGGAGAGTTCATTATGGGAAATATTTAAATTATAAATTCAATTTCTCTTTGAATAGGGCCATTTTACCATTGAGCATGCTATTAACCATAGTTTTTCATTGATTTTGTTATCAGTCTGAGGATATTTCTTCTGGTCTGCTGTGAGTTTTAATCATGCAAGTAATCTAAATTTTGTCAAATGTTTTTCTGTATTGATTGATATAATTATGTTTTTTCATTTTATTCTGTCAATGTGCTAAAGTATAGTAATTAAGTTTTGAATACTGAACCAGTTCTGCATTCATTGGATAAACACTACTTAGTTATAATGTATTATGTTTTTTATATGTTGCACCATGCAATTTGGTAATATTTTGGTAAAAAAAGTTTGTATTTATGTTCATAAAAAATACTGGTTTATCATTTTCTTCCCTTGCAATATCCTTGAAGGTTTTAGTATCAAGGTTATGCTAGCATCATAAAATGAGTTGAAAACTATTCATTCATTTTCTATTTTTGGAAAGAGTTTTCTAATCAATAAGACCATATAGATTGGACATTTTCTTCATGAGCAGGCTTTTATTACAAATTTTATTTTCAAACAGATTTTAGACAGTTCAGATTTTCTCTCTCTTCTTGCGTCAATTTTGGTAAAAATATTTAACAAGGAATTTGACCACTTTATCTATGATATTAGATATATTGACATAAAGTTGGTTACCCTATTTTCTTATGATCCTTTTAAAGGCTGTTGGATCCCTAGTAATAGTAGCTCTTTCATTGGGAATGTCTATTAGATATATTTTTCTTGATCAGACTTGCTAAGCCTTTATCAATTTTTAAAAATCTTTTAAAATAAACTACTTTTGGCTTTAAAATTTTCTATAATGTTTCTTTTCTACTTTATTTGTGCTTTTTTTCTTTAGGGTTAATTTATTGTTTTTCTAATATTTTAAGATAAAAATTTGGATTGTTGATTTTAAAGCTTTCTTCTTTTACTATATAAGCCTTTAAAGCTTTAAATTCCCTTCTATGTGCTGCTTTAGCTTCGATCAACAAATTTTGGTGTTATGTTTTTATTATCATTCTCTTTGAACTTTCCCTCCAGCTTTGTTGAGATACAATTTACAAAAAAATAAAATTCACCCATTTTGATCGTACAGTTTGATCAGTTTTGGAAATTCTATCTAATCACATAACCACTACCACAATCAATATAGACAGTATTTCCATCACTTCAGAAAACCCTCTCATTCCTCTTCACAGTCAATGCCTTCCTTCAATTCTTTGTCCCACATATCATTGTTCTTTTTTCTGCATTTTGCCTTTCTAGAATTTAACATTTAAAAAAAAAAAATCATACTGTTGTAGTCTTTTGGTTTGACTTACTTCCCTTAGCATAATATTTTTAGGTTCATTCATGCTGTGTATATTCATAAGCGTTTCGTGGTGGTGCTGAGTAGTATTTCAGAATATGGATTCACCAACTGAAGAGCATTCAGTTGTTTCTACTTTTACATCTTATGAATAATGCTATTATAACATTCACATAATGTTATATAAAATATAACATATAAAAGTCTCTATGTGCACATGTGTTTAATTTCTCTCTTCACTATCTAGGAATGGGATTTGTGAGCCAGATGATAAATGTATGTTTAAACTTCAAAGATAGTGCTATAGTGTTTTCCAAAGGTACTGCAACATTTTGCCTATCTACTAAAACTATATGAGAGTTCCAGTTGCTCCACATTCCTCACCAGCACTTGGTATTTCAAGTCTTTTTAATTATAGCCAGTCTAGTAGGCATGTAGTGGGATCTAACAGTGGTTTTATTTGCATTCCCTTGATAACTATAGATGTTGAGTATACATTTTCATATGCTTTACCATCTGTATATCTCCTTGTATAAAAAATCTGTTCAAATCTTTTGCCAATTTTTATTGAGTTCATCTGCTTACTATGAAATTCTAAGAATTCTTTATAGATTCTGGACACAAGTCCCTTGACAGACATATGCTTTGCAAATATTTTCTCTCAATCTATAGCTTGCCTTTTCATTTCCTTCAATATGTATTATTCCCAAGAGCATAAGTTTTTAATGTTATTAAACTCCATTTTATCAATTTTGTCTTTTATCAGCAGTGCTTTCTGTGTCCTAGTTAGGAGATCTTTGATTAACTCAACATCACAAAGATTTTTTTTCTATGCCTGTATTTATAAGATCTCTTATACTGAGGGCAATGATCCATTTTGGATTCATTTTTGCTTAGGGTATGAGGTAGGGTCAAGATTAATTTTTTTCAGTTCATAAACATACAATTTTTTTTTTTTAGCACATTTTGTTTAAAAGACTATTCTTCTTACACTGAATTAGCTTGGCACCATTGTTGACAACCAATTGATCATATAAGCATGGATCTCTTTCTGGATTCTGTTCCATTGATCTCGTTGCCTATCTTTACACTATTACCATACTGTCTTGAATACTGTAGCTTTATAGTAAATTTTGAAATTTGATTATGTAAGTCCTCCAACTTTGTTCTTCATTTTCAAAATTGTCATTGCTACTCTATGCCTTTGCTTCTCCTTATAAATTTTAGAAGCAGATTATTAATTTCTTCAAAAGAGCCCATTAGGATTTTGATTGGTATTACATTGCATGTAGAATTGCCATCTTAATAATACTGAGTCTTCTAATCCATGAACTCGTGAATCTCTCCACTTATTTAGGTCTTCTTTTATTTCTCTTAACAGGGTTGTATAGTTTTCAGTGTAAAGGTCTTACCCATCTTTTAATAAATTTATCTCCAAGTATTCTTACACTATTATAAATAAAATTTTAAACATTTTTCCAATCGCTTATTGCTTGTATATAGAAATACAATTGATTTGGTTGATTGACCTTATACCTTGCAAGCTTGTTATAGTCACTTATTAGTTTTAGTATAACTTTTTGTAGATTCTTTAGAGTTTTCTATGTACGCAATCATTTTATACATAAATACAATTTTACTTCTTCCTTTCCAATCTATATATGCCTTTTATTACTTTTTGGTCATAAACTATTATCCTTTTTACATATTTCTGAATTCAATTTGCCAAAATTTTGTTAAAGAATGTAGCATTTATGTTCTTGTAGCACATCAACATGATGTCTTTTGTTTTAGTATCAAGATAATTCTAACCCCATTAAATATTGAATGTTCCCTCTCTCTGTTTTCTGAAAGAATTTGTTGTTTAGAATAGTCTTAATTTTCCCTTAAACATTTAATGAAATCACAGTGAAGACCACTGAGTCTGAAGTTTTCTGATTTCCTGTGATTTTTTTTCCCCTTGAATTCATAAATTATTTAGAAGGATATTAATTTCCAAATAGTGATGTTTTCTTATATATCTTATTTGTATCAGTTTTTAACTTAATTTCATCATTGTCAAAACCATATTAGGTATGATTTCATTATTTTAGAAATTTGATTGAAGCTTGTTTTACAGTTGAATATATTAATCATCTTGTCAAATTTATACTATACCATATGACATTTAAAAGAATATATCATTTGTATTCTTTAAACTGTTGAGTGTAGGGTCCTATAAATATCAATTAGATCAAGGTGGTCAATAGTCTTGTAAAAATATTCTATGTTTCTGATTTTATTTTGTCTAACTATGATTGGGGAATTGCATTTTTTTTCCAATATTTTGAAGTTCTGATATCAAGTACATAAACATTCTTTACTGTTATGTTTTTCTGATGAAGTGACTACTTTATTATTATAAAATGTCCCTCTTTATCTTTGGCAATATTTTTAACTTTAATTTTTTTAAATCTTATTTTAGTATAACCACTCCAGCCTTCTTATACCTCTGTTTTCATGGTATATCACATATTAAAACTACACTAAGATAACATTTGTCCTCTATTGGATTGGTGAGATCCAAAAGGTAAGGCTCTAGAGAAATAAGTACTCTCATACATTACTGAAGGAAGAATAAAATATTATAACTCTTAAGGAAGAGAGACTGGCAATATCTATTAACATTACAGATGCATTTACCCTTTAACAACAAAACAGCATCTCAGAATCTAGCCTTTGGTTATACCTGTACACAAACAAAATAGCATATGCAAAAGAATGCTTCTTGAAACACTGTTTTCAATAGGAGAAACTGGAGACCACTCCATAGATGAGGAACTAGGAGTCTTGTTGAACAAAATTTAATTCGTTCTTATGCTGGAATACTATATGGCTGTCGAAAAGAATGAGGAGGATTTCTATATACTGTTATGGAGAAATCTCTATAATATATAATTATGTGAAAAAAAGCAAGGCGTGGAACAGTAAACTATATTTTTTATAAGAAATAAAAATATGAGGAATTTTGTTTATATGCGCAAAATATATGAAATGACATAAAATAAACAGAAATTCAATAATAACTTGAGTGGATAAGGGGAGAAAGTGGTGAATGGGGACAGCAAAGTATAATACTTCTGCATGTACCTTCTTATATAGTTTTGATTTTGAGCCATGTTCAAAAAAAAAATTACTGTAAGAAATTTGTAATCTGGTAACATACATAGGCTTCTGTCCTGCTAAATGTGGTTCTGTGAGATGGCAGACGAGAGGAAATCTCGCCCCTCAAAAAGGTGGGGCAGGGGTTAGAAGGCCGATATTCGCAGGGGCGCACTGGGCATGAAGCCATCCAGAACAGTCAAGGCATTAGCCCAGTTTATCTTGGCCCCATGCGTGGCCTGATTCCACCCATTGTCTTGGCTCTCTATAGTGGTTATTCAGGTCATGAAATTGCCTTGGGAAAAGAAGTAATAAGTTAACCAGATGAGCTTCCTCTCTCTGTAACCTGGCCCTGTGAAGGACTTGGGGAAACACTGGCAAGTGTTTCCACCACTTTTCTTTGAAAGGCCTTTCTATAATTAATTATCTTTTCTCTCTCAGGAAAATGGTTCCATTGCATCTAATCTAAGTTTAGTTTCCTAATTCCATTGCACTTCTTATGAAAATAGTTCAGACAATGAAAATAATCATCCTCTTTCTGATATTTCAAGGAGGCAAAGATTCTTAAATGATTCCTTTAATCAGAGCTTAAGTTGGATATGGGTGTACAGCCTAAAGCATTTCCTCAGATAAACTCAGAGATGTTTGCCCACGCTGCTTGACCAAGCATACTGAACTTTCCGGGCTTTCGGACTTAAGAATTATTAGTTCTTTAGCTTTGATCCCAGATCACCTTTTAATAGGCCATATCCTCTATTAGTCAAAGCAGTGGAAATCAATGTTGTAGTTGACAAAACGAACAGCTGACAGTCCCAGGGCTGGGAAGAAGATGCCCCTAGGGCCAGATAATTAAGGCCATCTGCCTGGACTCAAACTGTGCAGCAGAGAGAGGAGGGACTTCGAAAGGAGTCATTCCACATCCCATCCTATGTACCAGTGATTTGAAGGAAACCATAGGTAATATACTTACATTCCCTGTGCAAATCTGGAGGCAATTGGTTTAGGTGATTTGAGTGTGACAGGCAGAAAGGCCAAGAGTATCATTTTTATGAATGTTTCTTCAGAATATATGACCTGAGGAATAGAGTTTTTTCTCTAAGTAATTGAATATGAGACTGAGAGAATAAACAGGGAAAGGAAATGAAAATATATGTGTGTGTAACACGGGTGCGTGGGGTCCCTCTGCCTTCAAGTCAACACATTCTGGAGCTTCTTGCTACTCCAAATGTATGGTCTATAGACCAGCAATATAGGTATCACCAGGGAGCTTGTTAGAAATGCAGTCTTGGGCCCTACTCCAGATCTGCTGAATCAGAATCTGCATTTTAACAACAAACCAAGGTGATTGCATTCACATTATAGCTTGAAAAATGCTGCT
Source organism: Pteropus medius (assembly GCF_902729225.1). Taxonomy (NCBI): domain Eukaryota; kingdom Metazoa; phylum Chordata; class Mammalia; order Chiroptera; family Pteropodidae; genus Pteropus; species Pteropus medius. The sequence goes on from NW_024347867.1 coordinate 4,549,325, forward strand.
CTACCCAGCAGATATAGGCAGAATGGTATCTCACTCTCATTTGAGCTCTCTCTTTTAGCCTCCTTCTCTTGTACTTCAGAGATCTTCCAGGCCTGAAGTCAGTCCACTCAATAGACGTGTGTGTCCCTGACCACTGAAGCGATGGGATGGGATAAACCATACTTCCCTTGCTATCCTGTTCGCTCAGTTGGCACAAAGCAGAAACACCATTGAGCAGTTCAAAGCAAACACATTTATCTTAATAACCAAAGACATTTTTAAAGCACTACCTACAACAAAAGAGGGAAAGTTGAAACTCTCCCCCTCTGGCACGCCTCTCAAGATTTCTCCTCTACAGCTCCATCTGCCTTCCAGGATGCGGGAGTGGGAGATTCCCTCACTCACAGAGACAGTCTTACTCCTTATACTATCCTCCCTTCACCGTTGCAAAGAGCCAAGTCTGTGACATCTTTTTTTGAAAGTTGTGAAACGATTTTAGCTGGCCAGTAAATGATGCAGGTGACTCTAGGTTTCCTTGTTGGTGGTAGAGATGGCACTTTTTGATCCTATTTGCAGCTCCACTTTCCCACCAATGGGAGCTACAAATGGATGGGTCCTCTAACTAGGGGACTTAATAAAATAGCCTGTCCTGGAGAGGGCAGTTCAGTGTGACTAATGAAAACCCAATAAGGAGCTAGACTCCCTAGGTTCTAACCCCAGCTCCAGGTACAACAGCACCTGCTGAGCACTGGCTAAGTACCTGCTATCATAACATGGGTGCAAATAATTTCTGAAAATGTTGCAGAATACTGTTGCCTTGTGAATTTAAAGAACAATTTTAGTGATTAACTTAGAACCTGATACAGGTTTATATGTAGAAAAAGTAACATGTATGCTTAAGAGCTCTAAGACCATTCGCATTGGGCAAGAAGTGGAGTCAAGATTCCTTGGTATTTCTTCCTCAACCTCAGTTTCCTGACTTCACACGTAGGCTTATTGCATCTGAGTATACCGAATTGTTCAGAGAACTGACACTATTTTACCATTGTTTCAATTCTCCCTATCATTTTACTTAACTATCACCGTGCTCTTTTCCTATTGCACATACTTGTCAAGTGGGGCATTGTAGTTAATTTCCTTCCTAAAGATGACCTGGAATAGAGGAGTTGGCATAAAATTATTTCCATATAATTGCATAACAATAAAGAATAAAATTAATAAATCAAATAAGCTACATACAGATAGAGAGCTCTCAGTAAATTTGGATCATTGAGAACAATACTCCTTGAGTCACTAGATAGTCTGTGTGGTGAGCCAGTCCTGTGGTGGTGTCCTGCACTGTGTATCTGCTAGCATGGCTTTAGGAATCATAGCCAGGCTGATTAATTTGGTCCAGATATTAAGAAAGTAGGAATCCTATTTTGAAATGTGCGAAAACCTACAGGAAAGGGAGAGATATTTATCATCATATCATGTGGACTTAGTGTGTGTTTAGATCATTTCTAGATTTTCTATAAAATTTAAGAAGTTATTTTAAATTTCTTTAAAGTGGTAAGATAATGGAGTACTATCTAAAGAAGTAGAGTAAAGGACTGTTTGAATAATAGAATTATGAAAAATTTAACTAAAAGAAACTTTAAAGATCATCTGCTGCAACATTTCATAAAATGTTAGCATCACTTCAATGGGATCCTTGTTGGCTATTGCTTTGAGTTATAGCAGGAAAGTATATAGCCTTAAGAGCTGTGTGGACCTAGGCTTAAATACCAGTTCCATCACTTTTTGGCTATTTGATCTAGGTCAAGTTGATTAATTTCTATTAGCCTCGGTTTTCTCATCTATAAAATGATGCATAAAACCTACCCTAGAGATATTAGTAAAGATTAAATGACAATATATATAAAGCACTTAGCACTATGCCTATGCGTGCCTTGATAAATGTCATGTAAAGCACCTAGCCATAGTAAGTGCTCAATAAAACTTAAAAACAAAACCATATAAAACTCATAGTTCCAAGAGCCTTTTTTCTTGCTTACCTACTTTGAAGAATTGTTATTAGGAATGAATTTGTAATATTTAAAGTACATAGCACATGGTGGATGCTTTATTAATTATAAGGGTCATTACTCTTTCTTCCAGATGATTATTCTATATCATTTATTCATTCATCAATCATATATTTATTACTGTATGCCAGTGGTTTGAGGGAACTCAATAAATAATACACTTATAGTACCTTTCCAAAGTCTGGAGGCAATTGGTTTGAGATGGTCTGAGTGTCACAGTCAGAGAGAGGCCAGGAGTTTGGGACTAAGTAACAGGCCGATGATGGCGCCATTGATTGAACTAGGGCAGTCGAGGACAACAAGACTTTGGGAAGGGGGATTGTAAAGAGGAATCAGGAGTTATATTTTTCACCTATTAAGTTTAAGATGCTCAAAAATCATTCAAGCGAAAGGTCATGGAGATAATTGAATATATATATATAGCTAGAGATACTTGGCTGGTGAAAATAATGGGTTCCTTATCACACATATATGGTATTTAAAACAATGAGACTGGATGAGGTACTGAAGAAAAAGTGTATAAAAGAAATGATAGCCTCAAACTGAAATCTGAGGAGCTCCAACATTTAGAACTTGGTGGAACACAAGTAACTCAATAATACCCCAGGAAGCCAGTGTCAATGTTGTATGGCTCAAATATTTAGGATACTTTATTTTGAGGCTTTCTTTTTGGAATTTCAAAATATCATCTTTTTTGGAGCAACACAGAGCAAGTCTGTTCCTTCGAGTATGTGGGAAGGCTCCCTGCATGCCTTCAATTGGAGTTTTCTTTTTTAGCCTAAAATTACCCACATGTCCTTGAATGTAGCTCAGAAGCAGACATCACCTAAACCTTTCTCTCAGCTTGACCAGCCAACCACCTGCAGAACTCTTAAGCAAATATAGAGTGAGATGGAGTAAAAGAAAAACAGATAAATTACTTTCAAAATCCACTGCTGTGGCCTTAATGAATCGTGACTGTGGCTGTAACTAAAAGAGCAATGGTATAAAGCGCAGAAATGGTCTTTTAGAAAAAACCATAAGGCTAAGAGGGCACCTTCTACAGTCAGTTGTGCTTCCAGCAGCTTTAAAAATGTGGAGTGGGAAAGTGTGCTCTGGCAACATAAAAACTATAAACCAACTGGACTTTTACTAAAATTAAGTCTGACTGTTCAAGTTTCCTCCTTGAGTTTATGACTTCAGCCAACTCATTTGTCTTTGCCCAGTCCTGGTTTTGATTCTCACTTCACAACTCCAGTTTAGTATCTGTTACTTAGCTGTATGATCTTATATTTGGACAGCCATTAATTAACCTTGACATCAACATAACTCTGCCCTCCAGTCTCCATTTTGGTTCCAAAATTTACCTACTACTCTTCAGTGCTTACCCCAGGTTTTGGTCTTGCTATATCCTGACATATCTAGAGAAAGCCACATGGAAAACAGGTACTGGAGGTAAAAACTCCAGCTACTGGGCAAAGGTGAGATTTTATTCTTGTGCTCTGTGTACAATGGCAGATTAGTCTGCAATGGCTTTTCCAGACACCCCTGAATATTTAACAATGCTGCTACCTAGTAATTTCTTGACTAAGAGGTAGCCGACTAACCAGGTTAGACCATTCCAACCTGGCAGGCTGTGATGAGTGGTCTTCAGCTAGGTATTAAGTACCTGACTGGATAGTTGGTTCAGGTGATTCTACTCAAGGTAGCATGACTCAGAGTTGAATTTACTTCCTTTTGTGATGCTAACTATTGCCCAGCCAGAGGACCATACACTGGGCTCTCTTCTGCTGTGGCTCTTTCCAATATCTTCCTAAGGCTCACTTTCTCATTGACCCCTCTTCCTAAGGACACCTTCTACCTCTTTCTCCTCTCGGCAATGATTATCAAGCCCTGGCTACATCAGAATGATTGGGAAGAATTTATAAAATACAATATATGTACGATATTCTTTAGGGGATTCTGATTCATTAGTTCTCAAGTATAGCCAGAACTCTACATTTTCTAAAGTTCTTTCTAAAGTGATCTACACCCAAGTAACCAGGTTCGGGACCCATATTTCCAAAGAATCTAAGACAGGGGTATGAAGTCCTGGCTTCATGGGTCTCATTCTATATGGTTAACACTAACCAATAGCCATGTTAGTCAGTTTGTTTCTGCTCTGGCCATTACTACTCTTCAAACTGTTCTGATTCTCAGGTCTTAATGGACTTTTTGGTTACTCAAGATTCTCAGATCCTAATATTCCTTTTGATTCACTGTTCCAGTTCACTGAGAAGAGGTATAAATTTTGTTTCTGTGGTTTGATAGGGGATAAGGTGGAAGAGATCGCACTCCTCAAATACACATGCTCTCCTGTCGTTTCTTAGCCCCCATCCCCTATCATGCTACTAGTTTTATCCAAGGAATTGGGAGCAGTAGTGACACATGTAATTTCTGGGCTGAGTCCATTAAAAGCTGGTGTGACTTTATATCCCTCTCCTCCTATATAGTAGCCACCTTGAAAGTCACATCTTTAGATGGCATTATTATGAGGTGGAGAGGGGCTGTGTTGCTGAGTCATAGATGAAGAAGAGTACCTGCCAGCCTCCATCAATCTCTATGTGAGCAGTAAATAAACGTTTTATGTGGAGCCACAGAGATTTCAGGATTGATTTGTTATCACAGCATGGTCTACCTTGTCCAGAAGTAAACAGAAACAGCAACTTTTAGATAAATTGCTGCCAAGACAACTAAGCCCCAGCTATTTTGACCTGCGTTCCTAGTTTCTTGTTCTCTTTCCCTTCCAAATAGCACACATATAGCCATTTGACACATAGAGGACAAGTCATGCTAGTTACATGGGATGTAACAGCTGTGCTTAATAGTAAAAAAAAAAATGTAGTTCCCACTTAAAATATGATTGACATTTTAGAAAAGTCATTTTCAATCATTTTTAATTCCTTTAATGCTTACCTTAACTCTTGTACATTCTATACCTTTGTTGGCAAACTCAGGCGGGAAACTGAAATGCATGCAGTAGACAGATATAAAATAATGGGTCCTTGCACATGGAACAGAACAAGTTAAAAAAAAAGGGGGGTGTGGGGGAGACTGTGGCCTAAAGCTGTAAATATCCATTGCAACTCTTTTCAGGTCTATGCTTCACATTGGAAATTTTAGTATATGTAAGACAAAATACTATGCAGCCATTTAAAAATGTGATGTGGAAAAGTAGTTACTGGCAAATAAATAAATAAATAAATAAATAAACATATATGTTTAAAATTACAAAACAGTTATAGCGTGAAACAACTTTGTAAAATAAAATGTGTAGAAAAAAGACTAGAAGTAGGGTACATGTACCTAGCTAATAAGGGTTAACTATCCATTCCTATTTAACAGAATGAATATCTTTAGGTTATAGGATTATGAATGATTCTTATTGATTTCCTTTTATTTTTGTATGTTTTCTATCTCTTCTAAAATAAGCACATATTGTTTTACTCATCGGGAAGAAGTGTTATCTTAAATGCTTGTATTTGTGAATAAAGGGCAAATATATAAATATATTAACTGTGAGATTTTCTGATATTTTTATCCTAACTACATAATTTATAATGAGGTATATTGTATGTGGTGTATTTTAGATATAGTAATGGCTGTACTAAATTATGTAAAAACTAACCTGGAACTGCCATTTACCTACAAATTCTGATTAAGTTAACACATACATATCTATTACTTTTTATGTATTTCAGAAGGAAATTTTGCCCATTTTAATGATTATCATTACTACCTTGCATCCAAGAACAAACCACAATTTAAAAACATAACTAGCATGGGACAAGCCGTAATAGACAATGAAAAATATCTGGTAACTACAGCTACCAAAAGAATGCAAATAACTGAGAAGACCTTTTGTTCTCCAAGTTTCGTTCCACTGTTTAGTCACTGGAATGGTTTGGCATTAGTGAGTTCACAACTGGCTTGAGACTGGTTCATTAAACTCTAATCTGATTAGAACTTTTTGTTTCTTTGTTCTCTGTGTCCCCAGGTGGCAATTTTGGCTGGACATTATAAATTTTTGCCCTGTGTCAGGTGCAGTAACATAACTTCGCTTATGTGTTACATAATAAGAACATAATTCTCAGGCATCAATCCTAAAAAGGCAACTCTAGTTAACAGGGTTCTATTTCTGTCTAAATAATTTTCAGCATATTAATTTTTTATACATATGTACCAAAACACTACATATACATTTATGTATGGATAGCCAGACATATATAATTTTCCAGAACCATTACCAGTTAAATGTTAATTGCTTTTTTTAAATGACATATATGCTTTCCTAAATGTTATTTATCTAAATAAGTTAAAGATGGATTTAACGTAATTTGGAGCCAGATAGCAAGATGGGGGAAAAACATGTAAGAAAAGTCATTTGTCAGCAAAGAAGAATGTAAACAGATGTCGGTTAGATAAAGAGAATCACAAAACCATCTGGAAATGCTTTAAATTAGATGTGAAATATAATTAGAGTTCAGTAAAATCATCAGTATTGAAAAGCAAGTCTGAGACACCTTGCTATGCTGGTGCCAAAGAAGATTGTGGGAGACAAATCTGAGTCAATGCTATCACAACCGTCACTGCTGGATTACCCTATAGGCATAAATAAATATCAGGAAACTTTCGCTTTAACAAATTCACCCAGAATTTTATAATCAAGAAACCATCTAGAAAAAGAAAATTGTTCTGCTATCAGCATACTTATAAATTTTATGTTATTTCAAAAAATAAAATTGTATTTTTGTTTATAGGCTTAAGAGCTAAGGGCTCTAAAAGTCTTATTCTGATGCTGGCAACGGTTCAGGTGAATAAGGAATGAAAATGAAGATACAGGTCAGGGTAGGTCCCCAGAGTAGGTCTCCAGTATGTTCTGGATGAGACATGGTCTGATAAAGGAGAGTAGGCTTAAGGGTCTGGAAAGTTCTAGAATAGTTGCTTCTGAAGGCGCAGGTACTCTTCAGAAACAGTACAGGTACGGTCTTCACATACCTTTTCTAACAGCATGCCATCATCTGGACAAGCAGCCCTCAGATCCTGGAGCAGCAGCTGGCTTAATGGAGACCTGTGCTTCATACACTAGGAGGTTTTTTTTTTTTTTTTTTTTTTTTTGGCCGGGTACAGTGAACTTTATTGATGGTGCACGACAACATAGGGTTCCCTAAGCCCCTCCCCTTCTTCAGGGGGTCTAGGATGGAACCTGGAGGTCAGGAAATTCTCAGTGTGTTGGGGGATCGATTTGGGCAAGGACTCCTCAGGAGCTGAGGGCCTCTTTCTCACATTGGGGCTGGTGGTCCAGGGAGTTCTTACTCCTTGGAGGGCATGTGGAACATAAGTCTACCACCCTGTTGCTGTAGCCAAATTCATTGTCATACCAGGAAATGAGCTTGACAAAGTGGTCATTGAGGGCAATGCCAGTCCCAGCATCGAAGGTGGAAGACTGTATCACTGTTAGAGTTGCAGGAAACAACCTGGTCCTCAGTATAGCCCAGGATGCCCTTGAGGGGACCCCCTGACGCCTGCTTCACCACTTTCTTGATGTCATCGTATTTGACAGCTTTCACCAGGTAGCAGGTCAGATCCACAACTGCCATATTGAGGGTAGGAACATGGAAGGCCATGCCAGTAAGCTTCCCATTCAGCTTAGGGATGACCTTGCCCACAGCCTCGGCAGCACTAATAGAAGCAGGAATGATGTTCTGGGCAGCTCCTCGGCCATCATGCCACAGCTTCCCAGAGGGGCCATCCATGGTCTTCTGGGTAGCAGTGATAGTGTGGACTGTGGTCATGAGTCTTTCCATGATGCCAAAGTTGTCATGGATGACCTTGGCCAAGGGGACCAAGCAGTTGGTGGTGCAAGAGGCATTACTGACAATCTTGAGAGAGTTGTCATACTTCTCATGGTTCACACCCATCACAAACATGGGGGCATCCGCAGAAGGGGTAGAAATGATGACCCGCTTGGCTCCACCCTTCAAGTGAGCCCCAACCTTCTCCAACGTAGTGAAGACACCAGTGGACTCCACAACATATTTAGCACCAGCATTGCCCCATTTGATGTTCGTGGGATCTTGCTCCTGGAAGATGGTGATGGGTATTCCATTGATGACAAGCTTCTCATTCTCAGCCTTGACTGTGCCTTTGAACTTGCCATGGGTGGAATCATACTGGAACATGTACACCATGTAGTTGAGGTCAATGAAGGGGTCATGGATGGCGACAATATCCACTTTGCTGGAGTTAAAAGCAGCCCTGGTGACCAAGCACCTAATATGGTCAAATCCGTTCACTCCGACCTTCACCATTGCATCTCAGGGGTGCAGCTGGCACTGCGCAGGAGGACACAGCAGTCTGTCAAACGGGAGGGGCGGAGAGCTAGAAGACATTTTAATTGCAGTTGGTTTTATATCATTTACACTGTTGAAGGTGTTTAGTTCCTTCCTTCAGTACAGTCTTAGATGCTGAATATAAAAAACGTATGCCAGACTGCTGTCAACCTGTGAATAATGGCAGCATCATATGATCAAAATAGACGTGATGACAGAGTCATTTGATTTATGAAAGATCTTCTCAAGTCTGTAATGACACAATATGAACTTCCTCAACTGAAAGGAGCAAAATCTGCAGAAATACACCTGTGTTTCCCATCACTATAATAAGATTCCAATTTTTAAGTTTTCAATACAGTGAAAGAAACAGGAAATCCATCTCTATCTTAAACTTCAGACCATTGGGGACTTGACCACAGATCAAAGAAGCCCTTTAAGTTTCTCTATTTTTTCAGGTTTTGGTGCTTACCATGCACTCCTAACACTAACAAGCTTAGTTCCATGAGGCACCTTCTGGGCCAAAAGATAAGTCTTTCTTTGCCCCCAAATCACATTTTCTCAAATGTTTTTCAAAGCTGAGGTATAAGCCTTTTAATAGAATTATGCAAATTATGCCCTAACTCCAAATGTTTTTGGAATTAAACGCCGCTTTGAAGAATTGCTGTGCTTGCAATGTCCGCATTAGGAAAGGAAGGAAAGATAGGGACTGCAGGCAATGACGACACCCCACACTTGGGTTTTATTTGTCCCCAAGGTTATTTTGTGCAAACTTAAAGCAACCTCTGCTTCTGAAAGGTCAAACTCGCTTGGATGAAAATGCTGATGGTCATTTGGGGATTATCCTCTTGGCAGAGTAGAAGCCCTGCTCGAATACACCTCATTCCTGATTTGAACTGTCTGGATAGATGAGATAAAAACATCTAGGGCACAAACCAGGGCAATAAACAGTCAGGTGAAGAAACTTGCATCACTCCTAAATGTGAGGTGTAAAAGTACATTTGAAAAATACGCCACGGCTCAGTGTGAAAAAATTTTCTATTTCCTAGTTTTTCTTTTAAAATAATGGCAATCGTTTTCTTTTAAATGATACTCAGAAAAAGATGACTGTAAACAATTTCTTCCAGTGTGACACAAGTTTAGCATTTCAGACTGGGACAGACTCTGTCAAACAGAAGATAAATATATTCATGTAGAGAAGCTACCTTGTAAGAGTCACACCAACTGTTCTGATTCTGAAACTTGAGCCTTCCGCATGTGGGGTAAACAAAACTTTTTTCAAATAGCCACAGGGCATGGCTTTATCATTAAAGTAACACGTTAGAACTAAGTAGCTGATGAAAGCAGTGATTTTTTTTTTTTGGACTCAGATAATGTAATAGCAAGCAAATGGTACTTAGTTTAAAGCAGTCTCCTCTTTTCTACATGTAAAGTTGCAGATTTAAGGCCCTGAGGCATGGTTCCAAAGCAGCTCAGACATCCAATTGCCCTCTGATCTGTCCTTTCCTTCAGCTGTTCCTTCTTCAAGGTGAAGCACCTCTTCTCCCTAAAAGCAGTGCTTGATGGTGGAGTGTCTGGCAAAACAGCCTCGGGACAAAAGAAGGGCTCAGAGAAGAGTGGTAAATGAGACCTTTGCCAAGTGATGATTTTTAGCCTAGTTTAGGTTTCTGAGGGTCACAGGATAAGGACAACATTGATTGCCAGCACATCATTTCATAATAATGAGACTTCAGCTGAAAATCCAGCTCCCATAAACGTTCAAATATTCACTTTATATTTACAAATACATGTAACAATGACAAAAAACAAAAACAAAAACAAAAACAAAAACAAACCCAGAAACTTCAGCCCTTCCCCTCTTTCACATCATGCTGCCTGCGTTGACACGACCTATGATATGCCCTTCGAAGCAGCTCTGTCTGCTGCTGGGAGGTGAGCTGCTTGACCAGAGGCTATTTGCTGCTATCCTTCTATGCAATGTGCACACTCAGCTCACATCTCTGCCAAGGACTTAAAGTCGAGAACACTGGCAGTCTCAAATATGTAATCTGGATTTCAAAACAAAGTTCCTGTGCTGCTGGTACATCCAAGTGTTCCCAGCCACAGTGGGCTTTACTGTCACTCTCTCAGCTGCTGTGCAACTTCTCTTGCAGATCTACTGACATTTGCCTAGCTTGAAAACCGATATCTCTAAGTCAGTTTCTTCTTTGATTTATTTTTCTCATTCACGTTTAATTGTGATTAGAAGCTACTTCTACACCGCTGCTCTACAATTTGTACTGTGTTTGCTTCTGGGATTTTCTCTAATAGCACAGTGCAGTGGAATAACATTAATATTACGAAAATGGGATCCGTTTTTACAGTTAAGCATGGAGCGGATGGTGTTCTTTTATTAAAAATTGCCGAAGGCTGCAATTTGTAGGTAATTAGGTAACCTATATGAGATTTAACTTCTGCATGTTTTTCTCCCCAGAGACAACTTTTTTATAAGCAGAAAAAGTCAACTATGAAAAATTAAATCAAACCAAAAACACATTCATTAAACTAATTCTTGTCAGAATAACAACATTCTCTCTCCTGCTGATATATTTGTGTGGGAAAAACAAAAACAAAAACATGGCTTCCCACTTTGGTCTGAAGTGATGACAGGTTATGCAAGAAAAACATATAGCTGTTGGTAGGTTATTTTGGTTTTGTTTTATTACACCCCCTCACCCCCCATCCTCGGCGGCCAAAAGAAACGAACTGAGACTTCATAAGCACAGATAAACTACATGTTTTTTTTCCAAGAAATATCTGCAACAGAGCTTTCAGATGGGGTCATATTACAACTCTAAATATGAATAGCACAACAGAGGGGCAAAAAAACATTGTTTTGGCTGGTACATGTGGATATTAGTTTATAGTCTAGAAGTTAACTGAATAGCCATAGACTCTGATTGGAGTTCAGAGAAGGTTCTGATGCTCTATCCAGTTCAAACTGGTTTGGTTGCCTGAGTTAGAAATACTAAAAGGGAACAGAAAACAAATCTGCCGATTGGCTGCTTTCCTGAGCATCATTATATAGGACACAGTCGTGAAAGAAAGAGACGGGATTGTGCCCCAGGGAAAAAGAAATCAATCATAACTATATATGCTGAGTATACTGTGAAGGTGACCATACATGTGTGTGATTAAGTGGATCGTTTTCTGGTTTTAAAATTCAGCACAGTAGGTTCAGAGTAAACGATTTTGCATTGTTATCACCTTCTAATATACCATTTGATATGTGAGCAATATTAACTATTAGTTTTTTCTTTATTTTCTGGCCTTCTTGACAGAATATAAGTGCTAAGGAACCTTTGTTTTATGTATTCCCTTAGCCCTAGACTTAGACCAGTGCAATGGACATAGCTGTTGTTCAGTAAATGCATACTGAATAAATATTAATTTATCTTTTTTAGTTCTGTGTTCCATGAAGCTGATTGATGATAGACCTATAGCCTTTGAAATAGCATTACATTATTTTATATTCACTGAATGTCAGAGGCAAAACCTCAACCTTTTTATTTTAACATAAAATACAGACTGCTAACACCTTGAGAATTTTAATATGGCTTAAAATGAGCTGAGGCCTCCTAACTTGGAGAGTTTCTGGTTGGTTATCAATTTAACTGCTTATAAGATTGTTTGTTACTTGAGCAGAGGCCAGAAATAACACTGGAATAGAATACTCTTTCCTAAGTTTTCCTACAAGTGCACCATCCCATTAGAGAAAGCTGAGAAAACAATACTTCAAAGTGCTTTCGAGAAAGTGAAGTCGAATTTTGCACACCAATGGAGTGCTGCTTTTATTTCACATAACTACACATATCTGTTTTTAATAGAATGTTGATAGAGGTATCTTGTTACTGCTAGAAAGAACTAAAAAACAAATGTTCTCTTACAACTCACGAACTTCAGCCAGTTAAGTTCTGGGTTCTTGCAGTGGACCTAAGTCTCAGCTGGTGTGCCCTCCAAAGAAGGCAGATTTCTGAGCCCTACCCTGGAACTTCTGATTCAATAGATAAAAGCATGATACAGAAATCAGGCATGTGTTTAATAATGCCATTTGATTTGTATGCAAGTTGTCTGTAGACTTGACCTTGAGAAAAGAAAAAAATCCCTGATTTGTGAAAGATCCTTTAAGACTTTGGTTTCCTGTGAGCTCAGCTCTCACTGGATTATAATTCAGGTATCTGGCTGCTAGACAAACACCCACATGTACTGATTATTAGAAAAGTAAAATTGCCAAGAGACTATTAGAACATGCATATACAGTTCTAAAAATGTTTATCTTTTCCATTCTTCAATAGACTGAGGCTTCGGTTTAGGTCAATGCTACACATGTTGGCAAAAGTCAAATGAAAGAAAAAAATCAATAAAAGTATTTGTTCTTCATTTGGCAAACCACAAAATATTTTCTCAAATATTATCCAATTTGCTTTTCATAGTAATTTTGTGAGTGAGTTAGGGTACGTGCGTGTTAATTTAATTTTGCATATGAACAAACTGAGATGCAAAGAGATTCTCACTGACCCAAAGCCAGATAAGCAGAAATAAACAGCACAGTGGGCATTCCTTATGCTTAGTATAGTGTTTGTTCAACTACCCTTCAAGATCCCCTCTGTATATCAAAATATATTTTCTAATTGCCTTTCTTTCTTGACCCTTTCCTCTCTAGAGACATTGAAGAGGAGCTCTTACCACAATGCCCACCTCTTGATAAACAGGAGGAAGAGAAAAATAGTTGGATGTTATCATTGTATTTAGAATTAAATGAGATAATATGTGTGAAAAGTGCTTTGTAAGTTCTATAACATTGAACATATACATGCATACATTATATGCAAGTGTTATTATTATTATTATTATTATTATTATTGCTATTGCTTATCTTTTCCTAGGCATTAAGGCTTCAAAAAGGAAACTCTTGAAACCTACTCAGAGTATCTGATAAAAAAAGCTACCAACAACAAATTTAGTGATAAATCATAAGAGAAGAAACGAAGGATGAAATATATGCAAAAAAGAAATGATACTTTAAAATAAAGTTCAGAACTTGGAGTAACTGCTCAAATGTAATCAAAGTTGAATTGTAGGAGGAGACATATGACTTGTATTCAAAACATCCCCCCAAATGGCACATAGATAACTATACATGAGCTTAGAATCTCTCATTTTGTTTTCTCAGAAAATTTCTTGTAGTTGGATTTGAGTCTGCATGAGATGTTGAGCACTTCAGAGGAGCCACACAGGTTGACGCCTGTGCTGTGAAGTATCCTGACTTGACCAGGTCTAAAGTGTCTTTTATATCCTGAAAGCAAGGAAGTATTTTTCAGCAGGAACCTTAGCCTACTCCTCACAGCTGATAAGGGAATGTAATGCAGACTGCCTTGTTATTTTTGTCTCTTAATGTCTCCTGGTCTCTGCATGTCATCTCTTAGCCATAATTTCATATTGCTAGTTGTAATCAAATCTTACCTTGGAAATGTCAGAAGAGCAGAAAGAGTGCAGTTATTTCAACAGCTGTCTCTCCGGGCTCTTCTGCTGTGTCATGATGGGAGGTATGGTGAGACAGTAAGTTGAATTATCAGAGTCTTTTCCATCAAACATTGCTTAATACTGACGTAAATAAATGGTGTAATTACTTGATCGAGCTAATCGTCCTGAATAGAAATGAAGTAAATACCAACTTATCAAGGTCATTTCTATGTGTACATCAGAATAATTTTGCATAAATGACTGAGAAGCTTGAATCACATTTTTTTTCATCTAGTTGAATCTGAAAGAGAGAAAACAAACAAAAGAAAACTTTCCTTTGCTGACAGAGTCACAAATGTCATGCATCTTGCAACAAATGTAGATTCACATTATTATTTGAACCTTTCATGCATTGATAGTCTGGACTGGCTCTAACTTACATCAGAATCTGGATCAGATTATACCTGGTATGTTCATTCAATTTATTGAGAGAATCAATGGTCAGTGCTTCACTGATCCCGATAAATGCCCACTCAAGAAATTCATAAATCTTAGTTCAATGTATCAGCTCATAAATCTCCATATCCAACACCCACTTGACATCACATACTTGATGGATACATTCAAACCATATCTGAGAAACAAATTTCAACATGCTATTCTAGGAGTTCCCACTCCTGTTTCTTTAAAAAAAAAAAAAAAAAATTGAAATAGATGCTTTCCCACCTTCTTGAGCCTTGTAAGGAACTTAAAAGCAAAAGACATTTTTTTTCTGTGATATTTCTCCCCAAATAGAGATATGGACAAATACCTTTAAGATGTTGAGAGGACACAAGAAACTTGACCATTCTCAGGCCCACTAATCTGGATCTTTTAAATCAGAAAGAAATAAAAATATTTGGAAAAATCCAAAATTATTGTGGCTTACATGAGGGGGAAAAAAAAAAAACTATTACTCTCTCACATGAAAGATGACCTGAGGTAGGCAGTCCAGGTAAAGTATAGATGATTCCATTTGTCCACCATCCCGAGTCCATCAGTCCAGTCATGCTGCTTTTCCCTTAGTATACTACCTCATGCTACAACAAGGCCCCCGCTATGTTGACTATGTTCAGCAGATTAGAAAAACGAAAGCCAAAAGAAGAATGCATTTCTTCCTTCAAACATTTCTTCCAGAAGTTGTGTACACAACATTTGTACATTCTTCATTTTTTCATAACTATAGACTACCTACTAAAGCATATAAAGACATTCAAATTATACTTAGAAAATGGAATTAATAAGCTTTTAGATGCAACATGTCTCTCTGAAAACATAAACTATGCTTTTAAAGTACTTCTAAGAGAAGATATTCATCAAATATTATCCTCATTGCATATGTTAGACACAGTGACTATAGGGCTTATTTAATGTTGTATAACTGATATATTAATAAAATAAAGACTTTCAATAGTTGTACTTTCTACACCATTTTATGCAGAAAACACTAGACATAAAGTATAAAATTTACCCAACCAGCCAAATGTTGGAAGGAGAATAACCCAAACATCTTGAAGTATGACTTGAATTTGGCTTTGAGAAAACATAACTAAAACCAAGGTTCTTTTCATCAAACCAGAATGCTGTAGCCAAAAATACTTGAAAAATTGGAAATAGAGAGAAATAAAAATTCTAGTTACATACTCCATAACCTCTGCCTTTCATTTTTATTTTCTATATAACAGCATTTTAAAAAATGTTAACCTCTAATAATTGGCTCTTGTGCAAGCCCCTGCTCCCATAAATTATTGGCACCTTGACTCATGATTGTCACTGTATAACTCATCCTCACAATTTTGAGATATATGCAGAAAGAACCTCAAGATCACACAGCTTATTCATGACTATAACAAATTATTTTTATTTATTTATTTTAAAATTTATTTTATTATTAGTTTCGAGTATACAGTACATTCGTTAGGCATTTATATAGTTTATGAAATGATCACTCTAATTGCTTTTCCTCTCCTCTGGCTCTCCACCTAACTACAACATTAAACTGCGTTTCCCATGCCATGCTCCCCATGCCCGTGACCATCTGTCAACTACTAATTTGTACTTCTTTAACCCTTCACCTCTTTCTCCCAGTCCCCCAATCTCCCTCCCTCTGGCATCACCAGATTGTCCTCTATATTTGTGAGTCTATTTTTGATGAGTTTGTTCTTTCTGTTCCTTAGTTTCCGCATATAAGTGAAATTATTTTTAAAGTAACATGTATTCATTATAGTGCAGAGTAAAACATTGCGCATAGATTTTAGGCTAAAACACAAACTCCAAATTATAGCAGATGCCTCAGTTACATTTCCTGGACATCCAGGGGTCACTTGACTCTCCTGTCATTGAGATGCCTTCAAGACTGATTTGAATACCATCTGCAAAGCTTCCTTCCAACCTCGTTCAGGTCTCTACTTAAATATCACCTCCTTAAAATTGCCTTCTTCAGCTGCCCCATCTAAAAAGCCACATATGCCTATCTACACCACTCTCCTTCCCTCATCTGTTTTAATTATCCTTTTGGCACTTATTACAACCTGACACTTGCTATGTATGTATCTTTTCTTTATTATCTGTCCCCAAATAAAATGTGACCTCCACAAGGTAGGACTCTGATTAGTGGACTGCTTTATTCCAACTTCTTAGAACAGGGCCTGACATACTTGTAGAATAAAATAATAAATATTATGAATTTTAGGCACTATAATAGACCAGAGAAAAAAATTGATTTGGGCAAGTGATCCCATAATATGCCCCTTAAATCATACCATAGATGTCTCTGACTAAGCTTATGAAAACCTTTAGAGAGACCTTAGTAAATTTTATAAGACATTTCATTTTCATGAAGATCAAAATAACGTAGAAAAAAACCAATCATTTCATTCAGAACTTCTGATTGATTTCCATTAAGGTTATTGCCTCTATAATAGTTCTTTGAGTGACTGGTCATAACCTCCTTATAAACTCTCAAGAGAGTAGAGAATGCCACATGCATCTGTATTTATTCACTCATTTATTTAATTATTCAACAAATATTTTAGAGCTAGGGGACATTCTAGACTCTGAACATGCAGCAGGAACCAAAGTCTTTGCCCTCATGGAACTTATATTTTAATGAGGAGAGAGACAGACAATAGACAAATAAGCAAGTACATTTTGGAGGGTAAGAAATGTTGTGGAAAAAATAGAGAGTTAGAGAGGTAAGGAGCTGAATGGGGTGGGGTGGAGAGACCAGTTAAACCTAGGGGATTAGGCGAGGACATCTGAAGATGTTCCCTACCTCCCATGGGGGCTCAGAGCATATGTAGGAAGACCAAATATGCCGCTGCTGAGAGAAACTAAGAGAGTGAGGTCAAAGATGATGCCAAGATTTGGGGCCTGAACAAATGGTAGGACCAAGGTGTCACACAGTGAAATGAAGAAATGAGAGGAATTTGGGTTTGGGTAAACTGGGATTTTAAGCACTCAGTTATAAATAACAGAGCTCATTTGGCCTGTTCAAGCAGCAAAGAAACTGAGCAGCATTCAGAGCTGCCACAGGAGAGCCGGCGTGCCAAGCTTGGAGGCACGCAGCTGGGGTGAGAGCCTAAACACCACCGCACACTACTGTAGAGAAGTCTCCATGGCCACAGTCACTAGGCAGAGACAACCCAAGTCCAGGCTGATACTGGACACTAGAAGCCCCACCCCTGCTGTCAGAAGCTCCAGCTGTCACCCTCGCCAGAAAAAATATAAATAAATAAAGTATACTATATACTCCTGCTTCTCACTTCCCCTTTCAGGTGAGGGGCACCTGATGGGCAGAGCGTGGTCACAGGCTGCAGGGGGAGCCTGGCTTTCAGGGCTCTGGTTTCTAGCTTGAGGATTTCAGAGCATAAGCTCCCCAAGAGGCTATTCCCTTGGCTTGACCTCCAGCAAACAAGGCAAGTATTCTGAAATACTCTTATAATCATTGCTTTGCTCATTACTTAATGCTCAGTGAACACTTTCTTAAAAGAGAGAGGATTTTTTTTCTCTACCTCCAGCACTAGACCAGGTTTCTTGAGGAATGTGTGCCCAGGCCTACCCCAGACCAAGTAAAGTCCTAAAGCAGGGTGATGAAAACTGTAATGCTATTTGAGAAATAGTTCTTTGAAAAATGACAAGATATTTGAAATTTGGGAATAAAAAATTTTAAGAGAAGAATTAATATTCAAGGCATAGAAGGTAATATATACACCATGTAAATAAATAATTGAAATTGCTTATGTCAACATTAAAAACTTAGAAATTTAAGAAGCCATGTCTAGTGTTCCTTAAGAATAATCAATGTCACCAGACAATGATTAACTATTTATTGTTGTGGTTTATTGAGAGGTTACCAGGCTAAATGTTGCTATACAAAATGTTTACATTCAACATCTCATTCGATTTTCACAGTAGCCTTGTTACACATGACTAGGCTTAGAGAGCTTAAGTACCTTGTCTTACCAGCAAATAATGGGATTCCAATAACTTAAAGTCTTAGCTACAAAGCTATGTGCCTTAATTTCATCTCTAAGAAGACACAATGACCCGAGAGATCCATAACATAATCTGCCTTAATCTCATTAAATGTGTATTTTAACTCTGTTTTCAACTATCATTAAAACCGTCTGCTACATCTTCATTTGTCTTTATTTACAAAAATATGCATCTATGTACAAAGGTTCTTATTCTAGTTTTTTTTTTTTTGTAAGAGGAAAAGATAACCTAGAAATATAACGTCTTCAGTTAGAAATCTTATCAATAAATTGTGACATAGCTATATAATACAACAAATTCTTTAAAAGCATAGGGAAATCTTTAAGGTAAACTTTTAAGTTAAAAATATCTACATGGTAAATAGTGGATATAGTATGATTCCATTTGTAAACCTATACACACAGATTTATATGCTTGTAGTTGCATAAAATATTTCTAGAGGG
This sequence comes from Pteropus medius, assembly GCF_902729225.1. Lineage (NCBI taxonomy): Eukaryota > Metazoa > Chordata > Mammalia > Chiroptera > Pteropodidae > Pteropus > Pteropus medius. The sequence goes on from NW_024347867.1 coordinate 4,568,201, forward strand.
GTGAACAAGCTATCAGGAGGAGAAGAAAAGGGATTCCTAAAGGATAAGACTTTTATCTTTCAGTTTTTATCTTTCTCTATGGCTTTAATTTTCTACTTTGCATGTAGATAACTTTTATACTTACTGAAAGTGTTTTCGATAAATTCTGTGCTTGAAATATTGTTGAGCCTTTTGAAGAAGCTATTTTAGGCCTTCATATACTTCATTTTAAAATTATGAAGCTGTAGAGAACTTTGTATTGTTTTGATCTTCAGACCAAATGTTTCTATTAGTCTTGATTTTTTTCAATATTTAGTTCTAAAGCAAATTGCATAGTGTTATACACAGACATTTGCTATAAATGGTCATAGTTTCCCTCTAAATAAAAAAAATAAACAGCTAAAAATAGTTAAAATGACAAATTTTATGGTAAGTATATTTTACCAAAATTTCAAAAAATACAGAACTTCATAACATAAAGAATTGAATGAAAATGTAATAATCATAGCAGCTAAGACTTGTTTGATGCCTGCCCGATGCCAGGCTCTGTGAAAAGCATGTTGCATGTTTATCTCCCTGAATCTTCAGCTTTTTATAACCTTGGTGCTTTTCCTGTTAATTTTCCAGAGAACTCCAAAGGAAATGATTTGCCCAAGGGTATGCAGCTGGCAAGAGGTGAACTCAGAAGGGAGCCCAGTGATTCTGAGCCCAGACACAGGAGTTTGTGTGTCGATACATTATTCTTCACTGCCTTCTGGAAATATAACTATGACATTTACAGAGAAGTTCCACTCACTCCTCCTTATACGTATGTAGTGAGATGGGAAGCTTAAAAACATAAAAAATATTTAACACTAGGATTTGGAAATCTTAGGGCTATATTTTTTTATTTATATAATATTAATTTAGATGATAGTACTTAGTGTTCATGGTATGGTTTCTAATTTACATAGTTATCTGCATACAATAGATAACTGGAGTATGAGTATGCTGGCTAATTAAAATTTCTGGCTATGTAAGTAGCGAATATACGACTTCTTTTGTTTTCCTCTTTATTACTGAAAATATTTCTGAAATATATTAGTACATCTTTTTAGTAGAATAGTAATGAAATCTTTTGATGAAAAAATTTTTCATGCAATCACTATGCATATCAATGATCATTGTTTAAAAGTATGTTAAATTGAATTTATATTGAAACTGTGCTATATCCTGGAAAACTCTTTTTTTATACTAAATCATCAATATGAGTTTATTTTAGGTAATTTCTTCATGTTTTCTAAAAATAGAATTTTCAAAGTGATTCTGGGTAAATGGATTTCAATTAATAAGGTCTGGCTATACACTAATGTTTCGAACAGTTCCGCAAATGCCTAATTTTTGAATTGCTGGGTTTGGAGAAAGCTCTAGAGTGAAAGACACTAAATGCAGGATAAACACTGACAGTGTTGTTTGTAAAAAACAGAAGGCTATGTTTTTATAAAATACACATTTCTGCCACTTCTCCCATATCTCACCTAGATAACTCCCTAGAGAAGACAGGCATATGTGATTCTGGTTTCCTTGCCCCTCATCCAGCCCTTTTAGGTCCACTCATGAGACAGAGAGAGAGAGACAGAGAGAGAATCCCTGAGAGTCAGTTAATCAAATTTCTTACCTAGTGCAGACATGCCTTTGGCAGCATTCCTGACAGGCAACAATCCAGCCTGAATGCTAACTCCTTTAGTTACGGGGAACTCTATGTCATGGGACGTTCCTTCCTTTGTCAGATACTTCTAATTGCTATACTCCTTCTGCCACCCAGTCAGCAACTGATACTAGTTCTGGCACCTGGAGCAACTCATCTTATGAACACACTATTCCACAAACAGGCATCCCAAGGCTTTGCCTAAGACCTTGCCTTATCCAGTTAGAGAATTATTAAAAATGATAAACTCACAGCCTGTTCAAGGTTCCTTACAATCTCTGGACAAAATGGCTATTGGAATGTATTGCCCTGTCTTACATGATAGAGCTTCCCAGACTGAATTTATTTTTAACATGGATGAAAGTAATGCATTTTACATTATGTAACTGAACAGTAACATAATGTAAGAATGGACTGTTCTCAGGTATCTACATCGAATGGAGCTATGCTAGAAGCCACATAAAATAGGTTTAAAACAGGCAACATTCTATTTCTCTTTGCAGAGTACCTAGCAGAGTCATCAACTCACAGGATGAATAAATGAAGACTGGCATGCAAAAAATAAAAATGCACACACAAAATCAACAACACACTAAAAGGCAGCAGGGTGACAAGAGCCCAAGATAATAAACATGTAAAAATTTGCATAATTAGGTCTTAGAATTTCTTTAGTTGTGAAATATGTGTGATTCACTTGATTCTGGGTGTAGTTAGGAAACATTCACCTCACTTAAACTGAGTCTGGTAGAAGCCAACCTGGCTTCATGTTTTGTTAATCCCCTGAGTGTTTGCTCTGCTGGGTATCATTAGCCAACTGGTTTAGCAGGAGTTCTTTGTTTTTTTGCTCTGATATGATTTATTTTCTGAGTTGCCTGAACAAACAGGTTGCTTAGGCCATTGTGTTGGGAAGCCTGGGGGTGGTTTTAGGAGAAGATAGAGCCTTCTTCCAAGGAAGGACTATTACTCATCCCACTAGTTTACCCTGAAGACATTCTCAGCCAAACATTTCCAAACCACTCTCCTTCCTCATGGGCCCCTAATAGATTGGAAGGGGGTGGCTTACACTGAAATCTTTGGTGCTTGCGATGAAGACATCCAAAATATCTTATTTATGGGTCATGATGTAAGTAAGAAATCAGGCTCTCTGTGGAGAAAGCATTAGTCTTTAAATGATCGAACTTGGAATCCATTCTCAGCTTCGCCATTATTAATTTCATGACCTCAGACCCTCTCTGAGTCTCAGTCCTTAATTGTAAAGGACTATTATGACATTTAAAGAACTTATGTAAAACACCTAGGATAGTGTCTAGTGAAGGAGTTCTCAAAGTGTGGCCCCCAGACCAGCAGCATCAGCATCACCTGAGAACCTGTTTGAAAAGCGAAGTTTCAGCCCCACTCTAGACCTACTGAATACAAGGGGGACAGGAAGGAGGTAGCAGCAATCTGTTTTTAACAAGCTTTCTAGGTGATTCTGATGCACAATAAATTTTAAGAACCACTGTCCCGGAATATGAAAGGCCCTTAGAAAATGGCAGCTTTTACATACTTCATATTAGTCTACTACTTTACAGCTTACCAAGTTGCTTTTCCACTCAAAATACCATATATGTTGCTCAGGTTTTCAATCCCTTTGACCCAGTAATTCCACTTTGCAAAATTTTCCTGAGGAAATAATCAGAGATGTTCAGAAAGATTTATGTAGTAGACTATTCATTGAGGAATTACTCATGCAAGTGAAAATTTGGAAACTAGAGTTAAGTAAACAATATGGGGTTGGTTTAATGAATTCTGGCACATCTCCATAATGGAACACAGTGCAGCAATTAAAGATCATGTTGTAGACTCTGTCTGTTAGAGCAAGTGCTGCGAATGACCTAAGATGCTTTTCAAAACGCAGATGTGTGGTCCATGTCTCAGATTTATGAGTTAGAGTCTGTGTTTGAGGGACTTTAGAATCTTTATTTTCTACATACTCTCAGGTTATTCTTATGCATCCAAAAATTTTTAAAAAGTGTCTTAGATTAACAATCAATAACATGACGATAATCATAGTACATTATTCAGTGGACAAAAACATATCACAAAACAAATATCTATAGTATTTCCATAATATGGACACCATAGACATATGTATACATATGTATATGTATTAAGAAGACCAAAAATACATGTGCTAACATGGTAAGTAATTATCTCTGGATGATAAGATGGCAATTCTGGTGGTGGTTTGTTTTATTCTGTTCTAAATTTTCCACATTTTCTGTATTGTGTATAACTTCAGTGAGAAAAGCAATGGTATTCCAGAAACCACATCTGTAATGCGTCGTCACTGAACTATGGAGTCGGACTCTATACCTGAGAACAGCAAATTCTAATATAGACACATGTGAACAAGAACTAGAGAAATAAAAATAACCAAATCAAGACATCAATGAACAAAGCAAATACATTTGTGTCTCGAGAAGGAGAGCACTTAAGTCTGCTTGAAGAGTGAGAGCCAAGATAAATTCAAAATTAGGCTGGAAACCATTTCCTGCTCTTCTCCCACCCACCAGCTGTGCCCAGTGTATACAGATGCAGCGTGCCATTCATTAGACAATGCAGGTGGCTGGTCATGCTGCTGACTCTGTTTGTCCCTGATGATCATCGGGGACAGAAAAAAAGGAAACCAGAAGATAGTATCCTGGCACAGAATTTAAGGAGCCTTCAATGGAGTTCTTTTATAATAGGAGAGTAATTGCCATCTTTCGAGGATGATGAAGGTATGGCACATTCTGAAGTCAGAGCCATGTACAACTGTCTTGACCAGACCCCCGATTTCCCCAACAGTGGGCTCTGGCAGATAGTGATATGAGTATCTGCAGGAGACAGTCTCGTGGAAAATGCTCCCTTACCCCAACTGACCAGAGCAACTTGAAGTTTAAGAACTGCTGTCAGCAAGTGTATATTAACTGTCTGTCCCAGGCCCACCATCAAGATAGGCCCTAGAGAAGATATCAAGGAGGTAAAGATATCTGAGGATCACCAGTGCAGACCCAAGTTCAGAGGTGGAGGGCGAGGGCATTCTTGGGGCTTAATGCTCTGAGGTCACCACTTGAAATTCTTAATAATTTTATTTTGCATTAGTGTTTTATAAGGGAAGTCCAAAGGGAGAGTAAAGCATGGGGAGTGGAGAGGAGCTCAGTCACTGCCCTCCCCCACCATTACCTCCCACAGATTATCAGTCCACAGACCACAGCCATTGGAGCCTGCACACAGGCACAAGGAGGGTAAAAGTCATGTACACCAGGGCTCTGGACCCTTGGGAGAGTCTGCAAGTAAGTGTCCCTATGCTCGAGGGAGCACTATGTCAGATAGCAAATAAAAAACAGCATGACAGATCAGGAGAAAGACAGAGAAAAAAAGGAAAGAAGTTTTTCCTGTTTTTTGAAGAGACCCTGTGGGGGTTTTGCCCTGGGAGTCGGGTCTGATAAGGACCTACAGGGGTGGGAAGCACTGAGGGACGCATATGGGATAAACAAAAAGAGAGGACTTATTAGAAGAGGCTCCTTCCTTAACAAGTGTTTCTGGTCTGTCTGAGGAAGCTAATTTACCCACGGAGGGTGTAGCCCTTGAAGACATCACACTGCAGAGCAAATCGTGTGGTTCCGTAAGAAGAGCATTTTCCCAGAAGAGTCTCTGGTGATTATAGACCAAGACACAACCCTGCTTAATTATATGCAGTACAAACAATTATTCTAAATAGTCTTTATGTATAGGGATGTATATGAAGCCAGGACTCAAAGAGAAAGGGCTGGGAGTTTAACAGACAAGGTCTTTGGTGTTTGTTAAACAATGTCAGGAGGAAAAATGCAATTATAAAAATGAGTCGAGTTCACCTTTCTTCCTAGAAATGATCTTTCCAGCAACTTCTATTATTCTCCTCTTGAGAAAAGAGTTATTTTTTTAATAAAAATAATAGAGCGTCCTTTTGGAAAACATATTCTCACACTTTGTTTATTAGCATTCTGGGAAGTAAAGGGCACACATGCACAAACAAATCACAATGCAAATGCTTATTAGTGCAGAATATTCTATATACATGTTTATAAAAATCAATTACATTTTACAACAGTCTCTAAATTACCTCCATAGAATTAAAAACCACTTTAAGTGTTCAATAAAGGGAGAAAAATCCATTAAACTCCTGAGTCCTGCTGAGTATCTCAGTGAGACGAATAAGAGCTTAGTAATTACATGTGGCAGAAGGAATGTGTGAGTTCTAAGGTGGTCTTTTCAAAGACCTAAACCTTAGCCAAGTTTATATGAAATCACACGAATCTCTTCCCTTCTCTATCAAGAGAATTAGCCAGGATCCTCTTACTTATTTGCCTGTCTCATAGACACATATATAAAACACATGTCCTGTATTACAGAGAAAAAGGTGTAGGTAAGAAGGCAGTTTAAGACTATGCTCAACTTGCTCTCAGACATGAGACGTATCTGTATGGCTGTGTCTGTCTGGAAGACTGATGGGATAGGATCTTAGACTCAGGCAAATGAGACCCTAGCCTGAGGCCCATGTTTTAAAGAGGAGACAAATCCATGAAACCAAGGGACATGCCCACCTGGAACCAATATTCCTCCTTGTAGTCCATGCCTTAGTAACTTGAACTCTGGAATTTTCTTCCTGAATGTCCCAGCCTGCTTCAGAACCTGTGTGAGCCTATTCAAGTCACAGCATCGGAACAATTAATTGCATCCCTAGCCTCATGGTGGCCAAAGGGCAGCTCCTGTGTTTGAGCTGAGTTGTCAAGTATGCACAGGTCCCTTAAGTTGTAAGACTAAGCAGACACCAGGAAAATGAAAGAGACAGGCTGTGGGTTGGATGTGGTGGAGACATTCATTTGTACTCTTACCCCTGCCTGCAAATGTTAGGGGTGGGTCTTCTTTCAGGAGACCAGATGCATAAGGTTCTGAGGAGCCTCCTAGTCAGAGAACATTTTAAAAGCAGGAGTGAGGGACATAAGGTTGACTTTGTATTGGAGCCTCATTCTCTAGTTGAAAGAATGATTGTGAAGACTGCATGAGATCCACCCCTTAAATTTATCATTTATAATGATGTGAAATTCAGCTGAGTTGAAACTAAAACTTATGGATTAGCATTTGACAATATAAGAAATGCTCACTAAACTATTCAAGGCTCCTTGGAGTTTTTATATGCAATCTAATATTCTGGAGATTCCTCTTAGTGGCATGGCTAACCACAGCTGCCAGATAGGCCAGAAGCTATGCTAAGGACTAAGAGTAGGTCATCTACGAGTTACTTCCTCTGTGCCGTCATTAACACACACAAGAAATCTGCCTTCTGTCTAGGGATCTCCTTGCATGTCTACACCCTTCTGTCTAGGGATCTCCTTGCATGTCTACACCTGAGGCCTAAAGTTTCACCTGTAGAGGATCATTCTTTGGGTTGAACTGACAGTAACTGAGATATGAGACCCTACATTTCAAGCTCTGGTTGAGTTTATCAGAAGCAGAGTGGAGGGCAGCCACAGACATGGAGAAAGAATTGTATAAAACCTCACGAGGGCACAGATTACAAAAGGGCAGGAAAGTCCCGGAAATGAGTCGAGAAGGACTGATTCAACAAAGCCTCCTTTATAGACTAGCCCACCACAGACCCTGTGAATCTATGCAGTTTTAATTAGGTTTACCTGCTTTAACTGGCTGAAAAATGGGGCTATGTATATGGAAGAAACAACAAACTCAAACATCTTTAGTCAATTAGAATTTTCACTGTATCAAAATAGGCCCTTTTATGTTTTTTCAAAAAAAACTTTTGCAGTATTTGGGAGATACATCTCAGAGTCATTTATGTGGTAATATAACTTTCATGTTAAAAGTCATTTTATGCCAAGAGTATATGTTTTATTATATTTTACTGAGATGTAATTTACATGCCATAAAATTCACCTTTTTAAAGTATAAATTTAGTAGATTTTAGTACATCCACAAAATTGTACAACCTTCACCACTATTTAATTTCAGAAAATTTTTGTCATCCCAAAAAGAAATCTCATTACTCATTAGCCTTCATTCCCCATTCTCAATCTTTTCTCAGACACAAGCAACCACTAGTCTACTTTTTATCCCTCTGGACTTGCCCATTTTGGACTTTCCATATAAAATGAAAGAAATCATACAATATGTGGCTTTTCAAATAGTGTTTGCAAGTTCCATTCGCACTGTGATATAAATCAGTACTTCATTCTTTTTTATGCTGCATAATATTTCATTGTATAGATATAACAGATTTTATTAATTCATCGCTTGATGAAAATTTGGGTTATTTTCACTTTTTGGCTATTATGAGTAATGCTGCTATTGATATTCATGAGTTTTTGTGTGGACATATATTTTCTTTTTCTTTTTTTTAGTTATTTATTTTTGTATGGCGACATTGGTTAATGAAATCCAATATTTCAGCTGAACACTTTATCAATAAGGTATATATGTATTTACACAGTGTGTTCACCTCCCAAAGTTAGATTTCTTTCTGTCACCACATATTTGACCCCCTTTACCTCTGTCTACCTCCCTCCTCCCTCCACCCCCTACCTTCTGGTAACCACTAGTCTATAGTCCATGTCCATGAATCTCTGTTTGTTTGTCTTGTTCATTTGTTGCTTTTATGTTTATATCCACATATAAGTGATATCATGTGATTTTCAACTTTTTCTGTCTGGCTTATTTCGCTTAGCATTATTATCTTGAGGTCCATCCATGTTGTCGCAAATAGCAGTATTTCATCTCTTCTATGGCTGAGTAATAGTCCACTGTATATATTTACCACAGCTTCTTTAGCCAATCATCTATCATAGAACACTTCAGTTGCTTCCGTGTCCTGGCCACTATGAATAATGCTGTTATGAACATCAGTGTCCAAATATATTTTGGGATATGGATTTTCAAGTCTCTAAGGTAAATACTGGACATATATTTTCAATTCTCTTGGATATATGCCTAGGAGTAAAATCGTTGAGTTATGAGAGTATCTTTTTGTCTTTTAAATCTTAAAAAAAAAAAAAAATGGTGTTTCCAATGTTAGCCTGAATCTTGGGTTTCCACACTACCAGAAAGTCATATGATATGTGTATAGAATTTAAGTAATTTATTTTCTCCTCCTCTTGGCTACCAAAAAGTCCTACAAACCATTAGAACCAATGGTTATTGAAACAAGTATTAGCAGGTCAAGTTAACTGTGGCACTTTTCTCAGTTTGTTCACTATGGAGCACTTTCGTAAAACAAAATTTATACTTAAGAATCAATGCTTCTAAAAAGTAATATAAAATAATAACATGTGAAACGTTCAAAGTGGAAACATAACAATGTGCTCTAATTTGGCTACTTATGAATCTTCTCCCAGAGTTAGGAGACAATGAAGACCAAAATAACCCAATGACTTGGAAGATAAGCATAGCAACTTCACAGGTATGGGTGAACACTTTTTTTCCCCCCAAAAGATCCTTCATCCCTTCTGAATAAGCATCAAGAATGCAGAAATTCATAAACCATAATATTGGTTAATGAGATGTGCATCATATTTTTTAGCCACGTAGATAGCTGACCTGGCTATCCAGCAATTAATCGAAAGTGAAAAATTCAGTTACATGGGCCATTTAGCATCAGGTCATTTAAGAATAATAACCCCGTATTATTTTTGTAGAGTTTTTCTCTCCTCAAATTTATCTTGTTTGTAGACATAGCTATGATTTGAAGAACAGAATGTATACTCAGAAATGTTCTACATTGATAAATTATGCCATGAAAAAAGAGGCAGGATATATTTTTGACTTTTTAATTTGACTGTTACTATTTGCATTTTCTATTTTCCATATGTGTCATCATAGCCTTTTTTCCTGTAATTTTTCAATTCTCTCTTCCTGCTCCATTCTTGATTTCTTTATTTTTGACCCCAGAATTCCTGAATCACCACGCCGCCACTTGTGATTGTTTTCAAACTAATATGTTTCACACAGACGTTTCAGGAATATATCCATCAGCAGAAAATTGTAAGTGCCAATAAAAATCGTCTCTCTAATTTGTTAATGCATGTCTGAAAAATACAGAAAGTGTGAGATCAGTACAAAAATAACTTGAAGCAGAAGGCTGAGGACTGGGAGGAGAGGAAATATACATAATAAGCAGTTTATTGATTCCCCCTCCCCCATAAACTAACCCACATGTCGCTGTCTGCTGTGGGGTTTGTCTAGTGTCTGCACTTTAAGCATCCACCAGTGGAGTTCCAGGCCACTGACCCTCAAGGTTCATGCTTGTCAGTGGTAATTCATGCATCCAGCATGTTCCTTTTCTGGCAACTCTTCTAAGAGATGAAATGTTGTAGCTTTATTCTAATCGTAAGGCTCCTTGGGAAAATATCTTGGATGCTGTACAAATCACTCAAATCCAATCTTTCACTGGGGATAACTGAAATTTACAGGGCCCACGGTGATAATTCGTATTTGTGGTCCTTGTGATTTGTATTAACAATAAGCTTTCAAAGTGTCAGAAAGAGTTCACTGCATACCCAAAGTCACCAAAGATAGTTAGAGCTTGTGCTGTTTATAGAGCTTAGCACATGCTACTCTGTGTGGTGGGAAAAAATAATGGCACAGCCTACATTCGTCTCAGTTCAGCTTAGTAAGGCAATTACTAGGCATAGCACTGTCCTAGATGCAGAGGGAATTACAAAAATAACTTGTTCTCGAGGATCTCAGGAGATAAGCTATGATAGAACAATAGAAACACAAATATGTGTTACAGTGGTATGAAATGAGTATACAAATGCTAAAAAATGAGCTAATCATTATGAGAAAATAATCTGAGCAGACTTCATTATGGAGTTAATTACCAATCAGACCACTATAGAAACTGTAAGATTTAGTTTGGCAAAGTAGAAAGAGAATGCCTTTTGAGTTGTGGAGGAAGAGTGAAAGTAAAAGAGCAGACAGCAAAAAGCTCTAGCGATGTCATTTGCAATTTAAAATTCACCTATTCTGCAAAGCCCTTCTAGTTAAAGGTGACCATGTTCTCGCCAACAAGTCAGCGGAATTCTGCTGGGTGCCAGAGTGGGAAAGCTTTGCTTATCTCAATGCAAAGGCAGACTCAGCCAACACCAACCTTCTTCACCCTCATGCCTGACTGGGAAGATAAGATGAACGTGATGCTCGAAACTGCAGCAGGATCTTCCAATGTGAAGGAAAGGCCAGAGAATCATCAGACACTGGACTCATCATCTCTAAGTCCTCCTTCTTAATGTGGGACAAATAATCCCTCTTGGTTATAAGTCACATTTTCTATTATTTGTAGCTAAGCATATTCCCAATTGACATTCTCAGGTGGATTTTTGGCCAGGAAGAAGTTGCCCATATTTTAGTTTTATTTGGTAAATTTAATTTTCAAATAAAAATGCACATGATCGTAGGATTATTTCATGAGAAAACGGTTGTTCTATATCTTGCAAGTTTATTCACATAAATATAACAAATACATATAATATATATGTGTATACATATGCATCTATATATATCCATTTTATAATTTGTAGCCAAAAGCAGACTTCCCGAGCTTTCAGCTACATTTAGTCCATTAAGCCTCACTATCTCAGTTGAACACATCTAATACCCTCTGCGTGACCATGAATTTAATAAGTCAGCTAGGATTTCAAGGGACAGATACATTTACAGTGTCATTTATTTTCCTTTAATTTCTCTTCCAACTCTGTGAAGTAATGTCTTTGGTGGCATTTTTTTTTTTCATATTGAGAAGATTGCTGTATCAACTCCAAAATCTCATCTTTTTATAGTGCTTTCTCATATTTCATGAAATAAAGGTGATTTAAACATTCATAGTCCCTATACCCTTTGAGAACTGCTTTTTCCAACTGTCGGCAAAGTCAAGGATGACATACCTGGAAGGCTAGCAATTTTACATAGACTATAAAAACTAGAAGGGACCATCTGGGCTAATGGATCCCATCACCGGATGATCTTCACAATCTTCTGGGGGACTTCTTAAAAATAAAATTTCTGAGATTCATCTCCAGGAATCCTGATCCAAGGGATCGGGAATGAAGGCCAAAAATCTTAAAAAATAAAAAAATAAAAAATCTCTCCAAATACTCAGCCAGGTTTGGGAACTATTAACCTAGTTAGTCCAGTGCTTCTCCAAATGTGCACACGACAGAGCTGGGGATCTTGTTAAACCGCAGTTTCTATTTCCGTAGATCTCAGGTTGGCCCAAGATTCTACTTCTCTAACAGATTCCCAGTGATGCTCATGCTGCTGGTCCATGAGCCACACTTTGAGTGAGAAGAACCTAAGCCACTTCCCACCTTTCATACTACAGGTGAGAAAACTGAAAATGAGAGAAGTTGTCCAGGTCACATAGACATGCAGTGGCAGCATGAGGACAAGAGCCCAGCTCCCGCAAGTGCCAGGCTCGTGTCCTCTTCACTGTTACACTGATTCCGGAAAAGAGCGATCTGTCCATGAGACATACTGGTGTTGATGAGGACTGGAGAACATGAAGTCACTTTGGTTCACAGTCTTGTTTTATGATATGGAACCTTTAAATAGTTTGCGAGCTCATTCTCCCTCTGTCTTAACCTTCTCTTTCCACCTCATATCCAACCAGTGGTGTGCTGGTAAATATTTAACAACCAGTTCTCTTGATGGAGGCAGGGTTATGTGTAATGTTTGCTGATTTCTGTAGTGTACATAGACTTAACAAGGCCGATTTGAAGTTACGCACCTGAGGTTACTAAACATGGAAAAGATGCCCCGACCAGCTCTCATGAATGAGTAGGACTTGATTCCAGCATTCTACTCATGCAGCTCTCCTCTGACCCAGAGGAGCTGAGGCCACAGGCCAGGACAGCAGCTGTGGTATCCAGCCAGGCTGCCAGGAGTTGGTACAGCAGGTCCTCGAATAGCATCATTTCATTCAACATCGTTTCATTATAACATTGATAAGATGCCGTAGAAACTTAACTCTTGTTTATATCAATTAGCCTATGGTAAAATTGGCTTTGTTATATGTCATTTCACTACTGAAAGTTCCAGAACCTGTCGACAATGTTAAGTGAGGACTTACTGTACCCGGCTGGGGCTTAGGAGAAGAAATAACACTATTGTTTTTTAAACAAGTCAACCTCTGGTGTACCTAGTAAGATGTATTGATTGTTTATTAATGAGAATTTCTTAGGAAAGCTAATACCAAGAAAAGAGGCAAGATAATGGGGAAAGAATCAGCTTCTAAAAGAAATGAAACATTTAGAGACCTAAAAGAAGCAAAAGAAATGAACTAATTAACTTGACAGTGGACGAGTATGTAAATACTTTCACTTAGTCCAAATAGAACCAAAAAACACTGGATTAATTTTCAATTCAAGTCAACAGTATTGACTGAGTGCCTCCTGCATTCACAACATTCAGTTAAAGTCTTGGTTTTACTTTCATGTGATCTTATTGGAATTGTTTTTCTTTTTCCTGATATAAACCATTTCCTCTAGGAGTCTCACTGGAGAAGACAAGACAAGCAGTCCCTTATGTCTGTGCACCAGTTTCTGTACTTAATTTGCCACTGACCACCAGGTAATTGATGATATTTTTTTAAAATGAAAGATCTCTGTTAAAAGTGATTCTTTATATTAAGCAATTTACACAGTACTAGAGTAAGACTACATGTGGTCATGCAGAACAGATAACATTGTACCAAACAATATTAGATCCATATATAAGAAAGTTTACATCATTTAGACATAAGCCACACAAAATAGTGCAAACATAACATTATGACTCTATTCACTAAAAAACACTTATACATTGCATACAAGAATTGTTTTTCCATGTCATTAATGAACAATGAAAGTAAATGGAAAAAAAATAAACAAATAAGGACTTTCAACATGGAGGAAGTTTAGCTATCATATATATTTTTATCAAAAATGGCCTTTTTGTTTTTCTCTTAAATTTCCTTTCTCAGCTGGTCACTCTCCCTAATAGAAATCTTTTTACCAATTGAAAAAAAAAAATCTATTCTCCTCCTAAATGTTATCACCACTCACTAATTCTCTTGGGGAAAAAAGTGTAATTCTTTCCCATGACATATATTTACTAAGTGCTATGTAAGCTGAGGAACACTTGCAATAAGTTTGATTGGTTTCCTTTTGTTATTAATCCCTGCAGTTCAGTGTGACAGGCTGAAAAGCTGAAGAAAACCCAGAGAAATTCTGCTTAAATTACATTTAGCAAAACTAAACTGACAGGTTTAGAAGCAGAAGATCATTGTAAAGTGACCTTATCCATTCAAAACATATAAGCAAAAGCTAACAAGAATGAGGCCAAATTTCTTCATTTGAGGATCTCTGGACATTGAGTTGCAAATTTCTTGAAGGTTTGTCTTCAGTTTACCTGGCAAAACATTAGAAGTTTGCTATAATACCCATGGAATTCGAGAGTGTATTTCAATAAATATTTACTGAGCACCTACTTTATGTAAGATGCCGGTAAAACATTGCAGATCCAACTACAGGCAATGCAAAATAACCTTCTACTTTTTTTGAACATCAGCACTATGCAAAGAATTATTTTAATACATGATCTTATTTTTAATCCAAGGTAGAATAATCTAGTTGGTTTAGAATATGGCCCTAATAAATATTGCCTCTATTACACATTCTTGTAATAATAAATTCTCAAATACTTTGATAACTTGAAAGAAAAACAAGAGAGTATATGTTTAACAGAAACCCATCCTCTAAATGAGGTCCGGAATAAAAGGCGGAACTTTTATGTCAGTCACACTCTTTTTCTAGGCCCCAGTTTGTACCTAACAAGTTTGTTATGAAGATCAAAATAGATGAAATGTATGGAAATTTATGAACTCAAACACAATACAGATGTAAAGTGAAATTATTATTATTATATATAGGTTTTTACACAGAGGAATTTACAGGGTCAACTTTTAAGGAGCTCATAGTGTGAAAAGGCGTATCTCTTCCACCAGAAAAAAATTTTAAATGGTCAGTATCTGGCTTTTTATTTTCCCACAGTTAATCTGAAAGAAATGTAACTTTCCTTCATAGTAAGATTATATTTTGCTCTTTATTTCTGGAATCATTTTGCTTCTCTCTCTCTCTCTTTATATATATATATATATATATATATATATATATATATATATATATATATATACACATACACACACACACATATATATATATATATATATATATATACACACACACACATGCACACACACACGCACACACACACACATATGTATATATATCTTATTTTAAACATACGTATTCCCTTCCTCAAAAAGCCTAATAAACATTGTTGTTGTTGTTGTTGTTGTTGTTGTTGTTGTTGTTGTTATCATTATCTTTACTTTTGTAGCTGTAAGAAACTGAGCCTTGAACTCATCTAGCTATCTCTTCATGTTACAGATAAAAAGATGAGTGCCACATGAGGCAATGTCAGTCAGAGATAGTAGCAAAGATGAGACCAAAGCCCAGATTCCTAAATTCTAATCAAGTATTTTTTCCTGAGCATTTGACCCAGAAAGAAAGAAATAAATCCAAATTTTAAGAATTCCTAAGCTTTGGGCTCAGGGAAAGAAAAGTTACATTAAGTCAGAGTTGAGTAGGATAAAAATAATGTGAATTATGTATTAACTTAGAATGACACTTTTAGAGAGACAAATTTCAAAATAGATGAGTTCTGTATTTACCTTGAAATATCTAAATTGTTTTATTGAAATACAGACTGTCCTCAACTAAGGATATTTCGATTTGCATTATTTCGACTTTACAATGGTGCAAAAAAATACGCATTCAGTAGAAACTGTACTTCACGTTTTGAATTTTAATATTTTCCTGCACTAGTAATATGCAGTACAATACTCTGTTGTGATGCTGGGCATTATAAAATAAACTTTGTGTTGGATGATTTTGCTCATTTGTAAGCTAATATAAATGTTTAAGATAGGCTATTCTAAGCTATGATGTTCAGTAGGGTAGGTGTATTAAATGCATTTTTGACTTATGATATTTTCATCTTATGATGTGTTTATTGGAACATAATCTCATCTTAGATTGAGGAACATCTGTAGTTGAATGCATGTATTATCAATTCATCCAGCTACATAGAAACCAAAGCCAAATATTTCTCTATGCAAATTTTTTCCTTGATTGCTTTCAACATATGGTCATAATTATGGTGAAATGTTGGGGCCAGTCTGTAAGTTTTTCCCAAGTCAAACTTGGAAAATTGCTTTATATTTATCATTGACTTCTAATTTCAGACATTATATTTTTTAGTTCTAAAATTCCCATTCGGTACTCCTCTAGAGTTTTGTTTTTGTTTTGTTTTTGTTTTTGTTTTTTTGCCAAATTTTTCAGTTCTGTCCTTTAATTCCTTAAACTTATTAAGTATAGCATTTAAAAATAAAAGTCTGATAGGAGCATTATCTAAATCCATATAGGTCTGTTTCTATGGACTGTTGCTTGTTTTGGTTTTTGGTCATATGATCTTGTTTACTTTTATGCATGGTTATTTTGACTGGGTGCAAGATGTTATATATAAGGAACTTTGAAAGAAATCTAAAGCTCTTAATGTTATCATTTTTCTCTAAGGATGATTTACTTTTGCTTCAAGTAGCAAGGTTTAAGGCAGTAGCTATCTGAAATCACTGTAAGTCCAATTATAGATTAAGGTAATTCAAAGATGAGGTTCAGTCTCTATGAGAATTTATCTATTATTGAAATTGGCAATTACCTTAAAGGGAAAAGTAGCCCCAATTCCAAACTCAATTCTCTGGCTTCTTTGTCTAATCTTTGTCCTACAATGCCTGAATTGTTACTGCTCCAGAATTAAAACACACATATGTATTTTTAAAAATTCAGAAGAATGCTTACAATTGTATATACTTAGTTTAGTATCAAAAACTACATAAAATACATTTAATTTAAGAGATTTTATGTGGTTTTCAAAACATCTTGAGTCATGTAATTCAAAAGGGCAATTTGGATAGGCCTCAGTCTACTTTTCCACATTATTCTCTGGCAATGTTTAATAATTTCATATCTGGCAAACCTGACATGAGTCTTCAAGGAATTTCAGAGACTTGGAGACTTTTTGAAGTATCAATTTCTACAGGAGATTTGTTGTGCTCTGTTAACTTGCTAACTTGATTCTATATCCCTCCTACCCAGACTCCTTCTCTATTGGCCAACTCTCAGCTGCAATTCTGCTAAGGTATGGTGAAATAACTAAAAAATACTAACTCCCTGAATACTTTAGGGAGCAGTAATTACCACCCTCTATTAATTATCTATTGGCACACACAAAAGTTCATTCTAAAACATAAGAGCATTTTATGTTGTAGTACAGACATCCTCCAGAAAAGTTGAAAGAGATTTTCGAGTCTTCTATTACAAATTAGAAAGTATAGAGGCATTTTTAACCCAATAGGAAAGCAAAAATATAAAGGAAATAAAAGACAAGGACTTACCAGATCGATATCAAAATAGGCAGCACTAAGTAGACCTTCCGATTTTTACTTTAGAATTGTAACCATAAGAGGGTAGATAAATTTAAGAAAAATAAACAGTAAGATGACCAGCTCGTTATATCATTTCCATTTTTTCAGAAGTTTTTTTCTCATTGTTTTAGTTACTTGAACACCATAACTTGTCCACTTTTTGCAAACGTGGGCAGAAATAGTATTTTTATTTTGTTTCTAATGCTTAACTATACTTCCATGTAGCTACAACAGATAATCAGTTCTCTCTCTAAATCCTCAGTCCCTATCACAGTGCCTGGCAATTACACTTAGTAATTATGTGAACAATGCACATTTCCTTAAGTAAATATTCTATTTATTTTGATTGTAACAACTTTTATATAATCCTTGCAAGGTGACAGGAAAGCTCTTTTTGAAAGGTGTAATCCTTGTCTGTATTTTTTTTAACCCATATCCTTTCCTTGTGATAATATTACCTCTCTAGCCCTCTCTTCCCTCCTTCATGCCTCCACTTCCTTTCCATCCCTGTTCTGGAAATCTGTTTACCCTAATTATAAGCTGTCTAATATAAAAGGAGAATTATTTTAAAGCACGATTATAGTTAATGCTTTACCTGCTTTCCAGAATTTACAACAATGGCAGACTTCTTAACAGAGATAACAACTACCGCTCATATTTCTAGAGGGGGAACACTGAAGCCAAAGGGTGGCATCTAACATGGAGAAAGACCAACAGGGAGAATATCCCTCAAATTCGCATCATCAACGGTAGTATGGAACTTGGCGCGGACTCTGAGAGCCTGGCATATTGTGTCGGTATTTAAGTGCCAGTCATACTGTGGGTGTCGGAGGTCACTACTTCATTTGTAGCTAAAAAGTGGAAGATGACCATTGCGTCTTTGCTATTGATGTAAACAAAATGTCACGGAGGAAGATGGAAAAATGAAGTGGATTCATAAGAAAATAACTCTCCCAGCCTTCTCTTTTTCCCAACTTGTGAACAAGCTGAGCTTTTTAATGTGCCCAAGGACATGGACTTACTTCAATAGCAGGTATAAACATTCAAGATTGCAGTGAGACCTCAAATAGTTTAGGTGGCCAATCTAAATTCTACAATCTGTCAACCTGACTTTGTCCTTCAGATGTTTATATAGTCCTGGAAAAGGAAATGTTTCCATTATATAAGAGAAATTACAAAAATAATGTACCTAAAACCCATAGAATAATTACAATATTACACCTTTTTTTCCTTATAGTTTAACAATTTCAGAGCAGTATAAAATGTTGGCCAAGAACAAGGATTAACAAATCTTAAAGGTGAGTATTTTAGGTCTTTTATTTAGTTAATTCCATTGAAAATCTTTATGTCATTAGTGCTTTATAGGTATATCATCATTATATATATGTTTGGAGATGACTTCCAAGAGACAGTAGAATTTGAAAAAGAAAACTGAGTCTAGTTGTAGCATTTTACATATACCTAAATGTTATATGACAACTGATTTCTGCTGTCTGGTTTGTATGAGATAAGTTATTTTTAAAAGCACATTTGTTATTTATAATTAAGCCTAATTTGGGTTTCTTAAGAATTTCTTTTTAAAAACCACCTTTCTTTCAGTCTCATATCTACCCTAACACTTGTTACATTCATAATAAAAGGATGAAAGATTTTAAAGGCAAGATTGTTACTTGAAAATATGTAATTACTCCCTGTAGCCTCTCATTCCTTTGAGGATAGAAAAGAAATTCGAGATGCTCTCTCATTCTTAGAAGGTTCTCTAGGGAGTCTGTCATTCACAGCTACCAGGGCAGGCTGGAGCAGGATATATATACTGTGACACAGACTATGTAGGAAAGAATAACTAGGGTTGAACATACTTTGTCATCTCAGACTGTCAAAACTTTTGTAGAGAAAAGATTAAACATATTTTTCATTAGTCATTGTAGTGGTGCTTGTTTTTATTTTAAAACAAGTCATTGTTGATGCCTACTTATGAGCAACATATAACTTATTATAAATGTCCCTGGGCTTAGTCACATGGCCCAACCTTCTTTGATTGTGCATTTCAGGGGGACAAGGGGCGTGTCTGCAGTGTTTGCCATTGAGTCACTACAGTCCTGACATTCTGCAAGCAATCACTGATGGATAACCAGGAAGATGACTACATCCCATCATTGTTGTGGTTTTCAGAAACAAATAAACAATGAAAACTTGTTTGAGCTACAAATAAGACCCCCCAAATATTACATTTCTTCTTCTTGAAGATGTGTATATGTGAATGTAAATGTATTCTTAATAAGGACATATACACCTAATAATTCAAATAGATATGGGGAGACTCAAGACAGATGTCCTCTTAAGATCTAAGTAGGAATAAGTAGTAGTTGCTAGACAAGGTTCATTGCCAGGGAAACTGAAGTGTGAGACAAGTGAAAAATATGCCCACCAATGGCTTTGCATGACCCTTCATTTGCTCCCTTCAATTAAAGGATTCCTGTGGCCTTATCATCCCTTAGTCATGCCTCTTCGAATATAGTATTTTTAATAATTCATTTTTATATGATGTTGAAGTGAGAATTATAAATATAAAAATTATATCTACAAAAATTTTATGAACTCTTCTGCACAGATTTGTTTATTCTCTCCCATTTCATTCATTCATTCATTCATTCATTTATATCAGTATGGACATGTGGATATTTATTATATTATATTATTACTCTCAGTAATAATTCAACACTACTTTATTCATTTTCTTGCTCAAATTGTTCCAGCTTTGGTCAGGAGCTTTTTCAGTCGGCTTCTATGTCCTTTTGACGTATCCCTATCTTTGTGGAGGTTTTTGCTACTGCCGATGTTGTTTTTGAGCACTTTCTTACTATCTGGCACTCCAAAATGTTGCAGGCTCATTTTGTATATTTCCTGCCCGGTCCAAAATCAGCCATATCTCCAAAGGGTCTGGTTCCTTTCATTGTAGAATGATGTTAGAAACCAGTATCTCCTTGCTACTGAGGCGATGTTGCTTTCAGGCTGTCACAGTTGACAAAACAAGGAAATGTTTGTGTGTGCACTAACCGGTATATGTACATATATCTATAAATATATCTATATGTATTTATTTGTACCTCTATTAAGCCTAACATAAATACACATGCTCAATTCAATACCACATGGATCATTCTAATCTAGGATCACATGAATCATTCTAGCCTTCCCCCTTTGCTTGTCCATAACCTTCACTCCAAAAGTGAGAAACATGGCCCCCGATATCCACCAGCCATTGACTTACTGTTCAATTCCAGTACACATGTACAGTGATTTCAAAATTAACCCATATTCCTGTGAAACACAACTTTACAAACTAGACTACAATGCTTATCTATAGTTCCTTTGGGCTTTCCTCACATAGTCCCCATTCATTTGCAAAGTTCCTTAGAGACCAGCAACCTTTCCCTCATCTCCTTCAATAAAATCATTTCATACATTTGCAATACAGTTAAAATATTTTGTCATAGCCTGCATTCCATTCTAGGATCCTAATCTCTTAAACGATTTTTAAAAATTTGCATCTATTTTAAAAAGAATATAATGTTAGCAGTTATTTACCTCTTTTAGTACTCCAATCTGACTCCAAGGTTGGCTAACACTAACTTGTTCATAAAATTTTTTTGCTGTATTTTTCTTAAGAAGATGTTATTCTCACAGAGAAAGAAGTGAAATGACTTTCAAAACTTAATAAAAATATGTTATGGTGAAATTGGTATCCTGTTATGGCTCTGGAATTGATTTCCCTTCTCCGGCTTTCTTTAGAGACCTGCCTAGGTTTTGCTCTTAGTCCCCAGTCCATTTCTTCCTTACTTTGTCACCACATTGATTTTTGCCTTATCTTTTATTTTTATCTCATAATAAAACCTCTTAACACCAGGTTGACAAAATACAAACCTCATATGCTTCCTTAAAATAATGATTACATTAAATACTTACATAAGTTAAATTCTCTTCTTCGTAAGTGAGGAAAAAATTCTGACTATTTTGGTTTACTCTATATAGGGCTTAAAATAAATAAACTCATTTTACCAGCACAAAAAAAAATTTGGAAACTGTACCTTTGCTCTAACTGTTCTCTATAAGAGTAACTTTTTACCCCCCCAAAAAAATTTTTGCATGTTTTAAGTATCACTTTTTGTGCTATGAAGTTCTATTCTCTCCTCAAGGAGCTGGACCATAACTCCCCACCCCATTAAGTATGAGCTGAACACA
Source organism: Pteropus medius (assembly GCF_902729225.1). NCBI lineage: Eukaryota > Metazoa > Chordata > Mammalia > Chiroptera > Pteropodidae > Pteropus > Pteropus medius. The sequence goes on from NW_024347867.1 coordinate 4,589,701, forward strand.
GTGGCTTTCTTTTAAAGAGTGCAGTATGAAAGTGGCAGGGTGGAGAGTAACTGCAGTAGAGCAACCTGACAAACACTACCTCAGCCAGGTGATTGAGGTTAACAACATCAGTCTTAAATCATATGTGGTGCTCGGCATTGCATAGCCAACCCGTAGCCTCAAACATTCACTCATGTGACTAACTCAGATCAAACTCTAGGGAAACATTTCTTCATATCTCTTCTCCACCTCTCTTCTTCTAGATTTCCCCAAACAAAATACAACTATCTGAATGCTAGCATTCAGATACATCATTTGAATTGTGAATTATTCAAGTTTATTAATGATAATATGGCCATAAAAAAAAGGGAGAAAGAAAAGGGAATATGACAAGGGCATAACATTTAAGAGCTGTGCAAAAACAAAACCAGATATAAATGAATAAACGATAGAATAAAGTCTTTTTGAAAGAATGCTACCTGATCAGCTATGACTTTGTCTTGGGGCCTCTAGAGCTATCTCAGATGATGCTAATGACACAAAATCCAGTGATTCATTTCTAACGTATCTACTTATCATTTGGCATCCAATAACACACATCAATGCTGACTACAATTAAGCCAAGTTTTGAATTCTAGGAAAGTTCAACAAACTTTCTTTTCTTTTTAAAAACACTTACAGTTATTAAACCCATTGTGTAGAATAGTCAGAAGATGGGAATAGCCCTAACGTCCATCAACAGATGAATGGGTGAATGAAGTGCGCTATATGCATACAATGGAATATCATTCAGCCATAAAAAGGAATAAAGTTCTGATACACACTATGACACTACTACCTTGGAAACATTGTGCTCAGTGAAATCGGCTAGACACAAAAGGACAAATATTGTACAATTCCTCTTATACTAAGTGTCTAGGATAGGCAAATTCATAGAGGCAGAAAGGTTAGAGGTTACAGGGGCTGGCAGGTGGAGGAATGAAGAAGTTATTGTTTAATGAATACAGAGTTTCTGTTCCACAAAAAAATTTTGGAAATGCATAATGGTGATGGTTTCATAAAATTGTGAGTGTAATTAATGTCACTGAATTGTACACTTAAAAAGGGCTAAAATGGCAAATTTTACATTATACAATTTTACCACAATAAGGAAGTAAAATCTATTACATGGTTTGAACACAAAATAGGGTTGAGTAATCCATGATTTTCCCCCTCAGAAACAGTCTAATGTGTTCCAAAACAATCATACAAAAAAAAAAGGAGACATGAACTTATACCTCAATTACTAACATAGAGCCCAGACAGCATTTCAGGATATAATAATTTTCTGTTTAATAGATGCTAATTAGCATTTGAAATAGGTTTTTGGGTCATCAGTTCATTCTAAGTGCAAGAAACCCAATCTAAATGCATTTTTAGAGATGAGTTCCTCTGGGTCATTCCTACTTACTAGATTCATAGGCAATGTCCTACTTTTAATTTTAAAATACAAAGTCAAAAATCCCATAAGATTTCTTAGTAGGATAAAATATTTATTACCGATTGAAACAAAGTTCTTCAATCTCTTTTTCTCAGATTTGCAAGTCCTTTTTTCCTTAAGGCATCAAATATAATTTTTCTGCTTTATTTTTATTTTTGTTTTTTTAAAACAAACTTTTTATTTTAGAATAGTTTTAGATTTATAGTAAAGTTAAAAAGATAGATCCCAAGCACACCACATCCATTTCTCCTATTGTTTACATTAGTTCAGTATATTTGTAACCACTAACAAAACAATATCAATACATTATTGATAACTAAAGTCCATACAGTGTTCAGATACCTGTAACTTTTGCCTAATGTCCTATTTATATCCCAGATTCCTATTTAGAATGCCACATTATATATAGTTATCTTGTCTCCTTAGGCTCAAGAGTGTGACAATTTCTCAGATTTCCCATGTTTTTCATGACCTTGACAGTTTTGTTGACCATGACAGTTTTGAAGACAATTTAACCGACTATTTTGTAGAATGTCCTTTAATTAGTGTTTCTTGGATATTTTCCTCATGATTAGACTGGAGTTAAGAATTTGGGGGAGTGAGATCACAGAGGTAAAGTGCCATTCTCATCATGGCATATTAAGAAAATTGAATCATTCAAGTCTATTTTGTGCTGAAACCAAGCAATATGTTTTATTTCCTTATTGTGGTAAAAAAAAATATGTAATGTAAAATTTGCCATTTTAGCTCTTTTTAAGTGTACAATTCAGTGACATTAATTACACTCCACAATTTATGAAACCATCACCATTATGCATTTCCAAAATTTTTTATGGAACAGAAACTCTGATTCATTAAACAATAACTTCTTCGTTCCTCCACCTGCCAGCCCTGTAACCTCTAACCTATACTGCCTCTATGAATTTTGCCTATCCTAGACACTTAGTATAAGAGGAAT
>NW_024347867.1:4592128-4680867 GCF_902729225.1 Pteropus medius
CTGTTGATGGACGTTAGGGCTATTCCCATCTTCTGACTATTCTACACAATGGGTTTAATAACTGTAAGTGTTTTTAAAAAGAAAAGAAAGTTTGTTGAACTTTCCTGGAATTCAAAACTTGGCTTAATTGTAGTCAGCATTGATGTGTGTTATTGGATGCCAAATGATAAGTAGATACGTTAGAAATGAATCACTGGATTTTGTGTCATTAGCATCATCTGAGATAGCTCTAGAGGCCCCAAGACAAAGTCATAGCTGATCAGGTAGCATTCTTTCAAAAAGACTTTATTCTATCGTTTATTCATTTATATCTGGTTTTGTTTTTGCACAGCTCTTAAATGTTATGCCCTTGTCATATTCCCTTTCCTTTCTCTCTTTTTTTTATGGCCATGTTATCATTAATAAATTCAGATAATTCACATTTCTATTGATATATGTAGATCATTAATTAGCACACTAATTATAACCATAATTTATAAATTAAATTCTGCTAGCTGGCATAATTAACGAGGCTGTATATATGACAGGAACATGAGCTTGAGGAGTTGTGGTGAGTAGGATTTATCTGTGGAATTTTTTTACCCAAAAAGCAGCTCTTTTTTCCTCTAAAATAAATGCTCTCTCTTAGTTAGCAATATTACTACCACCTAATCACCCAAGATAGACTCCAGAGAATTACTCTAAACTTTTTTTTCACTTTCTGTATAAATTCTACAGATTTTGCTTTGTGCCATTATTTATAAAATACTCTCTATTCCTACTCTCTATTCCTCTATCTCTGTTTGCACAGCTATAAGGAAAGCCCTCATCACTGCTTGAAACACTTCCTGGAGATTTACACAGGAGGGACTCTCCTCACTGGGTGCTATGTTATAGAGGGAACTGCGTATCACAAACACAAAAAATTGTTGAAGGACTGTGATGACTCTGTCACACAGGATGTGGCGCTCGGCATTGCATAGTCAACCCGTAACCCCAAACATCCTCTCTCATGACTAACTCTGTTCAAACCCCAGGAAAACACTTCTCCATGTCTCTTCTCCACATCTTTTTCTCCCAAACAAAAAGCAACTATCTGTGCACCATTAAAGGTGACAGTTGTGTCATTTCCTATATACCAGTAAAACACAGTTTCCTTCACCTTGCCAAGGAATTTAAGTGGGCAAGTATTTAGGTAAAAGCACAGACAAAATCATAAGCTTTCTGCTGTGGTCTGAAATGTGTCCTCCCAAAATTCATATGCTGAAGTCCTAATCTCCAGTACCTCAGAATGTGACTGTATGTGGAGATAAAGACTATGACGTGGTATTAAGTTAAAACGTGGCCATAATCAAATGTGGCCCCAATCCAAAACAGCTGTCCTTATAAGACAAGTAAATTTAGACAAACACACAGAGAGAAGAGCATGTTAAGACACAGAAAGAAGCCATCTATAAGCCAAGGAAAGAGGCCTCAGAAGGAACCCACCCCTCCAGTACCTAATCTTGTACTTTATCCTCCAGAATGATGAGGAAATAAATTTCTGTTGTTCAAGCCACCCAGCCTGTGGTATTTTGTTATGACAGCTCTATTAAGCTGCTACACTCACCAAGGTTCTTCCTCTCAGAAGCGTAACAAAATATTGGTTCTTGGTACTTTTCTTGCTTCTCTTTGTATAGTGTTGTAACTTATGGTTCCTGTGACACATTTAGATTCTGGCCTTGGACTGTACTTTAAAAGGCTCACCCTGGCCTTACTCACAGTCCTTGCAGTATAGTGGGCCTAGATGTGCCTACCTGAAGCCTGTATCCCCTTCCACCCCAGAATTCCCTGTCCAAGTGGTCCTAGAGCCTGTTACTGGGGACTGTGCCACCTGATGCACATTCCTAAGCCTGAAAGATGGACTGTGCCACCTGATGCACATTCCTAAACCTGAAAGATGGCCTTGAGCAGGTTTGTGTGTGATATGGTTAGAGCTATACATGTAAATGGGGAAGTCCATGTGCAAGTGTGCAAGGCCCACATGGTATGGGATGGAGCTGGAAGGTGGCAAGAGGAGAGGGGAAAGTGCAGGGCTGGAGGCTATAGCTTTCCTTGTGCTGTGACCTGTTGACGTGGTTCTCTGAGAAGCCCAGGAGTTAGTAATTTGAACTCGACCTTCCAGGTCCTTAAGAATGTATATTCATCAAGATCAGGAATAAGATGTATTTTATTTTGTGATTTGTTAATATGATTCATAAATTTTGTCACTTTAGACATATATCACATGGACCTTCATATCTTACATCAGATCCCACAAATATTAGGAGTAAACTCAGTGGTTCTGGAGGGACTCAAAAATTAGAACAATATTTGCCACTGCTATACATGGAGACAGAAAACATTTTGCAGTATTAAGCAATTCTTATTACTCTTAAATTTGTATATATGTATATATGTATATATACATATATAGGCCTATATATACAAGTATGCAGCACAGTATCAATTTTAATATTAGAAATAAGGTGGATATTAAAATTAAATAATATATAGTGTGTATATTAAATTTAATATGATTTCATTAAATTTTTTAAAACCTCAAAAACAATTTTGACTTGATTAAATAATTTTGATTTTAATTCTTATTATACATTATAATGTGCATTTTGTTTTGAATTTTAATAGATTATTTAAAATATTTCAAGATAAAATACATTTTTAAAATGTACATAAAGTTTTATTTTCTTTACTGTTATTTACAATTTTGATAGAAACATCAGAATTTTATACACTTTGATTATAATGACATTTGCTTTTTTATTCCTTTAGAATAAGCAAAAATTGTGATTATAATAGAAACAGAAAACAGCAACAGCGAAGTACAGAGAAAATATAAAAGGAAAAAAAAGACAGAAAATCTTCAGAAAAACAGTCTTTAGATTTTTGAAAACTGAAACAAGTGAAAAAGTAGATTTTTACTGAGCATGTCCCACATAAAATTTTGGAATAAGAACTTACAAATTATTTAATGAGAATTTAATTATTGATCAAAGCAAGAAAAACGAGTGAGAAAATTATTCTTATGAAATCTACAACTTAGGAAGAGGTCAGATGAAATCCCTGCAAGTTCACATTCTGAACTAAATAAATTGCTAATTACTAATTGGAACAGTGGGAACATCTGCCGTCCTCCCCGACATTTGTCCTAGTGCCTTGCATCATCCCACGAGACAGCCTCCTCACAGACTTCTGCCCCCACGCTCCTTCCCCTCAACTTGTTCAACGTGCTGCTGTTAGAGTGGGCCCTCTGACTCCTATGCATGGAAAGACCCTGCAGCAACTTGTCACCATGTCAAGTGGAGTTACCCAAGAGCACGTACCATGTGTGGTTTATGACGCTGGGAGGGCTGAAAGGCTCTGTGGTTACACAAGTCTGAAGTACCGTAGGTACAGCTACTTTATTTCTGGAAGATTTCCCAAGACTTTCATTTATTTATCCTTTGTTTGAATCACCAGAGAGATATATATTAGGCTGTTTCCGCCAAACAGTTCACGGGTTGCTGTTCTTGGGAACAGCGTGCAGCCTCCAGCCGTGGATGACTAGCGAGCGCTTCGAACATGGTCTGTCTCATTTAAGATATATTCTAAGTATAAAACACACTGTATTTCAAAGATTTAGTACAAAAAAATGTAAACTATCTTCTTTATCCATTCGTATATTGATGAACACTTAGTTTGCTTCCATTTCTTGACTATTATAAACGCTGCAATGAAGATTGACGTGTATATATCTTTTTGAATTAGTGTTTTGCATTTCTTTGGTTAAATACCCAGAAGTGGAATTACTGGATTATCTGTATGGTGGCTCTATTTTTAATGTATTTCTTAGAAAATTTTAAATTCTACTTATGGTTTGCATTATATTTCTATTGGACAGCAATGATCTAGAGATTAGCATAGAACATTTGCCTATCTCTCCAACCCTAACTCTTAATCTCTTTAGGCTCTGATTGCTCCAGACTGTTTAAAGAAAGCCCTTCCTATCCCTGCCAATGACCCCTAGCAGCGGCAGCAAACAGGTTGATAACCTCTATTCTTTGCTCATTCCAACTCCTGGAACAACATTTGGCTAAATCCTATTTAGCTTCTAGGATGGAGCACCAAACACTGATACAGGAAGCCTATCCAGAAATTTAGACACACCTACCCCCTGGCCTGGTTAACCCTTACCTGCACTCACTACATGGTTTTATAAGCATCTGCTTATGTATCTCACTCTTCCATTCATTGTGAGCATCTTGAGGGCAGAGATAGGTCTTACTTATGTTTTTATGTTCCTGGAAACTATCACAATTCCTGGATAAATTTTTAGTGGATAAATCAATGAACGATTCGAGAATGAAACAGATATGGCTTCTTCCTTAATGAAATGGAGCACAGTTTAGAAGAGGAGGCAGATATGTGAATGAATAGTCAAAATGTGTTGCTCTAAACTGTGTTATAAATAATACTGAGAATTATATGGAAATTCTAAGCAGAGAACTTAACACTGGGGCCAGCTTCCTTGGTGACCTATCAGCTGTTGAGCAGGGCTTTGCATTTAAAAGGGCCTAGTGCTTAGTTTAATGCTCTGTGGTCACTGTCTTGAAGTTCCTAATAATTTGAACATGGAGATGAACATTTTCATTTTGCTTTGGGTCCTGTAAATTATGTAGATGGTCCTGCACCAAACCCATGTGGGGCTAGGTAGGGTAGGGGAAAGGTGAGGGGAGGGGGTCTAAAAGGACATCATCACTGGCATCAGCTAAATGAAGTGGGGCTGGCGAAGGAGACGGGGGGAGCCAAGACAAGGAGGACTGCATGCCCGAAGGCTCAAAAACACAAGAGAGCATGGCCAGCAGCAGCTCAACTTCCAGGAAGGAGCAGCAGTGGACATAATGCCATACTTAGGAGTGGATTTTATACTGAAGACCACGAAGAGGCTTTGTATGGATTTAGGCAGACAAGTAGCATGTTTAGATTTGCGTTTTTTAAAAATTCAGACTTGGGATGGTGTTGAAACGTTTTCCTTCCTCAGTATTGTCAAGGCGAAGGAGATGTGGAGAGGAAAGAGTGGAAGAAGCGTTGTTAGGGAAGACGCTCTTCAGCAGCCCAGGTGAGATGACACCACCCGTGGGAGCTAAGAACATGCTGTGAGAATAGAAAAGAGACTTTAGGGAGGTAGACTCAGTGGGGTGTGGTGATCCATAGGAAACGAGAAGTAAGGGAGGGAGAAAAGTCAAGGACGACTTCCAGATTCCAGTGTGTCAAAATGTTTAGTTTTTTTTTTCTTGTGTACGAATGTGTTCATTTTCTTTCTCATCAATGGAATGTGAACAGACTCCACAGAGCGAAATGATTATGTTTTATTCCTGAGTTATCGCTCCATCCAAACGTGATCTTTGTGTTGTCTCCAGACCTTGAATGTTTATATTAATGGGAATTTTGCCAGGGTCTTTTAGAGAACAGGCTGGAGGTTTTGTGTTTCTGGCAGAGACATTGGAATGGCAATCCCAGGCCTGCCTTTCAATGTCAAGTGACTACTCAGCAGGTGCCCCCCTCTTTGCTGGATGATCTACATGTTACATGTCAGCAAACATCTCACTAGAGCACTATGTCACAGAGGTCATTTTCCCCACGTTTGGAGACAAGAAAACAATTGCTCAGTTCAGTAAGAGCTAATAAGTAGAAAAGAAGAGAGTCAAAGCCAAGTTTTCTGAATTTGTGTTCTTTACTTTTTCCATCAAATGATGTTTGCTTGAAAGAATTAAACCAAGAGAAGTTGAACAGATAGATTAGTTTCACCTATTTCTGAGCTTTCTTCTTGGCCCATCATTTATGTGATCTTAGAGATGCCTGGAAAAAAAATAGAAACAGTAAATAATACGAGGAAGAGGAAAGAGAAGAGCAAGAGCAGAAGAGTGATGACACTCCTTAAATGACTACCGCGGCAGGGAAAGCCAGGGTGGAATGACAATCAGTCTGTGATGTGGTCAAGAAGAGCCGTGGCCATACAATGCTAAAGGTGGGTGCGCTTGCCTGACCCCGCTTGTCATATCACCTTTCCCTATTCTCTGTTCTTCGCAGCATTTATGTCTTTTCATAGCATCATCTGAGATTATTCTGAGTTTATTATGTACTAATTAGTTTCTATTTCCTGCATTAAATTATCAACTCCTTTGGGCCCGGGACCATAGTGTTTTGTTCACTGCTGTATCCCCAGAGCCTAGAATACAGTAGCACATAAAATCACTCAATAAATATTTGTTGAATGAATGAATTTCATAAAAAAATAAAACAGGCATTCAGGAGACAATAACTTTTAAACAAACGGTATAAACTACAACTAGCCGAATTTAATTATTTTTTAATTATCAATTTTGGTTGTACAAACCTGCGTATAACTAAATATAATAATAATTTTGTCATTTCTTTTTGTGCCATTGATGCCAGGAATCATAAAAACACACAAAGGAAGGCTTGATTAGCCCTGAGAGATGCACAGGTAATCTTAGGGAGACATAAGTCACAACAATTAGTGCATTAGAAGCATTAGTAAGGACTCTTATAAAGCCATATTGTCTTCTATTATTAGGGCAATGTTGAATGAGTTATTCAGAGACAAATGCCATATGACCTGAAATACCAGAGAATTCTTAAGAATTCTTAGACTGTAGTTTCATGGAAGGAAAATCTCATTTCTGCATTAACGCTATGTATGTGCTTTGATCCAGAATTCAGGAGCCAGGCAGTCAAAGTGGAAACAAGGTTGTCTTTGCTTATAGACAGTTGTAAAACCTTAATTCTTTGGAAAAAAAACAACACTTACTTAACTTTAAATGCCAACACCGCTTGTTCCTGTGTGAAGAAATATCCTGTTCATTAAACTGGAAAAAGGAAAATATCTGTATTATAATTCAGATGCTTAAAATTAATAATTTGGGAGAGGTGATGATAACATGTAACCTACGATGGGGAAAACAATGGTGAATATTAAATAGTCTTAGATATTTACATTTTTGTATATGCAATTCAACTATTTTTACTTAACTAAGTAACAAAAATGAAAAGATAAAAATAACACCCTTTATTTCTTAAAAAACGTTTTATTCATTTATTTAAACTTAAAAAAAAAATTCACCCATTTCTCCCACCCCCAACCCCTTTCCACTTGCAACTACCAATCTGTTTTCTGTATCTATGAGTTTGGGTTTTTTTTTTAGATTCCACATATAAGACAAATTATATGGTATTTGTCTTTTTCAGTCTGATTTATTTCACTTAGCATAATGCCCTCAAGGTCCATCCATGTTGTCACAAGTGGCAACATTTTATTCTTTTTTTTATAGTGGAATATTCCACGATTTTGTTATCCATTTACCCATTGATAAACACATCACTTCCATATCTTGGCTATTGTAAATAATGCTGCAATAAACGTGAGGGTGCAAATATCTTTTTGATTTATTATTCTCATTTTCTTCAAATAAATACTCAGAAGTAGAATTTGAATTTAGTAGTTCAATTTTTAATCTTTTGAGGAAGTTTCATGTGGTTTCCATAGTGGTCATACCAATCTGCATTGTCACCAATAGTACATAAGGGTTTCCTTTTCTCCACATTTTAACACTTGTTATTTCTTGTCTTGTGATAACAGCCATTCTACCAGCTGTGAGATGAATAGCTCATTGTTGTTCTGATTTGCTTTTCCCTGATGATTAATGATGTTGGGCATTTTTTCATGTGCCTGTTGGCCACTTGTATGTCATCTTTGAAAAAATATCTATTCAAGATCTGCTTATTTTTAAATCTGATTATTTTTTGCTATTGAGTTATAAGAGTTCTTCATATATTTTGGATATTAGCCCCTTATCAGAGATACGATCAGCAATTATGTTCTCACATTCAGTAGGTTGCCTTTCATTTTGTTTATAGTTTTCTTTGCTGTGTAGAATTCTTTTAGTTTAATGTAATAACATTTGTTTATTTTTGCTTTTGTTACTTTTGCCAGATTAAAAAAAAAAATCATTCTTAGACTTATGTCAAGGAACTTACCACCTATGTTTTCTTCTAAGAGTTTTATGGTTCAGGGTCTTATGTTCAAGTCTTGAATCCATTTCTAATTAATTTTTATGTATAAGACAGCGATTCAGTTTTATTTTGCTTGTGGCTGTCCAATTTTCCTAACACCATTTACTGAAGATACTATCCTTTCCCATTGTATATTTTTCATTCCTTAGTAGTAAATTAATTGACCATATATGTGTAGGTTTATTTCTAGGCTCTCTGCTTTGATCCATCAATCTATATGTCTGCTTTTATGCCAATACTATACTATTTTAATTACTATAGCTTTGTAATATAGTTGGAAATCAGGGTGCATGACACCTCCAGATTTGTTTTTCTTTCTCAAATTGCTTTGGCTATTCAGGGTCTTTTGTGGATCCATACAAATTTTAGGACTGTTTGTTCTATTTCTTTGAAAAATGCTATCGGGGTTTTGATGAGGATTGCATTAAATCTGTATATTGTTTTAGATAGTATGGCCATTTTAACTATGTTGATTCTTCCCATCCATGAACATGGAATACTTTACATTTATGCCTTCTTCAATTACTTTCAGTAATGTCGTATAGTTTTCAGCGTATAGCTCCTTCATATCCTTTGTTAAGTTTATTCCTAGGTATTTTATTCTTTTTATTGCAATTGCAGATAAAACCTTTTTCATTTTTTTTCTGCAATTTCATTTAGTATTTAGGAATCCAATGGATTTTTGTACAAAGATTTTGCATCTCATAAATCATTCATCACAGATCAATTTTTCTTAAACCTGTCAGAATCTAAAATCTTTTGCCTCTTAGGAATTCCTTCTTGTATGAAACTACATTAGAAAATATTTTTAATATATTAACTATATTAGGAAATTTTTTCAAAATTTTATTTGGCAGATTCTTCAAATACATAAACAACTGGTACCTATAACAATGGTCAAATTCTTCTTTTTCCTAATTCTGATTTGCAATTTCAATAAAAACAGTCATTCCTCCTTTCCAAGGGTGTCTTCTACGTTTCCTCTCTTTCCTTTTGGGGATGTTAAACCTCAAATATTTATTCTTCACAGCTTTTTTTTTCACAAGACTTTGCTTATAATTTCACTTGTATTTTACAGTCAGAAGAGGAGTTGTAAATTCAGGAGCAAGCGTATACAACCCAAGCCCAGCCCTTTCCCGCCCTCACCCACCAGCATCATCCCTCCCCTATCTTCTCCCAGACATGACCATAAACTTGTCTAACCACTTTTTCTCAGTTCCCTCTTTCTGGATCCTCCCAATATTAAAGGTGGCAGCTCTACCAGAAAAATACCGAACTCATTTCCGTGTGAGTCCCAAGTTGGTGCAGACCACTGAACAACCACCTCACCAGCTGACTCACACTGCAGGTCACTCACTGACTCATGATCATCATCATAATCTAATTTATAGACTGGAACATTCTGTCCATCTGGTCAAAGAGGTAGAGATGTGACTAATATGGGTTGCTGCTGTTGTTGTTTTACTCTTTTCTTTACAAAAACAAATACCCTATCTCTTCCATTTTGTAATGAAATGCGAGGCCTCAGTTGCTAAGAACTTTTGCCACTGCAGTTGAGGGATTTTCCATCTGATAGGAAATTTAGGTCATGATGAAGTGCTTAGTAATAGCTATTTGTACTTCTGTTTTTGTTTTTTACTGCACTTAGAGATCGTATTGCCCCAGGATTCTTCTGCATTGAAATCTAAGCATAATTGGGAAATGGGCTCAAAATCCCAGGTAAATATCTAACTTTTTTTTGAATAATAATGCAGTAGAATGAGGAGATGGAAGGTAGAGGTGGAAAGAGAAAGGAAATACATTTTCTCTGATACAAAGTAACCTCTGTTTCTATTAAAGTTACAGAACAAATTTACTAGCTGGTTGATATTAAAAGTATGCTTAGATGTTTTTTAATCACTATAATATTGAGTAAACATGATTGCAGCCATTACATTTTTTTTTTTTTAATTAAGAACAAAACCACATTATCACATCTGTTTAGCAAATCAACTGTTTTGATTTTCTCTGAGTTGAGTACTTGGATCTCTTTTGGATTGTTATTAGATAGGAAAAACATATGTCTGCATTATACTATTATTTTTCTTCTTTCCTGGACCCTTCAATTTATGTAGGGCAAGATAACTCGAAAGTACATACAAGGATCTGAAACAACACCATAAAAAATATATACTTCCCCCATTGAACACCTCCCCACTCCCATTGGCCAAGTGACATATTAGGTGCCCTGGGAGATACAAAAATTTCTGTTTCTCAAGACTTTACAATTTAGTGTCAGAGGCAGAACAGATGCATGAAAAAAATAAATGTAGAAAAAAGAATGGATGCTCTACATCCCCATGGCACATCTACTTTTTAATGAGATGGCCTAGGAAAAGTGAAGGCTGACTCTCCTACATCATTCTCATGTCCACTTATTTGCATCTCTAGGAAAGACCAACTAAGGTATCATTGTGAGATCTATGAAACTATCACTGCAACCCTGGAGCATACCTTGATCTGGTGAGAAGGAAAAAAAAAAGCAATTTAATCCTCTTGAGTATTGAATCCTTCCATCTTAACACTTCTTCATGTTCTTCCTGTTAATGATTTAAAAAATCAGGTTTGGGGAATGGTTGAGGGAAGGGATTATGTTGGTCTTTGTAGAGAGAGTTGTGAGACGTGACGTAGAGTTAGATTCTTAAACCAGGCAGAGTCTGAGTCATCCTGAAAGTGAAGGAGAACCAAAATCTCTGATCAGGTAAGAAACAGAAGATACTTCTGAGCTTAGAGACTGGTAGCTATAGGAAGCATGGAGAGAAACAACTCATTAGTGCTACATCAATTCAACTATATTATCTTAAATGAGCTGTTATGATCTGACCTGGCCTGGGGATATCCTCACTATTTACAACATTGGTTTTATTAAAAAATGTATTTTTAATTTCAAACAACCTACAGGCAAACAGACTTTTGGAAAAAAGCTTGTTGATAAAATGAGATGATTCTCCTGCAGTGGATAGGGTCATGAACCTTTGGATTCTAGCAAAATAATAATAATCATCTCTGAAGTATTGAGAAGAACAAACAAAGCAACACTGTCTTATTTCTGAAGATATCAAAAGTTCAATCAGAAATCTTGTCCTAAAGTCTGTGTTATTCAGATTCATTTTCATGTGTCATCTTCAAATGGTGAAATGAGCATGGTACAGTCATTCTTTCTGAGAGATGTTCATCCAAAATCTATTGATTAAAGCCTATGTGCCAGGCATTTTGCTAAGTTGATTATTCGTGTTATTTGATTTAGCTTTTACAATCTTCTAAAATAGGTATTACTATCTCCCTTTTCAGATGAGGAAACTGAAGCTTATAGGGTTAGCTGATTTTGCCAGGGACACACAGTTAGCAAGTAAGCAGAATCAAAGGTGGAACTCAGGTCTGTCAGAGCTCAAAACCAGGGCATTCAACCACTTCCCTGTATGCCTTTGTGGATCAATCTACCCTTAACCCTTTTTGCTTTGGTCTCCAGCTTTTAAAAACAAGTCTCTTTTAATTCAGTAACTGGCTCAGATAACAGGTACTGTTTGTCCAAACTGCTCCCACCCCTCTACTCGAATCTTATTCAAGTACTCAAACTGACAATATTTTCTGCATGCTTTTCAAGTGTTCAAAATCTCACCATAACACTCAGAAGTAAATAAATATTCACATCCATTCATTCTGGATTGGTCAGCTGAGGTAGAAAGATGAATGGCAGGCTCTCATTGTAGCAGAAGTGGGAGGGGCCTCAGCAAAACAAATAAATGTCAATGGACTCATGAGTGCACAGGAAGAAATCTCCCACCCACAGTGGCAGCCAGGACTTGGAGATCTCAGGGCCATCGCTTGGCTAATGAACTCGATCCCTTACTCCTCCTTTTACCACAGAATCACAAACACATAATTGTGTTTATGAGTCCTCAGCTTTAAAGTAACAGATTTACAATATCTTCCTGGATGTCCTTTGGTAACCAATATCAGAATCATAAACGATGTGTTTTCTAGGTCAGAATAATACCCATGTCCAATTAGACCCAATTAAAGAATTCCATCTAGTCCAACTCAGGCCCGCGCAGGGACACCATCAAGGTAAATAGGGATCTTGCAGAGGACATGAATGGGGCATGGGCAACAGACTAAGCACTATGTACTTCCTTAGGCCCCTCTTCTGAAGCCCAGGCTCAAGGCAGCCCTCCTCACTAACCTGCACAAAAGCCACAGGTTGTGGGAAGCTCTATATTGAGGTGCCTTCACTGCATCACGACATCACAACATGTCAGTAAAAGGCAAAAAGAAACAACCAAATTCTTTTGAACCACAGATGTGTAAATAGAAGTGTCCCCAGATGCCTTGCTCATAGCATTTTTCACATACATTTTAAAGAAATTCAGTGTCCTTGTGCAACCTTCCCTAAATGGCTCCAAATTGATGCTTGACTACAGAATCATGCATACATGTATGCATACAAATATAACGCGTATAAACACACACAACTTTTACCATTTGTCAGATGCTGTCCTAAGCGCTGTAAACACGTTACTCCAGTTAAACCTCATAACCATACAGTAGGATATAGGTAATGCCTTAATCTCCATCTTATATGTGAGACAACTGAGGCAGAGGTGAGTTGTCAAGAGCACTTGGGAAGTAGAAAGCCAGGGTTTGAGTCTGAGTCACTCTTAACCATCACACTCTACTGATGGCAGCTATCATGAAAAAGACTAACTCTTTGATAAAATCTCTGTTGTAAAAGATTTGACCTTCTGATCTTAGCTTCCTTGCTGAACAAATTGGATTGCTCTTTAGTTAATCCAATTGATCTTCCGTGAGTGCCCTCATATGAAGTAGGCAGCAGCGGGGTAAGTGATTCCAGGGAAACACCCTTGCCCAAATTATCTTCTCTATATATCTAGGGCTGATGTCCAAAATCCTACCAGTATAACCTCAGTTCTGTTTGGTAATACTCTCCCCTGCCCTTTTTTCCCTAAGAATACAAAAGAACAAGTGCTATACATCTGATACCCAAACAAGAACTAAAGAGTGACTACATGAAAAATCAAATACATACTTCGAACTCCTTAAGCTGAAAATAAATTGCATGCGATTAATACCCTGGGGAAAGTTGACACTTGGGTGGCAATGAGGATTTCCTTTGTTTCTTGCCTTTTCTCTTTCTTCCTTTATCTTCAGATTCCACAACCATTTGGAATTCCTGACTTCCCCTCCACCCCTCCTGCCCCTTCTCTGTCCCATCCTTCAGAGCCCACATGGCCATTAGATTCACAGGTCTCCGAGAGAAGCTAATTTGGCTGCAGTTTTCTGCGTGCTCAAAGGTCCACTGATGCCGAACTTCTTGTGTGTGTACAGAATCTAAGCAAAAGAAAGAAGAGAGCGACATAAGAGAGAAGCTTTTTAAATCTCTTTTATACTACCTTATAATGGCCAATAATACTCTTAGAAGGGTTCAGATCTCAGCCGTGTCTCATGTCAACTCTGGGCCCTTAATCAATCTCAGCCTGTGTGTTCACATTTTCAAAATGAAAACAATAATTCCTAGCTCATCAAGTTGCATTCAGTGAGATAATTCATTTGAAAGCTTAATACGTGGCATTTCTAGAAGCTCCAACAACTCAAAAAGACCAAATATTTCCTCAAAGGAGAGGTTTTGTTCATGGAAGCTAAGCAAGAAGCTGAGGCTGGGTCCTTTCTGTAGAGGACGAGAGAAGACAGTGTTCCCAGTGAAACATAGTAGAAAGGGAAGAGAATTTATTGACGGGAAGTCCTGGGCTTCCTACGGTCTGGGGCCAAACTGTCTAGTCTTGGTTAGAGAAACATTGACTTTGAGGACATAACACATAAGTATGCGTCTGGTGAGGGATCCGCTTTTTCCCTCTGAACTGGAAAAGGAAAGCTAAAATCGGGTCAGATGCCCACATTTAATAAATAAAGGACTCCACCCAAGAATGCCTCATTTTCCAGCTCAGGTAGTGGCTGAGCCAGGACCAGCGCTGAAGTCATCGCGGCCCCAGAGTCCTCTCCATTCCACAGCGCACTGCAAGGCCCTATGAAAGGGCGGGTGGGGTAAGGTAAAGGGATCATAGCAAGCTGTATCCATTCGCTTTCCCTAACCAGGGCAGGCAGCTTGGAACATGAAGTTAAAGGTTACACAGGCAGCATCATAGAAAATAAAAACCTTAGAAAGAAAAGACCATGCAGGTGACAGCAGGTGCAGGGAAATTAAAGGTACTGCAGAGCCCCCGAACACATAATGCTCACGTAGGCGTCTGCTTTATCTCTGCCATGGAACATTGTGATAAATTATTAATCAGATGGTTTGTGCAAGTGGTGATGAAAAAGAGACCTATTTTTGCCTAACAAACTTAAGCAAATGCGAGGCAAGGGGCTTTTGCTTTTCAGTCTGAATTTTAAAAATATATTAAAAGCAAATGTGTAAGTGTATCTGTGTTCTTCATAAATAAGGGAGGCGGGGCAAAAGCATAAAGGTTAGATCAGAACAAACACCCCTGAGTAAAGTTAGCTTCAAAGACTGGTGTTCTTGATACTTAGCCTCATATCCCCAATCCACTTCAATCTTGGACTCAGAGAGACAGACAATATTAGATTCATTTCATTTATTGGGTTTTTTTTTTTTAGTGTTTTAAATTTTTTGTTGTTGTTGTTTTTTATTTTAAATCCGTTTTATTTAGTCCACTATTTTTAATGGTCCACAATGAACATTTAAATTTCAGATACTGGCTTTTAAAGAGGAACTAGATTGGGAAGTCTGGGGCCCATATTCCTAAATAACAATGAATCGACTGCAGTTAAGAGGAGTCACCCCTACAGATGGGTGGGTGCTTTCACCTACCCTTGGGTTCCTACATTTTTTGTGGTTCTAAGTCTTCTTCTCCACCGGCCCCACTCCTCTTCACACTTGTTTTTTTCTCTTTCCTGCCTCTAAAGATATTTAAATCTGTTTTAAATTCTTTCTCTTCCTTCTAGCAAAAGAGCTTAATTAGATCATTTTTCTCAACTCATTTCTACCTTCTGACCTTAAACCATGGCACAAAAGGTCATGGACAGACAGGAGGCAAATTTTTAAAAAACATGTTTTTTAATTTTTACGATTACGTTGCCTCTTTTTTTTTGACACTCATATCATGTTTAACAGTTAAATGTTCAGTGTTACAAAAGAAAAGTCGTGTTGCAAGATCTCTTTCCTTCAACTCTACATTCTTCATCTCTGTGCCTGTCTCAGAAAAGAAAACAAAAGATGTGTAACGCCTCTCACCTAAAATGTTAAAATAATTAGCAAACAGCAACTAAATTATTTCAAGATAAAATGGAGGGTGTAAATTTCACAAGTATTACTATTTACACTAAAAAAATATGAAGCTTGCCTCTCAGCCATGGACATGGGAGCATTTCGATAAATAACAATTGGCTGCTGATGATGTTGAGACAAAGTCGTACAATGATTGACTGGTAAAGATGGGAGTGACATCTACTAAAAGGCAACAAGTTTAATCCATGCCTGGTATGTTTGCATTTTCTTACAGACTCCTCATGCCTCAAATAGGACTGACCCTAAGAGCCATAATGTAGCTGTTTTTTTCTGGTGACAACTGGAAGTTTTGGCTATGCGGAAGGGGAAAATACAACAGGCAGTGACTGATCACCACCCCTCCACACCAGCCGCTCACTGGCTAGCTGGCTTTCTGATTTAGCTTATTGTTATTCAAACTAACATATATGTAGACCTGTGGCTTTCAGGCTTCAGTGTGTAGCAGGATAAATTATTGAGGTATTAGTTTGTGTTTTGTTCTCTGAGTTTTCTCTTTGTTTTATTCCTAAGAGTTAGCCAGGCCCTGGTATGTCCTTGCTTTTGCAGGGCTGAGAGCAGAAGCAGCATCTCTGACTGACATCGGGGAAAGCTAAAGTGCATTAAAGGGCCGGGAGAGAGGGCAGAGAAGACTGAGAGCAAGGGCAGTGGGCCATGGGCAGTGCCTTCATAAGCAACAAGCAGCAGGGAAGAGAGTGTGGTGGAGTTAGAGAGACCCATAGCAGTGTCACCTCTACCAGTGCAAAGAAGGTGGCAGGACTCCGAGGGGGAGGCCCAAGGTATACAGAATGACCGCTATACCTTCAGGCCTTGGGGTTCTTGGCCTCTTGAGAGTGTTTTTGCACCCCTCCCCCCAAATATGGCCAGGAAGCAAAGCCCTGGACCTGAACGACACTTTATTTCGGGGCAATTGAAGCCTCATGTAAACCATAGGCTTCTCATGGGCATAATAATCGCCTGTAGAAAAGTCAGAATCCTGGGGCCCACCCTAGGCCCTCTGACTGAGCAGTAGGTCTGGGGAGGACATCTATACTGTAACAGACTTGTCAGAGGTAGGTGGTCTTAGGTATCCACATAGGACTCTACTCAGAGACACTGGATAAGGTAAAACAAAATCTTCAGTGTGCTCCTCATACCTGCAGGAAGGTCTTTTCCTTGCAAATAAGCACAATAGAAAGTATCTTCATAAAAATATACAACCCTAGTTCTTTGCATCTTTAAGGCCCAACAACATATGTTCTTAGGAGCGAAGCTGAGACAATTTCTTCTGTCAACCCCAGAATGCATAATTTCTCTCTCCACCCTTTATTATGAAAAAATTTATAGCTGGTGAAAATTAAAGTAGATCTATCAATTTCACAGTTCATACAAACTATTAGTTAATGATACAACATCCTGATGAATAATGCTACTACCGTGTCTGCATTAGAAATTTTTCCTCAGAGTGAGGTTTTATTGTGTACTCTTGCAAATGTAACTATTAAACGAGACAGTATTTGGGTAAGTCAGTTGTGAACATGCCACTTTGCTTATTGGTTGTGAATCCACACCTCACTCCTTCCGTGGACATTTGATATATAATCTAAATACAGTCACCATCCTGCTTTGTGATTGCATCATTCATAGTATTGCATAATACTATGGTAATAATATTTATTTCCATAGAAGAAATTATAATAACTACTGTCACGCCAGCAGTTACTTCCATGGCTTGTCAGGATTCATGAACCTTCAGCCTAGATGGGTGGATGCACTAATGATCTTCAGCAGCAGTTGACAAACGAGAGACAGAAGATTAACTCAGGCCGCCACCTGTTTTTTTGTACGGCCCATGAGCTAAGAAAGATTTTTATATTTTTTCATTGTTGAGGAAAAATGTTTTTAAACATCAAAATTATAAGAAATTTTTAAAAAGTGTTATTAGAACCTACCTGCCCTTACTTCTTTTTGTGTCTGTTGTCTGCAGTGGTCTTTACACTATGACCCCAGATCTGAGTAGTTGGGACAGAGACCACATGGCTTGCAAAACCAAAACTATTTATGGCTCTTTTTACTAAGAGTTTAATAAAGACCTTTGAGAAGTTTGGCATTTTATTTATAGCAAGCACAGCAGAGTTTGTAAATGCGAGGTCACTATGTAAATAAATATAGCAGGGGCGATCCAAAAGGGAGTGTTAATATTTGGTGTGTTTCCAACAGTATAGTGGTTATCAAAGGGCAAGGGAGTGGGGAGACAGAAGAGGGAGTCAAATATATGGTGATGGAAGGAGACCTGACTTTGGGTGGTGAACACACAATGCAGTATACAGATGATGTATTATAGAATTGTACACTTGAAACATAATCTTATTAACCAAAGTCACCCTAATAAATGTAATAAAATAAAAAATATATATATTTGGTGTATTTTCTTATATATATATATTTTTATACCTATACATATTTCTTTTCTAACTGGTATCATACTATATATACAGATGTAGGTAGACTCTATCAGTACAATAGTATATCCCTCTTTTATTCATTTAATAATCGTGAATGGTTTTCATGTCAATAAAATTCTTTGAAAACATGTTTAAATGACTGGGTATATGAAAAGGAACATCTTAAATTCTCTATTAAGTAAGACAATATCCATAAAATACTAGTCAGGAAAATTATTTTGTCCACTGAACATCTCCTCCTTGGAGCAGGAACCACAAACAAGTGCCTGGAGAGGTCAGGCAGGTAATGTAAATGTGAGAAGGAGGTCTGCTCGAAAAAAATGTACTTTTCCATATTCTCTTAAAATGCATGGCCTCCTCAGTGTATATTTCATCTCCTTACTTTTTATGGAGATGTATAAAAAATTCATGTTTTCTCAGTTATAAGAAAAGCAAGATCTTGCATAAATAAGACGACAAATGGCAACTGAAAATTGAGCTCAGTAACAATTAAGACAATAGGAAGTGATACGGATTGTGACAAATTTCCCACCCTAAAGCACAGATGCCATGTAAGAATATCCAGCATTTCTAGATTATGCAGCATTATCAAGAGCATTACCAAAAAGAGTTGAACATGTTAATTTTTGTAAAATCTCTGTGTTTTTAAATGCTAGCAACAATTTTTTTGAAAATCAGAGGCCATATTGGCTGAATCTATGAACCAACAGTTTGAAACTTCTTAGGTTATCTGGTAGCACCAAAGTCCAGACCACAGGCCATCAGATCCCTATGTCTAAGGACCCATTAGCCTGACCAAGCAAACGGATTTGTCCAAGACTGTCCTAATTCTAGCACTGGAAGTCCCATGGTTCAGGAGACCACCTGAATACGGGGCAGACTTAAAAGGTTAGTCACCCCTCCAATTGACATTCACCTGATTCTAATTTGTTTGTTTGCTTTTTTTAATTCGGCACACACACGCACACACACATACACACACACAATTTGTTTTCAAACTTATAAATGAAAGATTGGCTTTGTGGATTTTTTTTTTCCTTTTTCCTTTCTTCTTAGCAGCTTTGGTTTCTAATAAACAGATCAGGATGTTGACAGATTTGGGTTGGTCGCATATATTACATTTAATTTTTGGATCTATTTCATTAGCTACACCTGCAAGTCATAGTGACTAGGAAATGGCAGCACTCATCATGACACTCCATGGCATATCAAGAAACTGACAGCTGACACTGACAGCATTCTCTTAATAAATACTCTATCCCGAATAAGTCACTTTAAAAAAAAAAAAGGATTACAAGAGCAATAGAATTACTTAATATCCATTCTATTATAGGTTGAGCTAAATTAGGTTACTAAATAGTTAAAAAAGGGTGGCTCCACTGCCATGGAGCCAATGAAATGGTTGGAGGTGCAGGAGAGTTTGCCTTTCTCCTTAAACAGAGATGCCCTTTTTCAAATGTGGTCCTGTTCCTACCAGTCACCTTTGTAATGTGGATTACCTCGCTCTACAACACCCGCTTTAGGCCCCTTTAAGTGTGCTGAGGCTGAAAAGCTAATACCACATTTCCTGGTTGCGGCTCTCAGCATCATTTCGTACGTGATGTGGGCATCTCCTATTAGATGCATTCACACAACACTTTGAATCTGAACCGAGTCACCTGGGGGGAAAGGTGCTATAAATACAGGGCACTCACTTTGCTGATGCAGGCTGGAGCAAAATGGTGTGAATCTGCACCTGGCAACTTGATTCGAAAGCTTCCTGATCAGTGCAGACCTGATAGCCATCCGTAACGGCCTGATTCCACAATGTGGCTTGGGGCTCATTCATGGTAACAAAGCCTCGGTCCATTTCCTCTCACCTCCCAGCAATTTGGGAATTATCAATACTCCCTAGTAAATATCATTTTGCTATGGTAACCAGAGAAAAATTCTACTCTTTTCAAAAATACAGAATAGTACATTGAATTGCCCATTTTAAGCTTTCCTGAAGTCTGCAACTTTAAAAGTGAGTAAGACTAGAGAAATGAGTAGTATATATTTCTTCTGAAATCCCCTATACTCTATGGGAAGAGACAAGGAACGAGGAAAGAAAACGGTTAAAAATAGTTCAAAGTAATAAAGCTTGGATTGTTTGATCATCAACGGTTATTTCACATTTTCTGATTTTTCTGCTTAAGGATTTCTCGTTTAATTTTCATCTTCCCTTTTAGACTATAAACTCCATGAGAACAGGGACCCATATTTGTTTAGTTAATACTGTATATGTGATATCTAGCATAGTTCTGGTTTATAATAGATGCATAATGGACATTGTGTGACTGTCTAAAGAGGTAGAGGCTGGTAACAAACATTTCCAGGTAGACTGTATATCTGTTCAGTAATATTAACAGTTACCATTTATCAAGCAACAGCTAAGAGAATGGTATTATGTCAGTCGTTTTACATATACAATTTCACCATTCTATAGAGTAGGTTTTATTACCTTCATTTTACACATTAAGAAATTGAGTCTCAACGAGGTCAAGTAAGAGTCACACCTAGTGATTGCATTTTTTATTTAAATCCCAAAACTCTGATTTTAAAGCTCATGATGTGGTTTCTATTACACTCCATATGTTCATTTTCAGGGACTCAGTGCCTTTTCAGGCAGCCATGAATCTCCTCACCATGACTCAATTGTATAGGAAACCAGAGCTTCTACGACACCTTTTTTAATACTTTCAAAAGGATTCCTGGCATTTAGCTGCATCTACATACAAAAATACTCCACGTAGGGGGCTTCTCCTTGACATTCATAGGGTCATATCTGGAAGTGGGGAGACCTACTCACACATGTACTACCAGAGGATAAGAGTCTCTACTCTCAGAACGCCTTAGTGGTTCTGCCAACAAAATTCAGAAGACACCAGAACGGATCCAGAAATGAAATGTAACATCTGTAACAACACTAATTTTCCATGCAGGAATTCCTTCAGAAAAAAACTTATTTTGCCAAAGGATTGTTTCTATAGCACAGTCATAGTCATTTTGCGAGTGCTTTTGGGCTCAACTTAAAAACCCCTTTTGAGAAGGGATTAAGATGTACAAATTGCCAGTTATAAAAACAGTCACAGGGATATAAAGTACAGTATGAGGAATATAGTCAGTAATATTGTAATAGCTACATATGGTGCCAGGTGGGTAACGAGACTTATTGAAAAATCACTTCGTTAAGTTGTATAAATGTGTAACCACTATACTGCATACTTGAAACCAATATAATATTGTATCTCAACTGTAATTGAAACATTTTAATTGTATTTCAACTGTAATTGAAAAATTAAAAAAAAAAAAAAAAACTTTTAAAAGCCGGTGTGACACAGAAGGAAATTGGTTGGTTTTGTCACACTTTATTATTTATTCATATATTTATGCATTCATTCAACAAACATGTATATAGTTTTGACTACCTGTAAGACAGTGGTTTCAGGAGCTCCACTCAAATATAGTAGTTTTATACAATCACTGCAGTAAAACTAGTAAGGTTGAAACACACTGTTTTGCAGTAAACATTTTGGATGTCTCCATCCTTAGAACTTTGAATCCTGTTTGTATGATTATAAGAAGCAGTTCCTTTCTTATAGAAACATTTAGACGAAGCTTATAGAAATACATATACCTTGAATTTGAATGTGACTCATCACCATCCGAATTAATATATAAATGTCCCTTGGCTATATATCAAGTCACAGTGGTTCAAAAACATGCCCATGATATCCAACATAAAATCTAATATTTGAAATGTAACATATTGTCTCTTTGCTTTTGGAGGTTTCTTAGATCCTTAGATCCCATTACATTCACAAAATTTTGCTTCTCTCCTGCCCTGCTCATCAGAGCACAGGCACTGATATAAAGAAAAGCAAATGCCAACCTCCAGCAGATTTTAAATGAGATAGTTTTGCTGGAGCCACTTTAAACAAAGGCCAATTTTCTCTGACCTTTTCACTCAGCTGTCCTCCTGAGATGGCAACTTGGTCTCCAGCTGATGATTCATTATACATTTGAGTCCAGGTGTAGGATACACTCAAGCAAGGGAACAAAGTTCATTATAGTTATACCTGCAAGGAAAAGTCGCTGCAGTTCAAGGTCTATTAAAAATGTTATAACTTGCCCATGAAAATTTAGCTTTGGGCTAAAATATGGCATATGAGTTTCTAGTGCATAAGTACCTCAAAATCAAAAAGCTCAATAAGGTACTTCTAAATTAAATGGCTGTTAATTGGCAGAGAATTGAATTTTGATGTTTTAAAACTTCTTGCCAAAAGCGTAAGAGACATTTTAATGTTTAAAAATATAGTGAAAATATAGTGTAGCAATTAGAGTAAGAAATCTAAGAAGTTAATTCATATTTGGCTTCCTGCCAACCTCCTCCCACATCCATGACTATAGGAGAAACTTCTTCAATACTTCTGCCCTGGTGTTTCCTATGTGGAAAATTGTGGTATTTACCTTTTCTCAGAAGGTGTCAGGGAGCCAATTTAATAACTCTAATCCTCTTTTCAAGTTCAAGCGCTCTCTGAGGAAGGAGGCCAAAACAAAGTCTTCCATCTCCCAGGTCCTCAATAGTCCCTGAGCACAGGCTCACCCAAACCCTCAGAAAACAGAAGGCATCAGGTTACTCTTATTCCCGTCTGTGTGCAACAAGAATAGGATTTTTCCTTTTGCTAATTCCCAGCAGAGAGGGCTTTGTGCCTTACAGAGAGTATAGGATTTAATAGTTTTAGCGGCCTGGGTCATGTGGACCATTTCCTGGTTTGTGAAGTCACGATTGCTATTTGTAAAGAATGAACAAAAGAGCGGATGGAAAATGTCCAGTGCTCAGTGGACAATCAATGGCAACTGCAACAGTGAACACCCAGTGGAAGAGTCCAATCCCGTATAATCCACTGGCCAGCCTCGCAGGTCTCCCTATCAGCCTCGAGGAGACCTCCCAATCCAGGAAAATCAAGTTCATGCAGACAGGCAGCTTTCCCTTACCTTCATGCAGAGAAGTAAAAGGAATGATGTGGGTTGAGAAAATATACTCAGACATCGCTTTGGAGAAGATGTCCAGGAATAAAGGGTATTGTTCATATCCTAGGAATATAATATTGGTATTTTCCAACCAGTAGCATGATTTTCCTTTTCCTAAATACTTTTTATAATAATTTCTAATATGAATTTGCTTATTTAATGGGAATATAATGTGCAATTCTGTGTTTCTTATTAATACTCTAAGGAGCAATAATAGTCAAAGCTCAGAAAGCTTATTAAGACTAATACCCAAATGTGGTTAAGTGCATTAAAAAGACTTAGTAAAGAATGTGCACTATTGATCCCACTCACAGCCTTGGCTTTCGTAGAGGGTCCATTAAGGCACAGCATGTTATCAGTACAAATCGGTCCCCAATGAGCAGCTTTCCTCCATTTTAAAATGAGGTGGCATTAAATTGAAGCAGAAATAGCCTGGAAATTGCTGAATAATGATAGTATTTTTTCTTCTTTCCATGTTTTATATAATTTACTTTAATAGGGTTTTCAATATTTAGTGTCTCATGTGCAAACAACAGTTTCCAAATTGATTTAAGGATATAATAAAATATATTTTTTATATATCTCAAAAAATTGCTTTATTTTCCTTCCTAGGGGTCCAATGCAAATAAATAATAGACACCAGGCCAAGTCAGATAAAATAAAATTTATGTCACTGAATCCTTATGGTCCAACTTTTTGTTTATCAAGAAAACTTTGAAATTATTCATCTATATAAGAATGTACCTCTCCCTCTAATTAATCTTAAATTTTATTCCCTGATGAGCAACCCATCAAAAAAATTTTAAGTATTTTTTGCTAGAGACCACTAAATAAGGTTTGTTTGTTTGTTTCTTTGTTTGTTTTTCTCAGAAGATTTTTAAATACTAAGGTGAAATTCACATGATATAAACTTAGGCCATTGCATAGTGTACAATTCAGTGGCATTTAGCACATTCACAATGTTATTCAATACCACCTCTACTTAGTTCGAAAACACTTTCATCATCCCTGAAGAAAATCCCTGTACACATTAAACAGTTATACCTTATTACCCTACCTACCCCTGTCCCCAGCCCCTGGTGACTGCTAAGGTTTTATTACTTTAAAACTGCTTACCATCTATTAGAGAAAGAAATTTCTATGCCTTTACCATCTCAGTGATAGTACTGACTTGGAGTGCTTGATAAATATGGAGATTCCTGGGCCTCTGCCCAAAGATATTTAGTACAATCAGTCCTGAATATCAGCCAAGGGGCCCTTTCTCCAGACCTCCGAACACACTAGGGAGCTTTCTCTGCCCCTAATACAGATCTTCAGCCTAATAGGGTGATGGAAATGTGAAGATAAGATCCCTCTGATGGAAATGTCAAGATGGGGTGCAGCAGGGAAGCAGGTCGGATCAGAGGAGGGTTTGGAGGATGGTGTGGTATGTCTATACGCTGGAGTAAAGATATGTACATAGGAAGTTTCTGCTGGATTGTCATACTGAAAAGGAAGAAAGGTAGGAAGAAAGGAAGGAAGCGGAGGAAGGAAGGAAGGAAGAGAAGGAAGGAAGGAAGGAAGGGAAGGAAGAAGGAAGGAAGGAAGGAAGGAAGGAAGGAAGGAAGGAAGGAAGGAAGGGAAGGAGGAAGGAAAGAAGGAAGTAGGGAGGGAGGTAAGGATGGCATTTAGGGTATCTGTGATCAGCTTTTAGCAGGAAGAGAGGCGCTTGCTCATTTTTACCAGAGAGGAAAGAGAAGGCAGGTACAAATGCAGGCAATTTATGGATATGGTGGTAGAGAGGTAAGGTGCTTCTTGACTGATGTCTTCAGCTTTCTTTCAGCAGCATGACTCATTGCTGAGAGTGGGTGGTGAGTGAGTGGGATTGCATGTGGTTCTTTAGAGGAGAATGGAAAAGGCATGAAGTTGCAGAGTATGAGAGCAAGCTTTCTAGAGAAGCTGAGCAAGTTTGCAAGGCTGTGCTGAAGGCACAGCTGAGGGTGTAATCATGAATGTGCAGTAATTCCAATTTCGCCAGTTGTAGGCCCATCTCTTCTGTGTAGTAAAGGCAAAGCAACTGTGGAAGGTCATCCATGGTTCAGGTTTACCAGGAGGAGAGAGGACTGAGGGCATGAAGGCATTTGTAAAAGAAAATTCAGACTCTCTCAAGAACACATCGAACTTATAGAGAAAAAGCTTTTCATTGTGAGTAAGTTGCGTAAATGTTTGCTATAAGTTAGTCTATACAGGATGAGTCTAATTTTTTTATGTTATATGTATGTAGATAGATATAGATATAGATATAGATATAAATTCATTAACAAAGGAAGTATATATAATATAATGTTAACAATCTCTAAGTTGTAGGGTTATCTTTGAGTGATAAAACCATGAATAATATTTATGTTATTTATTATGTTCATTTTCCACATTTTACCAAATGAACCTTACTGATTTTATAATCAGAAAACAAATCACTATAAGTACAATCAGTATTTTTTAATGGTTTTCTTTAAGTAGAAAAAAATGAAATCAAGTAGAAAAGACCTTTCCGTTGTCCATTTTGATGATCAAGATAAAAAAAAAAATCCTGATCACAAAGGAATTAAAAAATCTGAGGTTCAGTGCAGAGTACCTGTAGGGAAAGGAAAGAAATGTGGGATTCAGATTCAAGTGTGTGCTTAGATCTTAACTACAAAACAATAACTGTGCAATCTTACATAAGCAACTTAACATCTATGACCTTCAGTTCTCATTTATAAATTAAGACTGGCTGATATCTGCTGTGGAGAATGGGTGACGTATGTAAAGAGCTACACAGTACACACTCAATAATGATATCTTTATCTTAAATTGTGATCAATTTATCATCTTTATTACTCATTAAGTGAAAAAATAAGCATATTTTATATATAGTTTCCTGCCATAAATTGGAAATTAAATAATCTCATGATTATAATAAATAACTCAATAATTTGTATTCCTTTTATTAGTGTTTGAGTCCAAATGGCAAGAGTAGGCTCCAGTTTTTTTAAGAGACTATTCGTCCCTGGTCTTTGTTATAACTACTATCTATGTGATTTAAAAATAATAATAATAAAATGGTGAGCAAACCGAGTCTCAATTTATTTATAAAAAAATGATTTAGTGTTTTTTTTTTTAATTAAGTAATAGTAATTATATTGTTTACTATGGGCCTTTATGACACTCACCTTGATATATCAGGCATTGTTTTCATTATTTGGGGGTTTCATGCCTATTTAGTCTCATGGTCAAATGGTGTCTAAATAAATAGGAAATAGAGAAAGAAAATGCTCTATTATTATCTGGTCCCAAACCTCATTACTCTCAAAAGCTGTGCTTTTCAAATTTTAATGTGTTGATGAATCCTCCAGGCATCTAACTCAGTGGGCCTGGAATAGGGTCTGTGATTCTTCATTTCTAACAAGCTCCCAGGAGATGCTGATGCTACTGGTCCATGGGTCATTCTTTCAGTAGCTGACTCTAAAAGGGCTCTAGGCATAACACTGTTTCTGGTCTAAATGAGTCTATATTATAGGAGACATAAAGTGAGGAAAACAAAAATTTCTCATGATTTCAGTCCTCCCATCTACCCACCCAATATTGTTTTTAATATTTCTAAGCTTCTGTTCATTAGTTCCTCCTGACTTGCTCTCTAAAATTCACTTCCATCTGGCAAGTTGTTACTTATCATCTAAAGTTCATTTCCAAAGCCAGGTCTTCTGGGACTAGTCTCGTCCAGTGTATGGTGAACCAGGTCCCTGAACAAATCCTTGTAGGCTGAAGGGAATGTTTCTGCTCCCATTGGCTTCTCTGCTCATCCTCATTCGACTTACCTGCTCAGCACCCATCAATTGTCCCTTGAGAGTTCCTTGTGTTCGGCCGAATGCCATTTCAGGTACATTTCTCCCAATCAGGCATTCCCCCAGACTCTGTAGTTTTCCAGGACAGTGTTATCCACCTGGCTAAGAAGAAGTCAGTGGCTTTTTTACCCTTGAACTTTCGGATAGTCTTTTGAGTTCCCTGAGGGAAAGATACCTATAAAAATACAAGATAACGTACAAATGTGCAAATAACACAGTAACATTTAATAATAAGAGCTGTTTTCTTTATAACATAAAAATATTTCAGTGCCACTGAATCACCTTTCTATCTGGCAAGGGCAAACTCAAACTTCCTGGCAAAGATGGGTCAGAAAGATAAAATAAGTGAGTGAAGGTGGTCAGTTAGGGTCAGTGTCCTGGCAAGCCCATGATTCATCCAAGCAAGGCAGCATCCAGCTACCCTCCCACATGGGAATGCCACCCAGGACTGCCAGATCGCTCAGATGCCAGAAATTCAGATTTTTATATGAAATCTCCCACATCAACAAATCCAATTTTGGGTTGTTGTTGTTTAAACACTGTGAAAGCCAAACCAAATAAATCTATGGGCCAAATGCAGCTGGTTGGGGAAAGACAGGGAGGAACATATGATTCTTTGCCTTTGGTTTCAAGTAACACTGCTTTTAAAATAATTTTCACTTCTAGCCTGTTGCAATCAATCAGAGCTGAGTGCCTGACATCGTCTGTACTCAGCAACGAGGTCACTCTTAAGTATGTTCAATGAATAATCAACAACTATATTTAGTGAAAGATAACTCCCAAATCTAAAATAAACAAATAAGTAGAAAATCTTCAAAAGAAAATCAGTTGAAAAAAATTCAACAACAGGACACAAACCAGTTGACAAAAAGCATCCACTACCAAATTCTTTTTCCTTTTCTATATACAGTGACAAGACCACTGTCAGAAATTAAAAGATCTGACCTGCCATGTCTGTACCTGAGTAATAATTTCCAAATAATATCCTGATGACAGTCAATTATTTGGGGGGAAAACAAAACAAACACCTATTCAGTTGAACAACTTTGTTCCTGCACCTCATCCATTCCTTATCTAAGTGACTCTTTAGTAAACACACACACACACACACACACACACACACACACACACACACACACACACAAGAGCCTGCAAGTACCCATAAAAAATTAAAGCTAAGCAATCAGACCTGGTCTTGCCAGTCCGCCCTGGGATCCAATTCACTTATCAGCCCACCAGGGTCAAAAGATTTATCAAAGATTTTGTTTGTTTAGTAATTAGAATAAATACTAAGTAGTTAGTTAACCAAGATATCATCAAGGAACATTTCTCACTTTTGTTTCATGATTATTCCACCATAACAGAGGAAGAAAGTGTGGATGGTAGTATTTGAAGTGTCTAGTTTGCAAAGGCATGGCTGAGGTAAGCATGAGAGCCTGATACATATTTCTCTAGTACGTTATACCCATAGGCAGTATGCTGCAGAGTTTTAGGGCTAGAAGGGACATACAGGTCATGTAGTTTGAACTTTTTATCTTACTGATGAGAAAAATATGTGGTTAAGTTATCCACTGGGATTTAACCAAAGTTTTTGTTGATCGGTCGAGTATACTCTGCTACTGCTCTTGCTCTATGAAATCACTCATGTTTGTGTGAGGTGGAGCCCCTGAGTTCTATAAAATCTGCAAGTCTAATTTTCTGAGAGATAGAAGGGAAGAAATCTAAGCCTCAGGGACTCTACTTTCCACCAGGGAACAAACTGAGTAGACATCTTGCTGTTTCATGTAGCATTCTGTTTCAGAAGCAAGGCAAATAGGTAGGTGAATAAAACAGTTCCTGATACACTTCGCTTCCTTCACTCATCCAAGGGCAGTCTGAATCTCCACTCCTGCATTTTAAGGAGGAGCTGTCCTTGCCTTGTACATTCTGTATGTTCCTATACAAGCATGTGCATTCATTTATTCATGAAACATTTATGGTATGTTGAGCACATGCTATGTGCTAGGCACACTGCCAGACCCTTCAGAGAGAACAATGGCAGTGAAGGACAGTGTAGAATGTTATAAGTGACACCCTAAAGGCACTTACATGAAGTTAAAATCAAATTATATTTATCGTATCCATGTATATAGGTCTTGAAGTTATATTCAAAGACTTAAAATCCACACAAAAATTATTTCCAACCAACGAAATTTTCACCAGCTTGTCCCATGCCAGGTTGTGGTGAGTAGGAGTCACTGGAAGCAATTTAGAAATTCAGCTTGGTACCCCATTGGAAGAATTTAGAAATTCAGCTCGGTACCCCATTTTACTATTTACTAGCTGAGTGACCTTGAGCAAATTTACCAATCTTTCTGATCATCAGTTGCTCTTGTCTTCATTAAGTAGGATAGTACCTATCTTATAGCTTGTCAGAAAGACTAAGATAGTGCATGCGTGCAGAGTTAAAAAAGCAACTTACTTAATCTCTCTGTGCATGTAAAATTAGGACAATAGAATCTATGTCATGCCAGTGTTGTGAAGATGAAATAAAAAAGACACATTCAATCCTAAATACATTTTAGTTATTCTATGAGAGTGTCATATGAACTATAAAATACACTAGCTGAAAGTAAAATACTATTAACCATTAAAGTTAAGTAAGCTCAGTCAAAAGAGAGTATCGGGACCAGAATCATTCCAAGGTGTTACACATCCAGGTACCTGGTACCTTTAAATCTCAAACTTTCAGTTTCAGTGCTATTTTGGAAGTTCAAATAGATGGCTTTGTTTCAGCCGTAATGTAATATACCTCTCCAGCTCGACATATGTTCTTTTTGGGACCCTCTCTTCTGATCTTCTTTCTTTTTAGATCACTTCTCTAAGCATAATTCCTTTAAGGACTAGTTCTACATATTTATGTTAGGTCTGTGTATATACGGAAAAAGAAGAGAAATGATGCCAAGGTTTTCCATTTTGGTCTATGCTTATTCTTCCTATTCTTTGAAACAGTAAGAATAGGCCTTTTGAGCCATGCTTCTCTCGCTCAGGCCCACTTACATGTCTGGAAGTATACTTTCCCTTCTAATAAAGCTTTTCTTTACTGCTGTTAAAAAAAAAAAGTAAGAATAACATTTCCCATCCTTGAAATGTCATGTCCTCAGAGTTAGTTAGGAAATTTGAAAACCGAAGGTTATCTGGGTAGAGTGGATATAATTGCCTGCCAGAATTTGAAATTACAAAAAGAAGACTCAATGCTATGTTCTTTGGGTTTGATCCACTACTTATGGGTGCTGAAGAATCCCTGCTCCAGTGACCGTTGGAAAGTGAATGTTAAGCTATCTCTAGACCTATTTTATAAATGGCTCAATTCAGGTTAAAAAAAATAACCACATTGGCTACTCTATTTTATTTTGTTTATTCAAGTGATCATTTCCGAAGCAACCAGGTTTTTTTGTTGTTGTTGGAATTCACTCAGTTTCTGTTTATACAATAATTTGTATATGGAGACAAAACTTAATATCTCATTTGGTGGAAGAAAATGAGCATGAGTAAAATACGAACCTTTCTTAAATTCAGACTCTTTTAGTCAAAAGTAAGCAAGAGTGTGTGAAGAAGTGTAGGCACTCAGCTTAAATCTGCATTAAAAGAATGACTACCCGTGCTTTTAGATTGTTGGTCTTATGAATTTTATAATACAAAGAAGAAAGAGGAGGAGGAAGAGGAAGAGGAGGAGAATAACCTCTTCCTCCTCCTCTTTCTTCTTTGCAAAGTATGGAAAGATGCAAATGAGAGTCAGGTGAAAATTTCAGCCACAGTAATCCTAATATGCATTTTCGTGCCTGTTACATACTTAGAAGAAAATTACTTTGGTTTTCATATTTCCTAGTGAAAACTTCTATTCTGATTTAGCTGTCCTGGAAACATCTGCAGGTTTGGAGCTGCTAGCACTATATCTCTCTCTATGGATAATAGGGCATCCATAAATGATTAAAACAAGGCAACCAGAAACCTGATCTTGCCAGTCCTCCCCGGGATCATGTTCATTTATCAGCCCACCAAGGTCACTGACCTTGATTACCTAGAGCTTAACTACTAAAATGATTAATTGATTCATTCTCTCGTTTCACTCACTTAACTTGAAGGGTAAAAAATGGTGAAAATATTTTCAGTGAATTGACCTGTAAGCAATTGTACTTAGCTTGCTGCATCCTCTAAAACACTAATTAATGGTAGTGAGAAGCATCAATACATTCTACAATAAAGATGAGTGAACAAACAAACCATAGCCTTTCTTATACATTTTCCTAACATTAATTAACTTGTCTCAAGTTTCATCCTCTCTCTACAGTTCTTCATGCTATCCTTACTTCAAAAGGTATATAGGTATATGAATTGAAAGAATATACTGGCAGATATGGAGATCTAATTGGATTTCTGTAGAAGAAATATTTAAGGAATGTTTAAAAATGGGTTTATTTTTGTAGTCATCAGTGAAGAACCCTAATATTGAGCAAAAAACAGTTTCCCTCATTATCTCAGAAAAAAAGTTTTCCATTAGAAGTTTCCTGCAAATTATATTGCCTTCTTCATCGAATGGTGAGCAGAGAGGAAATAATAAGAGCATATGTATAAACTAATTTATTTTCACTGTAGTGACCAATAATCAAATAACCGATCCATTCTAAGCACTGGAAAGCATCATGCAATATTGTTAAAATGATTAAAATGGATTATACTCAGTAGTGTAGTGGTATTAAACAGCTTGTTATGAGGTGGGAGCCCTGATTTGCAGCATGTGCTGTTATCTGTGGGGTAAATACACCCACTGTGACTAATAGCAAAGTCATGAGCATGGAGTTAGGTAGAAATGTTTTGTAATGCACCATTATATAGTATTTCCTCCATACAGAATCTGCCAGATTTAGCAAATAAAAAGCCAAAATGACTAATTAAATTTAAATTTTATGTAAACAACAAATAATTATTTTAGCGTATATGGGTATGTCCATGTTTTATTTGGGACATATTTATAGTAAGAAATTATTCATTGTTTATCTGAAATTCAAATTTAACTGGGCATCCTGGATTTTATCTGGCAATCCTAATATCAATACTATAGACATAAATAACCTCAAATGCATAAATAATAGCAAAATGTAATGATGAGTTTTAAGTATTTATTACCTTTATTTTGAATATAATTTAAATTTTAAGTTTACATAATTTGATTTTTAATCATGACTGTGTTTGACAACTGGCTTCAAAAATTCCTGAAAATTTAACAATTAGTTTTTGCAAGTCAGCTCTAACACATCTCTGAAAGTAAACTTCAGTATAATAGTTCTACACCAGTGTTAGACTGTGAAAACACAATGATAGTACAGATTTTAAAGTGTTACTATGATTTTAAAATGGTAACTATAAACAGCTTCACTAAATTTCACAAGAAGTCAGTTTTAGTGCACTGAACCCTCCTAACCCCTACATCATCCCCAACCTCCACTCCTGGGGAAATTTTTATGTTGCAAAGAAGAATGTATCTTTAGACTTCCCCCTTTCCATTTTTAGGAAATTTTGTGGTAGACAACCCTCTTTAGAATTGGGTGATTTTAATGAAAAAGCTCTAACTTCAAAACTTCTGACATTTTTCTATGGGATTGAAGGATGGAAACCTAGGCTAGAAAGTCTTTTTGTTTTTGTGTTTAGTTGAGCATTTTTATCAGCTATGGGTAATGCAAAGATAAACCTGGAAGTTTGAAGTAAAGGCGAAAATTTTGCTCTGATCCACAAATAAAGTAATAGGATTAGGAGCATGTGGGCTTGCAGTAGGGAGAAAACAAGATTGAGATGGGCTCTAGAGAACAGGCTACTGAGGAGGCCCAAACAACAATTCACTTAATTTTTAAAAATTAAATAACTAAATAAACAAAACAGGTATTTTCACTTTAGTCAAAAATTATGTTCAAAGGGATTTTCAAAATCAATTCTCTTTTTTGACATTTGGAGTATTTCTATTTCATGACAAATAACTTGCAGTGTGAATTATCACCCCATATACCTTATTTATTAGACTAGGTTATTTCAGATTTTCTTCAAGCAGGGAACCCTCAGTGCTAATTCTATTTCATATTATAAATTTATATATGATCTAATTTAATTCTCAGTGGACATTTGCACTAAATGTTAACTTCAGTTGTCCCGGGAGAAAGTAAAAATATATACTAAATGTAGTATTAAAAACAGTACTTTCTATTTTGGGTCAAAGCCTATACCTTATAAAGACATCTGCATGAAAAGTAGCAAATTTGGATAGCAATACCAGTAGCTAAGTATAAATTTCTGTAATCTAGTTCTTTTTGTTAATTTTCTCATTTCTAATATTAAAAAATTATATCACAGATAGAAGGTTACTAAATATGTTTGAAATCTCTTCTATTAATTTGAATAGTAATTCAGTGAAGTATTCCTAGAGAATCATCATAGTTGTTTATAGATTTTATTTAGTTTCCAAACTGAATTTTGACCATACTAGAAAGCTGTTATTATTGATAATAATTGAGCTAGACAGAACTAAATTATTTCACTAGTGTATCAGGGTCTTCTAACCACTTGATTGAATTGATACTGATTAGCTAATAGCTGCATCCTAAAATTATTTTTACAGATTGCATCATTTGTCAAACTCTCTGTATTACCCAGGACACTAAATGATGAAATTAATCTTCCTAGGTTTTACTTTTATAAAATGAAATTAAGTGTATTCCATTTTTCTCAGTGAAATTGAAGATGTACAAATCAAAGAGAAATATTATAAACATGTCCCAAATAGAAATGTAAAACTAATTCAAAACTTTAAATGAAATACTTCATAAACATTTATTCATAGAAGAAATAATATGGTAAAAGTAAAAGGGAAAGTGAAAAGAAATGATTACATCTATGACTTTGTCTCATTTTTACCCGACACAGGATTATTGTGGCGGCTACTCTTATCTGCTCCTATTAATTTTTGCTTAAACCTGCTAAAGAAGTTGTATTCTTTACAATCACACAATAATGAAAAGGTCATCAAAAGATAACCAAGAATTTGAAGTTCACCACCAGCTACATAATTTTGGCAAATAACCTTGCCTTTCTGAGTCTCAGTTGTGTCTCCTTGAGAGTAAAAGATTGAAACGTATATTCTCTAAGCTTTCTTTCTAAAATTATAAAATTTCTACTTAAAAATCCTGTGACTGAACTCTAACACTAAAACAGAAGAGCAGGTGCTCTAAGTGACTCAATAACTTGTGTGCAATTAGGATGGTGAATAATAAGACTTTGGCAATCATTTTATAGTTGTGTTTCATTAGATGAACATCTCATTATGCTTTTCTTCAATCAAAACTTGGTAAGAATTCAGAATATTAATACATGTTATTTAATAGAGTTGTTAGGGGAAAATATTCCATATTTTGAAGAAACACTAAAGATTTCATTTTAACACTAGAGCACTGGATTTGTTACCCAGTCACAAATGGTAGAAATTACACCCTCTACCAGTTTGGTTTAAAAATAATATATCAACTTAAAAATGAGCTAGGGGGGCATATGGCTTTTCAAAATTACTTCAGAGAGTGCACCATAAAAAATTAAGGACGGCTGCTCAAAACAGTCTTATCTTATTTAGTGCTTTATTTCTAATCCCAAGCATAATGCTAGGGATACAGTAAATCCTCAATAAATCATGAAGAAAAGAGCTGGGAACAAAGGAAACCTTGCAGAAATCTCCCAGATAAGTAAATCTTTATTTATTCTTTGCCACCTACAATGTAAGTTGCTCCAGAAAGATAGTAGCCATTTCGATGTTCAATGAGTCTCTTGTGTTTGAGACAATACACTTTCCCACCATTTCTTTCACCACCGCACTTCAGACAGACGCTGATGAAGAAGAGGATCCTTAACTAAGCATGTCATCCAGTCCTTAATTATGGGGCCCTAAAGCTCCATGTAGGCAAGGTGTGGCAGTTAAGAGATCTGAAGCTCAGTTTTTTTCTTACCCCTAGCTGAGGAAAGGAAGAGGATACAAAAATAAGGCTCTGTGGGGTAGATTGAAATACTGGATAAATGTGAAGCTGTTAGGAAAATACTTCTCCTCTTCCTTGTGAAATTATATGGATGAATTCCAGAGGTCAGTAAATTCCAGAGAAATCTTTTAATATTGATGTGTTTGTTAGTGCAATTAAAATCTAAAAAGTATATATTGCCAGTGGTGTTGATATGTTTTATTTCACAGGGAACTAGCAATTGAAAGCAATTTTAAAAAAATATGGTGTTTGTTTCTTAAACCAGTATTTTTCCAGCTGTAAATCCTCTAAAATTAAAGATTTTTTTTTTTTTTTTTTGCTTTAAAAGTGCTATGTTGCTCAAGTCTAAGGAAGAAAAAGCAAAAAGTGAAGTCAATTCATTGGTGAACGTTTTAATAATTATATTCTTCAATGCAGTGCACCCTTAGTCACAATAATGTAGTGGTATTATCTTTAAAAAAAAAAATTGTTTCCCCAATGATTTACTTTTAGGAATTTATCTCATGTGAAAAAAAATTACACAAATATGTAAATATATATCTTCAAGAATGTACACTGCAAAAAAATTGATAAAAAACTCAACAATAGGGTATTATATAAATACATTAGAGAACTTTTATATGGTACTATATGCAGCTATTTAAAAGAATAAGAACTATTTTATTGAAATCAAAATGCGAAAGCAAATTTTTTAAAAAATTATAGAGTATACAAAATGTAGCTCTATTTTTGTTAATAAATATATATAAAAACATAGAAGTTTGTGTGTAGAGAAAAGCTTGAAAGAACACATATTAAAATATTATGTTTATGTCTGAGTAGTGCAATTGGTATGAGCTTGGGAGAAAACTATAACTTTTATGTTTCTACATACACATTTTTACTATGAACAAGTTTCATTCTTATAATTTAGAGAATCCACAATCAAAAAAAGCACAATAAAGTTAAAACTATAATTGTCAAAAAGAAAATATGAATTTATTGTTTTTGTAGACTATTTTAACTAGAAAAACCCAAAGAATTAATTGAAAAGTTAATAAGAGAGTTCAATAAAGTGGCTGTTTATAAGATTCACATTCCGCTAAAATAGCTTATCAATATTTCAATCATAAAGAGCTAAAAAGTATATGAATGAAATATAAATGACCAAGAATAATATTTCTCACTTCCTTTTTTCACTATCCAGTCCATGGTTTTTGTTTGTTTGTTTGTTTGTTTGTTTGTTTTCATTTTTGTTTTTGCCCTCATCCAGGACCTCAGTTGGTTGGGTTTATTTACCTGGTGAGATGACCCAAATTTCATCAGTGGTTCTTACATATCAAGATCCTGTAATTTTCCACTAACTTTACTTTTGGACATAAAAGTACTAATGGGTAGCCCAAAGAATCCCTTGGCTTCCACATATTGGCCTCCAATTGTTTAGCAGCAGCCCAATTTCCTCTTGATAATTAGGACAAATCATCCAAGGCAGTGGACTAATCTCCTTCTTTCATGTTGGTTAAGTGGAATGAAGATTTCAAAATTGTCCAGGTAGCAATCTCTTCTTCCAACTCAACAGGAAACTATTTTTGTGTTCCCAGTGGAGTATTCCTCCCTTGGGAAGTAAGACTGCCAATCCAAAAGATTTCATGAGTGTAGGGACAAGAAGCAAAAATTCTACAAATAGATTATAAGCTGAGAAACAATAACTTAATAATTGGCATATGTGTTAAATGAACAGAAGGAACAAAAGGTATATACATTTAAAGTAATATACTATAAAAAGAAGAAAAATATCACAACTATGAAATGGGATCAAGACACTATATAAAAGGAATACTCAAAGAATACTCAGAAAAGAAATTGATCTGAGATGGGAACTATGGAACCAGAAACCTCCCCCACTCCTAATCTCCCACCTACAGAAGAAGAGAAAACAGAATATAGTCAGGAGGTTGCTAACCCAGAATACTATCTTAAACATCTTTTACAGAACAGATGGGCACTCTGTTTTTTTAAAACTTGGCAAGCAAACCTTCGGCTGATCTCTAAGTTTGATACTGTTGAAGACTTTTGGGCTCTAGACAACCATATTCAGTTGTCTAGTAATTTAATGCCTGGCTGTGACTACTCACTTTTTAAGGATGGTATTGAACCTATGTGGAAAGACGAGAAAAACAAACAAGGAGGACGATGGCTAATTACATTGAACAAACAGCAGAGACGAAGTGACTTCAATTGCTTTTGGCTAGAAACACTGTTGTGCCTTATTGGAGAATCTTTTGATGACTACAGTGACGATATGTGTGGAGCTGGTGTTAATGTTAGAGCTAAATGAAGGTATGTAAGAAAAGGTTAGAACTCCTTCCAAAGGTAGTGATCAGTTATCAGTCCCATGCAGACACAGCTACTAAGAGTGACTCCATGACTAAAAATAGGTTGATTGTTTAAGAAGACACCTTCTAAGTATTCTCATAGGAGACTGCATCAAGGAAGCAATCAAGATTTTGGAGCTGAACCAAAGCCTCTTCAAAAGCAGTGTGGACTGCATTTAAATTTGATTTCCATCTAAATGTTGCTAAGACATAAGAAAAATCTCATTTATCATTGTCTTGTACTTCTGTGTGTGTGTGTGTGTGTGTGTGTGTGTGTGTGTGTGTGTGTGTGTGTGTGTTTAATTTTGACTAAAATGTCCACTTTCCCAATCAAAGAATTATGGGACACATCTTCCCCAGAATCTATAAATATGTTCCTGGCTCACTCTGTAATAAGTTAGTGGAACTGCCATTACAAATGCATTTTATCCATCCATAATATTAAGAAAGAACTTGGATTTCCATACCTTACACTAAAAAGAATTCTGTTTATGTTCAATTGTGTGCAGAAGAGCACATTTTGTTGGTTCGAAAGAGTATGATGCATACTGTTTTCTAGAAATTATCTTTGTTTCTTTTTACAGCATTTTCTTTGCTGTATTCTTGTTGATGGCCACTAAATTTTAGTTTATTTGTTTCCCTACTTGATAACATTAGTGATTCTGATTTCAGTTTTTCATTTGTT
The DNA here is from genome assembly GCF_902729225.1 of Pteropus medius. Lineage (NCBI taxonomy): Eukaryota > Metazoa > Chordata > Mammalia > Chiroptera > Pteropodidae > Pteropus > Pteropus medius. Next base: position 4,630,029 of record NW_024347867.1, read on the forward strand.
TTGCTTTGATTTTTTTCCTTCATGCAACGCTGGTGAAGGATCTGGGAATATGACACAGAGGTGGAATAAATATTAATTTTGTGCAAAAAAAAAATTCAGAAGAGATCTTAAAGAATAAAAATATAATAGCAGAGAAAAATTTTAAATTCAATAGAAGACGAGAAAGATAAAGCTATGGGAGTCTCACATACAACAAAAGATAGGAAATAAAAGAAAAAAGCTAATAAATTTAGAAGACCAGCCCAAAAAGTCCATGCTCCAAGTGATAAGAATTCAAAAAAAGAGGGAATAGAAAACAGAGGAAAATATTTAACAAAAAATTTTTTAAAAGTTTCCAGAATTAGAGAATGTTTCTTAATTGAAATGGCTCGTCAAATGCCCATAATAGTATATAAAAATAGACCTGCACCAAATTTCATCAGTGATTGCACAATACTTGGAGCAAAGAACCTACAAGCTTCCAAAAGGAGAAGAAAAAGTCACATACAAAAGATCAAGTGAAAGGATCCCACTACCAACACTGGGAGTTACAAGGAACTGGAGGAATGTTTTCGAGATTGTAAATGAAAATTATTTCAATCCACAATTGTATACCAGCAATACTATAAGTTAAGTGCAAGGATAGAGCAAAGGTATTTTCAGACTTGTAAGATTCAAATTTATCCTCTGTGCACCTTCTTCTGGAAGCTCCTGGAGGTTTTGTGTCACCAAATCATGGGACTAAATCAGCGAAAAAAGAAATGGGATCCAGTGAAAGATAGAAATGATAAAAATCCCCAGGATTTTGTGGCAAAGGCAGATGCCAGGCCGGACAATAGCTGTAGTAGCTATAAATGAATATGGCAACCAGTCTACATTGGAGCAATTACAAATGCTCCATAAGAGACTTTTCCTTTAATGTAAAATTGATAGTTTACCTGATATGTCTGAATGACTTGGGAGATTTTAACAGTGACAGAGAATTAGTGGTTAAATTAATAATTAGTCCATAGAAAATTAAGCAAATGCAAATATAAGACACTTATTAACTCAAAGAGAACAGAAAGTAGTATAGGAAAGGAAAAATAATACTCAACAAATTATATAATTTTCAAAAGATAATACTATACATAGCAAAACTAAAAAAGTATTAAGATACAATAAGAAGACATTTTAGCACACATGGAAAATATGATTAACTTAAATTTTTAGATCTAATAAAAAAGCAGACGGTAGAGTAAGATTCAAAAAAAACAGCCCATCGCCATAACTCTGATTCCTAATCAAAATGAGAGAGATTGCAAATGGAATGCCAAGTGGATGCATCAGTCAGGGCCCCAATGGGAAGCCAGTAGCACACTCCAGGAAGGTTTAGTGAAGGGACTATTTATGAGCTATGGCAGGTGTGGAGAAACCACAAAGAAAAATGAGGTGCCCCTGGGTTAGTAATAGCAACTGTTATAACCTGTAAGCATAAAGGAACAAGAGGAAGAAGCTGAACACAGTGGCAGAGAGTATAGAAAGGGTCACCTTGAGAGGAGCTGTGACCTTTGGCCTTTGATGGTGATTATGCAGCCAGCCCAAGCCCACTCTAGAGGGAGGGAGCAGGGAAATACAGACCATCCCCTGCTGTGCTCCTTTCCCCCTGCGGGGGCTTCCCATTGGACAAACCCAGCTGGAAACCAGTGGATGAGTGAGCCTGTTAAAGTAACCTGCACGCGTCTGCCTCTGAAGCAGAGATCTTCATGCAAAAGGGTGAAGAGTGGCTGGTGAGAGGGTTGGAAACAGTAGGTATCTGGCACAGTGAATATAGTAGTCCACATGATTTTTTTACCCTGCTTTTTACTGCTAGTTACCACATAAAGAAAATATCTCATCACTATGGAAAATTATCTACTTTAGTTTGTTTCAGATATGAGACCTAATAATAATAAAAATAACATTAATAATAATAAAATCAAAATCTCAACAAACACTTCAGTGAAACATTCTTTGGGCACATTCTGATCTATTTGAAAATAAAAGAAATATTTGTGAAGATAATTAACTCATTGCATTTTCGATGTGACTATAGGCAGAGAGGATAATGTAGCATAGGGAAAGACCATGGACAAAAGAAGGATTGGAAATGCATTTGAAAGGCCGGCATTAATATCATTTAGGGAAGGGGTGGTTATTTGGTTTGATTTTGCAATTGGATTGGATGAATGAAAGAAACAGCATACTGTGGCAGGTAATGCTTACAACACTACCTGCAATGGAACAGCTTTGCCATTTCCTGATTCTGAAATACAGTAGAAATCTGATCCTAACTTTGAAAATATATCTTCACCCACAAGTAGGTTATCATACATAGATATCATTCAACCAATATCTATTGATCACATACTCAGTGGTAGGCACCATTTTGGGGGCTATTGATATCACAATCTATAAGACAGACATAGTCCCAGCACTAATGAAAGATTTGTTCAGACAAATCTTGTGCAGAAGTCCATTATCTTTACATAAAAGGTAGAAGATGAATAATGAAAAGAACAGTCATGTTCCAGTTTAAGTTTAGGGAGCCTGCAGCCTTCTGCTTCCCCGTTACTTCTGTCCAATGGAACATGGTACATTCATATGAAATCGCTGTCCTTATAAACTTCACACAATATTATCATCTCAGAGTTAAGGGATCCCAGTGTCTACTGGAAGAATTAAGCTCAAGTAAATCTCAGAAAAATGTTTGCCCATACTTTTCATTTAAAGCTTTTAGAGAATTATTTATATTATTGTTTTAGAATACTCTAGTTCTGTCACTCATTCATCTATTCAATAAATGAGTGCCTTCTGTATGTAAAGAAATGGTGAAAAGACAAGATTCTTTGCCAGGAAGATAGGTTTTAAACACCTAATTACTCAATCAATTATTTAATGACAATGGAGATCAGTGCTATGAAGAAAAGTACAAGATACTTTGAGAATGTAGGGCTGTGAAGTCTTCCTTGAGAAAGTGACATTTGTGCAGATTACTGGCTGATTTGTAGGAATTAATCAGTCCAAGGATTGCATACTCAAATTCCTTCTGGGTGGCAGTCAGGTAACATTTGGCAGGGTAAGACTGATGAAAACATTAAGGCTCTAGGCAGACCGGAAGAAGTTGACTGGCCTTAAGGCGTTTGGATTCACACTTTAATAATCTCTGAGCTGGCCAAACAAAAGAGGCGGCAGCCAAAGACAGCAGAAGTGCTGGCAGGCTGCTACTGCTCCAACATGCAGGCAGGGGGAAGAGCAGGTGCAATGGCCCTGAGGCAGGAGGGAGCCGTCTGTTCCAATGAACTGAAAAAGAGCATGTGTGGTGAAGTGCAGAATCTTCAACAGGCAGAGAGAAGAGCCAGTCACTCCAGGCTTCATCAGCAGGTGAAGCAGCTTTGGTCTTTATCCCAAGTACCCTTGGATGTATTAAAGGGTTTTAAGCAGAAAAGTGCATTAATTGGACTTGCATTTTTAAAAGTTCACTGGGCAGCAATGTAGAAAAGGATTGGAAGCAGACAGGAAGCTGTCATGGTGGTTCCCCATCTCTCCTTCAGTTTTTCATCTACATAATTTACATAACTGTGTCTTCAGGAGTCTCACCTGTGTTCCTCACTCTGAATGACTAGGCTGGATGCTTCTGCCTTAGTCATGACTATGACAATGAAATTACAGATGTCTAAACCCTGGAATGAAAAGACCTGAAGTAAAACCTGGAAGCCTATACACAGAATCTTCTATCTGCTGGCTGATCTGGACCTTGGTTCACATACTGAAACCAAGATGGGCAAGACAGTCCCTGTTCTCAAAAAATTCATGTGATTGTGAAGAGTGATACTTAAGCCAACAAATATTAAGTGCTGTGATGCCAACAATGCTAATGTAAATCCTGAGTATTATGGTAGCATTAGAACGTGTGCCTAACCTGCCAGAAGGGAAAATCAGCTGAGGCTTCACCTGCAGATCTAAAAACTGTTGCTAGATTTATCATTTGGTGTAGTATTTTAAAAAGCAACTCTTATTTAGAGGTGATCTCATGCAGACTTTTGACAATTAACAGACGTAACTGTATGTATGTGATAATACTACTTGTGTATGTAAATAACTTTCATTGTTAGTTTGTCCCTTCTTGGTGGCACTATTTTTGGTTCTTAAAGAACCAAGATGAAGGTAAATACTGTGAGTCAGCAAGTCTCCATAATGTTTATTTAAAGGTGAAAACTCGAAGTTAGGAAAAAGTGAGTGAGCCAGACACATTTGTTTCTCCTTTTAAAAAAATGGAAATGACAAGCTCTTGCAACTTTCATACACAACCTGACATGATGTATTTGTGTTTTGTTGTTATTGTATAAGACAAATTGGGTGAGCATTCAGATGTTAAAATTAACTCACTTTTTTGAACTTGTTTATTCATGGTTATATTTAGGCTCAAAATTAATTTCTTTCCTCCTTTTCTCTCTGTACAACTTTGCATAAAACGTGTCCATATGATATTATTGCTATAAAATAAACCAGTGAGATTTAACATTTTCGTAGTGAAAATTACCTTCCTTGACATAGTAATCATTCCTCTTTATGATGTCTCTAAATCTAGATTCAAAACTCTCTAGGCTAGTATTAAGATTTAATTTTAAGGCTATTAAGTCCTTGGATAACTGACATAAAATCTTGTAGTATTGGAAAATCAATTTTTATGCAGAAAATATTTATTTCTGCTCATGATCAAGGGAAGGGCTCTACGCTGCCATCGCCAGGGAGGAGGAAGATTTCCAGTTCTCTGCATAGTGAACTGATGACATGGAAGTTTCTTTAACACAAGCATTTGCATTCTTACTCCCGGGAATAACAGTGACGAACAGCTGTGGGATGGCAGATGAGTCCAAAAGTCAGCCAAATGAGGTTGCTATCATCATGCTGACTGTTCGTTTCTACAGTGTTGCTCCGATGTCTCAGACACAAGCCCAAACATCTGCCAAACTGCTTTTTTCCCTCCAAGGAACAAAAATAAAAGAAAATAAAATGACGGTTGCCATCAGCCCACTTTTTACTCTGATAATACAGTCCTTAGCAACCAGAGTATCTACATTGGGACACACTGTAATGACTGTTGTAACTTTGAAGAAACCAAATCTCTGAACTTTTCTAGAAAGATGTGTTAATTTTTGATGGTAAAATGCCTTACAGCCTATAATTGAGAGATGAAATATATATATCTCGCTAAAAACTCTTTGAACCAGACAGTTGACAGTGTGTAGAATTATTAGTGATAATAATACTAGTGACTACTGTGTGCAGTGTTAAGACTTCTAAATATAGTATTCATGTAATCCTTGCAACTATAAAATGGTAATATAAGAGGACTGTGTTTTGTTTTGATGCTAAACATGGTTCTTCACATATACTACAGCTTAAAAGAATCAATAATGAGATATGGTGTTTAGTACAGCATCTATCATATAGGGATCATTCAGTATATTCATTTATTCAAAAAAAAAATTCATGAATGAGTGTCCCGAAGTTGCTTTTCAACTAATATTTCTTCTGATGTATCTATTTAGATGTCTCTAAAGCAAAAAATAAATTTTGAAAAGCAACTACTACACATTTAATATGACAAACACATCATTAGGAAAGTAAACCATGTGAAGCAGATGTGGTAGAGTTGAAAGACCCAGAAGCACCAGACTGAATCCCACACCTACCTCTTACTCACGAGTCCTAGCCAGCAGCTGGTGGTCAAGTATAGGATAGTGGGACAAGAACATTTTCCTCTAACAAGACCTAAATGGATGCTAGGGTCACATCCCAGTGGACCAAGCTTCAGGCCCACAGGGGCACCCAGCCAGTGTATATGGGTGGCTGTGCAGGATGTGACTCAGGACAGCCAGGAGTTAGGAGCTCATCACAAGCACACCAGGTCCAAGCTGGGGAGGGCTGAGGCTGCCAGGGTGTCCCCTGCTCTGGAAATACTTAGATCAAGGTCTCTCTGTACCTGGGCATCTACACTGGTAAAGCTCAAACTCCTTAGTCTGACATGAAGTACTCTCAAGATCTTACTCTAGCAGACCTTACTTCTTACCACCTTCAGACATATGCTCTACATTACAACCAAACAGCTAGTTTATGGGCCCAGGAAGTGCTCAGCACTTTCCCAGGGCCATTCACTTGCTCTCACTACTTCCACTAACTGGGGTGACCCATCTCCACCCATCACCCTCCAATACTTGTCCAAACCTTTGCCTCCTTTGGAGCCCAGTGCAGAAAGCACTTCCTCCACAAAACTCTCCCTGACCCACCCACCACCAATCAGACACGATCTTACTTCCTTCAGAAAGCTCACAGCACTTTCTTTGTATTTCGTGTTTGCCACTTCCTACTTTGAATTAGTTATTTGTACCTGTGGCTTAATCCCATTTGTTAGACTAGAGGCCCCTGGGAGAGTGATCAAGTCGTCTACATTTTTGTACTAACCACATTACCTGGGCTCAATGCCTTAAAATAAGTGGTTACCCAATAAATGTCTATTGAGGTGGTTGCTGTCTATATTGCTGCCTTGACTGTTCTATTGAGAGTGAATAAATAACCATAATTTAATGGTTTATATATGTACACAAGTTATTGGGGAAGAATGACAAAAGTTGAGAAAGCAGGCCATTATTCTACAAAGCATAAATGGTGTGTGTGTGTTTAAATTAACACAAAAACGTATCCCCAATAATATTGCTCTTACTAAAGGGAAACAAAAACTCTATTTAGTATTTACCATAGCACATATTTTCTGAAAATGTCAAAGGAAAAAGAGGAATGAGGTAAATAGAGGGCTTGAAGACAGTAATTTCAGACTTCCCATGAAAATGGACGTGCTGAGAAGCAAGAAAGCCTGATTCCCTCCTGCAGTGGAAATGAGTCCATATTATCCTATCGAGAAATGCGTCGTTTCATGACTTTTGTCATTCTTGTTTAACTGAGAGAAAAGAAGTGAGAGATTATGAGGACGCCTGCTGCCTCCTTTACCCCTCTCCTGGGACCTCCGAAGGAGCCACGAGGGGGACTGCTTCCTCCCTTACCAGCACAGGCTGCTCCATCACACTTCCTACTTTGAGCAGAGAGAAACAACCAAGGCAAAGGGCTGTTAGGATGTAGGTCAGGAGGAATTTACTGCATCATCGGCCTAGCTAACCTTGAGGTCTAACTGGTTTCATTTATCTGGTTTTGTGATTGGGATAAAGGACCTTGTATGACTGCAAGACTGATTTTCTTTCTGGGAAGGAACATTTAGTTCTCACCTGATGTGTTGGTAAAGTCCCCATGGTTTTTGCCTTTGAGAGTGTTAGGTGCTCTTGAGGGCATACATCCTGCTGCACAAGTAACGCAGGCTCCCATAGCTACGGAAACAACCAGAGGCTCAGAGAGTGGAGACTTCACACTGCTGTCAGAGAGAGCACCAGGGCAATGCTAGAGCTTTTCAAGCCCCTTCAGGTGCTCACATCCTATGACGACCTACACCGCACTGAAGGAGATTGCCTTTGGAAGGACCTGGGTCAGTTGGCCCCAGCTGACAGTGAGGATACAGCAGGGCCCTACGGGAGAGGAGAACAGATCTCCATTATTTCATATCAGGAAAATTTTGCTTACTGAATAAAGGCCAGAGAGTCAAAGCATAAATGGAAACAAGGGCAATTTAAATGAGATAATCTAAAGTATAAGTTTAATTAAATTAACTAAATGAAATCCCATGCACTTCTATTCTAAGACTCTATTCTCATTAAATCCAATTACTTCCTTCTGTGCCTTTGGCTTTAAATGAATGTCAGCAATGATTACATTGAATTTCTGCATCCTGCCCAACCCCTAGCTTTCACGGTAAAGGTGCAGTTATTAAGTGATTGCAGCAGCCAAATGCACCTCCAGTTCAACAAAGGGGCAGACACCATCTAAATACATACACTTAAAAATACTAGATCTCTTTTGTTCTTTTTTCCCAATTATTCCCCTTACTCCCTCATCCTCCAGAAAAGTTTTATATATGTGTGTTCCTCACACTTTCTAAGAGGTTAGCAAGTTGGCTCACATGCATTTTTTACATTTATTTTTCATCAACATCAGAAGCCAGCAATCTGGCTCATAAAACTCATTTCATCAAGTTGACATGAGTGACATCAAATAGGAAGGGCATGCTACCTCCCTCCTCTTAGCTGCCCGGGCAGGTGTCCCGTGAACTTCCCTCCCATCAAATGGAACCAAATGGAATCATTTTCTCAGGCAGTCACTGTTCTCAAAAGCCAAACCAGCCTTATTCTTGCCCGCTATCACTCTCATGAAAGTTAATAACCTTGCTTATGAAAGGAGATAAACATATGTGGCAAAATGGAGGTTTCATAGCTTTGACTGGCTCTGTGGATGCAAATTTGCTCCAGACTAAAGGCTCAAAAATCAATCAAATGTAACCTAACTGCGAAAACATCACAGCTGATTTCGTCACACTTGTTGGACTTTATAGGGACTAAATTCTCCAAAGTTTCAAGGTTAGAAATTTTATGGACAAATTGAGAAAATAAGCTTTCTCTAGTAATTTTGTTGACTAAATTTCTTGATGAATTCTGCTTCTAAACAGTATAAAAATATGAATTTGGGGATTGTTATTACTACTTCACCATTGTGTGATAGACTTTCTCTCTGTCTTATTGGGATGCTAAATCCTGGAATTTTACTTCTGTCACTTAAATTGCAAAATATAGTCAAACCCCAGAAAAATCTCAAGCTGAGAATAATGCCTGCATAAACTATTCAGCTGTCAAGACATTATCAAGTCAAATTTTGTTATTGGTGATGGTGGTTGATTTCAATAGAATTAACTTTTGGAAGTATCATATTATAAAGCTAGCAGTGGTTTTCAACTTTGGCTACATTTAGAATTGTCTGGAAGCTTTTTGAAAAACATGATACTTAGGCCCTACTTTAGGCCAATTTAATCACACCCTCTCTCGGAATGGGAACTGGGTGTTGGGATAGCTCAAAACTCCCTAGATGACTCCAGTGTGCAGGAAGAGTTGAAAACCACCAAGATGTAGACTGAAATGCAAATTTAAGACATATTATGTGTGGAAAACAGAAAAAAATCACAATTACCTAAATTACCTAAATTAATCTTCTAATTAACTAAACTGATGTCTATCCTAGGCACTCCAAATAAAGTGCTAGATGTCCAAGTCCCTAAATTGCCATTTTGGGGACAAAAAGCCAAAGCATTTATTTGTGCAAGACTACAAGATGTAGTACATAGACCTTAGTGCAAAGGGACCTCTTAAGATCACTTTTCTGAAGATAGCTGGGACTCAATGATAAGGAAGCCTGGCAGAAGAGCAGACAGGGATGACTGACGCAAGGTGGTGCCAGGAACAAGGCTGTCCTGCTCCTTCATTAGAGGCAGGGGTTTCTGGGCTCATATTCCATGAAAGTCCTTCACTGCTTCAAAGGAAAGAAACAGGCCTTCCTTTAGACCTGCAGAAGTAAATCTCTACTGCTAACTGAAGCCTTCTATGCCAAGAACACACTATTCTTTTATCTAGTATCCTCCTTCCATTGTTCACAGAGCTCAACTAATCAGTGAGAATCGGGACACTCTAGTGAAGTGAAAAGGCCTTTCCTTGACCCGGCTGACTTCACTTTTGGAAGCTCTACTGTGGCCAGTAGGGTTTATGGTCCCAAATGAGGTCCTCATCTGCTTCCAGGAAAGGACTGAATCACACTCACAGGATTTAACTGAAGGGTTACTGTCATTTTATATTTATAGAAAATCCTTTTTAAAATTAATCTTATATATCATCACAACTATAAAAAAAATTGATTTTGAGAAATGATAAGATATCTGAAGATCAAGTAACATTAGTGATGTATACATAACATCTAATTATTATGGCATGTTTTGAGAAACTCGCTTTTTATTGTGTAGCTCTACCAGATGGGAAATGGGCCCTAATTAGGCCCAAGGTCGAGAAGGCAATGGTTCTTACTCTCTAGGTTATGCCAAAATCATCTGTTGAATTGAAATCTGTGTTTTAAAGATATGCCCCAGGTTAAATAGCAGAAAGTCCTCAGACCTCAGAGATGGGAGATGAACACAGGGATCCTGTTTGTGCATTTTATGCACAAGGACAATGACTACAGACAGTATCATTTACCTCTGACAATGGTCTCCTGAAAATGAATAGGATTCTTCTAGTGAGGGCTTTATTATTAATGCGAACAATATATACGTTTCTGAGACATTATAGCCCAGCTAAAGTCCCTAAAAGAAACAGTAAGAAAATCTTTAACTTTAACTGAGGGATGCTTATTAGGCCCTTCCATCACCATTACAAATGTTTTGTCTCTGTGCTCCAACTCCCATCTTCTCCAAATCAGTTATTCTATGTCAGCCTCCTTGGCTATATGACAGGGAAGTACAGCAGTATCTAGTGTGGTTCACATTTAGACCTTTAACTGTTTCACTGAACTATATGTTGGTCACAAACATGTTGTTTAGACATTTTGTAATTTATATTTTAAAACCTATGTTTGTATATAAACCAATTTAACTTAATGGAAAGTATTATTATTATTATTATTATTATTATTATTATCATCATCATCATCATGGTTGGCTAATAATTATTATTATTATCATGTTGGTTTTATGGAGAAAAGAAGAATGTAGTTTTTGATGGCTTTAACATAAGGGCACTAATATAAATTTTGTGCATTTATTGCTTATCAAGTAAGATACTTGAGTAAATGTTTCACCTGGCATCTGAAAGGGACCTAGACCAAGGGATTGCAGATGAAGTTCAGACCTGATTGTGGAAAAGGTCAGAGTAGTGAAGAAAAAAATATTGATGATGAAGAAAATGTTCATAAAGGAATCAGTTATCTGTGAAGTAGAGAGACATAAATGGGATGCTCAGGGTGTTCCATAAGCAAAGAAGGCTGCTTTTCATAATGCAGAGGGACTAGAACGGAGTCTGTGAAAGCCTCCCAAAGGTCAGGAAAGGAGGAAGGTTATCTCCTTTGGCACATCCCTGGTCTGAGACGAATAGATTATGGATAGATAGAGAAATGAGCAGAGATAGAGATAGAGATGTGGGAGGAGAGGAGAGAGAGAGAATGGCAAATAAAGCTTTCTAGAGAGATAGCTGAATTTCCTGAGCCCTTACTATGGGCACTAACAGTCATATGATGTAGGAACTCAAGCTATCTGCACTTTAAGATGAGGCACAAAAAGGTTAAGCAATTTGCCCAAAGACCTATTGAGCTGAAATTCTAATAAACTAGGCAATCTGACTCTAGAGACTACATGCTTAACAGCTCTGCTTTAGAACTGAGAAAAAGATGGTTCACAAAGTAGGAATGCCTTTTTTTATATGCATTTTATTGTATCCCTGCTATCAAGTTCATAATCATATCTAAGGCATAAATAAATGAAGATGATTTAAAAACAGTTAGAGATAGACTAATTTTTAAATGTGCAGATTGGTGGACTCTGGCAACTATTAATTAAACAAAACAAAATAAAACAAGACCAAAAGGCTGCTTATCACATTCCAATAATTAAAAACAAGAGAACAAATATCAAAAGCTGAAGTGACGATGTTTGTTTACCGAGCCATTTACCAAGAGTTAAAACTGGCCATGATCTCTCTATTTCTGAGTATTCCTAAATCCACAACAAATGGATACTAACAGACCTTGCTTTTTCACCCTAAATAAGTTATTCATGAGGGTTGATTTATGTGGCTTTCTCCCTATAACATCTCATTGTGGAAGTTTTCAAACATACAGCAAATTTGGAAGAATTTTCCAACCAAGGTTCAATGCACTTGGCACCTGGACTTCCCATGCTGGTTTACCCAGGATATACTTTAGCAATAGCATTCTTGATCAGTCTTCAGCTTCATCTCTGAGTCATCTCACAGTGCCCAGCATGATGCTTGTTATTAGTTGAGTCATTTGGTTGGATGCTGATCATTCACTGTGCCTTAGGCAGGAATAAATGATGAGCAACTAACTAATCAAGAGCAGAATCCAAAGAAGCAAAACAAAGGGTCTTTTGTGTGGTACCTATTATTACTGATAAACTCTCCATGCAAACTTATGATCAACAATCACATGATGGTAAAAGTTTTAAAAAGATATCAAAGCTATAACATTTGCATTGTAAGCTAAGATTTATTAGAATTATTTTTCTCCCTTCATTTCACTTTTTCTGTTGTTTTTCACCCATGCTTGGTTATGAATGGGATAGAACTCACATGATGCATAAAGGGACATTTACTCTCACATGCACTGGCCAAATAATACTAAATGCACTTGAACTTCTATTCCAACAGTACTCAATCTTGCAGCAAGTCATTTGAACATGGAGGCCACATTTATAGACATCTCAACCATCATCTCTTTAGAAGACCAGTGTCATCAACCGAGATAACTAGAAATATTGCAAGGATGGCACATACCACGAACCACAGCTGAGAGAGCCATTGCCTGCCTTCCCATGTGACTACGAGCTAGATGTAGGTATGGATTGCTGTGGACTGAATTGTGTCCCACCAAAAAGATGTGTTGAAGGCCTAAGCCCTGGAAATTCAGAATGTGTCTTATTTGGAAATAGGGTCTTTGTAGATTTAAACAAGTTATGATGAGGTCGTCAGAGTGAGCCTCTTAAATTTAATATGAGTGATATCCTCATAAAAAGAGAACATTTGGACATAAAGACAGACACACACATAGTGGGGGAACACTATGTAAATTTGAAGGCAGAGGTCAGGGTGATGTGTCAGCAAAATATCAGAAGCTAGGAGGGAAGAATGGAACAGATTTTCCCTCACAGCCCTCAGATGAAACAAACCCCTCAATCTCAGACTTCTAAACTCCAGCACTGTGAGACAATAAATTTCTCTTATTTAAGCCATTCAGTTTGTAGGTCTTTTTACTGCAGCCCTAGCAAATAATTACAAAGATGTTTGCAGAAACCCAGAGACCATTGCCTTTGATAATATATTCAAGGCTAAAAGCAGTGATGAGGAAAAGAATTGATTAGAAAAAATCTAATTGCACAAATTTCCTAACAAACGTTTATCAGCATTCTGAAGATATTCTTTAAAAGGAAAAATGTTAAGTATATATTTTATAAAGTGACCTTTAGACACCATATCTGATAACTTTTTTTTTTTTTTTTTTTGCCTCTTTGGCTTTTAAATGTGACTTATTTCTGTTTTATTGGAATTTGTGATAGTATAATGTTTTTCATAAGGATAAGTAAGTGCCACAGAATACAGGTATGTAATAGGTGAGTAGATTTGGGTGAGAAATTCTTCGTTCTTCCTTTTCAAGTCAGCAATGTCACTATTTCTTTCTTCTTAGAGTATATATATATATATATATATAAGATCATGCAGAAAATAAGAAACTAGGCATTTTAAAATAGATAATTCTTCACCAAAAATCTGTAGGGACATAGTAGAATTTAATTCCCAGTTTTTTCTTATCCCTAAACCCAGAAATCAAATAAAAAGGAGAAATGCCCATGGCCAATTCTTCGGAACTAGAAGGCCTTATGGGCCTTAATTATTGGTAACCATTTCAGAGGAATCACCTTTCAGCTCTAGGATGACCCAGATACTTTGACTTCTTTCTTAATTCCTTTAACCGAAACTGTAATTGCTGTTCAGTCTCCTTCCTCCTCCTAATTCTTGTGTGCCCCAGCCCTCAAAAACTGAAACTTTATTCAAAGTCATCCAGTTTGTGAAACAGAAAGTGGCTCTAACTTCATGAGTTGTCCTAAGATGGCCAGATATTGGACTGTGGCCAAGCCAGCAGTGGTGCAGGTTACTGCAGGTGGTGATGTTTTCCTGGCAGCTGTCACAATAAGGACGTGCCCAGGGAGATCAGGGCCTCTGGCCTCAGAGTCAAGACTGCTTCTCATACATATTGGGAGACTTTGATCCCCAATTACATAAGCTAAGTCAGAATTCACTGAACTTTTATTGATTTTTCTGTAACAGTGAAGATAATCCAAATAATTATTTACCTTTATGTCTTTTTTGATTGGATATAAAATTATATCTAATTTTTGTATTTATGTAAATACACACATATTCTACCTTTAAAAATAAAAATAAGTTTAACATTTTGCTTTTGATTGCCATGTGATTGTTATCAATAGATCAATATATATTTATTAAGCCATATATCTAGCTCAGGTTTAGACATGGTAAGGGATATAAAAAAAGATTAAGAAATGGTCTCAGTCTTTAAGGTGGATGTGCACTAGCTGAGCAGATATAACTAAGGCTCCTGTCACACTCAAATTACAATTATTGCCAAAACTTATGATAAATACTGTATAGAAGTTATTAGCTCCAAGTATAGTAAGAGCCAAAAGAAAGAAATTGGCGTGACTTCGACAGCCAGTACAAGCTCTGTCAAGGACATCAGATGTGAGATGCCTTACAGGAGAAAATTGTAAAGATAGGCTGAGGGGCAGGGTCTGACATATTTTATTTTGCAGAACACAGAACACAGAAACAAAGACATGAAGATGAGACTGGGCAAGATCTCTGTTGGGAAAATTAATATGTCTGATCCTAGAAGGCTGTAGATCTGATTGGAGGCAAGAGGGAGCAAGACAGATGTTTTTGTCTCTTTCACTCTTTATGTTCCTTTTTTCTTTCCACAAATATTGATTGAAAGCTTTTTAGGTGCCTGGCACTCTTCTAACTACTGGGGATGGAAGACAACATACACTGATATGCAGCCTACATTCTAGTCAGGTGGACAAAACAGAAGGCTGATAGTGAAAAGGAAGATTAGAGGGCATGTGGAACAAAGTTCTAGAATTTTGAAGAAATTATCTGTGATTGGCAACAAGGTTTAAGAAGGAGCTACTCCACCTCTAGGACCTATGGTACAGAAGGGTATGGGAGAAGCTGCCCCCACTTGAGAGGGGTGCCCAAGAACCAATGTCCTGAGGGAAAGCAAAGTTTTAGTGAGATCTAGAAGGTGAAGCACATGAGGCTTGTATTGAGTAAGTTACGAAACAGATGAGTCTGTCCTTTTCAGGCTATTATGTGTACTTATCTTATCTGGTACTCAGAAGAATCCAGTGCAATAGACAGATGTAGAAACTGAATTCAAGAGTTAGGTCACTTGCTCACATTCACATACAACCACAGGTAGATTTACTGTAAAGGTAATGACAGCTAAACACTAGGGCTCTCCTGTTTCATGGGCTCCTTCGAAGATCCTGGAAGAAAAAGAGGACCACTAATGTGCTCACATGATCATACATGCCTATAAAATCTGTAAGAGTGAGACATTTTAATCACAATTGGTGATTAAATCACAACTGGTAAATATCATTGTTTCTTTCCACACCAATTTCTCCTCCATCAGATTTCTCTTCATGTTGGATGGCCTTGAGAATTTTTAGGATCTAGCTAATGAAAAGTTGATATACAGAAGGTCCTTAAATAATGTCATTTTGTTCAATATCTTTTTGTTGTGATGTTGATGAGGTGCTATAGAAACTTAATTATTGTTTATGTCAATTAATCTATGGTGAAATTGGTTTTGTTATATGTCTTTCACTTAAAGTTTCAGAACATACCAAAGATGTTAGTTGAGGACTTAATGTATATAGTTTAAATTTTATAGGATCCATTTTTGTGGTCCAAAGTCTTTCGTGTGTATAGTCACGTTATTGTGAGACTTCCTGATATAGAACTGGCTTTGAGGCCTGTGCTCCCCCATCCCCTATAACAATATATATACTCTCCTCTCTCTCTCTTATTCTCTCTCTGTGTATATATAAATATATATATATATATATTAATATATATAACATATATATATATATATATATTTGATATATATAACATCTCTGCACATTTTGTGTTGTGCTGATTCCTCTGGCTTCTACCAAAGGCTATAGGTACAGGTCTCATACATTATCCTGTATCGGATATATGTGGGTGCGCATAGTGGGAGAGAAACAAGTTTTCACTTATAAAGACTAGATTATCATTCCATTCCCTATAGAAAATATTACACAATTGTTATCTCTTGAAGAGGCAGTTGAAGAGTATACAGCCAAAAAATATTGGGGAAAGAGTATTATAGAAGTGTGTCAGGCTCATAAAAATATTGTTTGTTTTTGTGGATTTTGTAATATATATGGCATTTGCCAGCTTTTTAAAATTTGTAATCTTTAGGATATCTTTTCTCATTATAGATATTCACTTTCATATCTAATTTTGTATTTCTAATTTGCATTCTTTTCCTTAAAGATCTTTGCCGAAGTTCTATAAGACTCCAAATACTTTCAAAGAAATCAAGTATTCTAACTACTAGTCTGATGAACCTTGCAGCCTTTCAGCTCTACTCAGCCCATCTATGCAATGGCAGAATTAGAAATTACGGAAGAGAATCTGACCAGTGGTAATTTCCACTAAGAGTAGATCTTTTTTTTTTTCCTTTTCTTTTTTTAATGACTTCTCCATGTTGAACAATTCCCCTTCCCCACCCCCAAATCTCTACCCCAGTAGTTTTCCTTTTCACACACACTTCTTCATTTCCTGATTCTGGTCTGGACTTGAAGCAAAGGTACTTAAATCAGCCAAAAAAAGCTGTTATTACAATAGTTTTGGCCTAATAGGAGCAGGAAATACCAACAACCTTATGTGAGCTATTTTCCAATGAAGAGCCAACCCAAATGCATAAACGTGAGGCCCTTACATAATTCAGATGAGGGTCAGATAAGATCTGGACATCTGGAAACACCTTTCCGCCTAATCCTTGGAGGCCACTGGATAGGTATGGATTCCCCAGAATGAAATGCTGAAATAAGAGATTGGAATAACATTTTTTTTTTTAAATGCAAGCCCCTGAGCAATAATAAATGACATTTCTATTGGGAATATTATTCCAAATAGTAACTTTAATTTTTAAACAGAGAAAAAAATAAGATTCCCAACAAAAAGAGAAGATTTTGTCTTATTCTTTGAGAAAAAAAGAATTATTAGATACACTGTCCAGTCTTTGCACAATTAAATGTTTTGACTTTGATCAGGCTCCAAGGTAAAACAAAATAGACTTCCTTTCCCCAGTGTATTAGATGGAAAACATAAAGAAAAGAAGAGAGAGAAAGAAAGAGATTACCCGTGCAAACTGCCTTATCCTCCCACAAAGATCATAAGCCAATTCATAAAACACATAAAGCATATACATCACATAAAGGTATGCATCTTTCTTTCAGTGAAATATGTTACTAACAAACTGACTGTATCAATATCCAGGTTACAAAGTTTTAAACTTCATCCTGCTCTTTAATATTACGATAAACTCTTGACTCGGGTGTTTATAATAATCTCTTACTTCCACCTCGGGCACTTTTGCAATTTTTCTTGTTGTTTGTAGTATTGACGTAATTGTTTTGTAGTCCTGTATACTGTGCTAGTAACAGCATTCAAGTGAATACACATTTTAGAATTTGCATTGGCCTTGTTGTGACCTGCCTGATGAATCACCATCCTTGGTCTACCAGCCCTTGGTTTCCCAGCACTGACACTGAGCTGTTTTTCCCCATTAATTGGAGAAGCCTGTTTATACTGATTCAAATACATGCCTGGGCTGGGTTGCTTGAACTGCTTCGGAGAAGAGCACCAAGGCAAGGCATCTAGGTAGTAAGCTCTCTCTCCTTGAAGTCTAGATAGTAAGACAGTATGTGGCAAGAGATTTTCAAAACAACTCCCTTTGCAGGAGACCTGAGTTTTGTTTTGTTTTTTCTTTGTGTGGTTGGTTCACAACATAATTCCATGACTCTATTTGCTTAGCTCCTAAATATTTTGGTGTTGGTGAGTCTAATATTGAGGGCAGTCACAAAACAGAGACAGTGGCACTGGGCAGAAAGATGTTTGGAGGCTTGAAGAGACACAGCCATTGCGCATCGCCAATAAAGTCCTTCAGGTGTGTGTCTGTCAATAGATGATTAAATAAATAAATGAACACACTAAGGAATGAGCAGAAATAGAACACACAGCTAAACTTTATGGAGAATGAGGCCCTGCCAACCTCAGAGTCTCACTAACAAGACCTTGTTAATCCCAAAGGCATCTTGGCTTGAGGTGTCTCCTGGCACTGATGGAGTTCCACCAAGCAACCCAAGTTAGAGGTTAGAAGGACATGCCCTTTCTTTATTGTATTACTGTTAAATCAATATGAATATCACTGACCATCAATTCTACTGAGATATCTATTACTTATTTTATAAATTATTCTTGCAACTGTTTCTTCTCTTTACCCGCTACCTACTTTTTAGCCTTTTGACTATTCATTTCTATCTCCTCACAAATTAAAAAGATTAGGGAGGAGCTGTAAAACCAGTTTTTCTCTCAATTAGAAACTCTTATGAAAACGAGACCAGGAAATGGGCAGGGAAAATGATAAACAGAAGAGATTAAAAAGCAACCATAATGTGGCTGTGGATTTCAGGTTTTCATAGAGTGATTTGTCTCCAGAGTCCAAGTTAATCGAAAATAGAAGAGGTAAGGTATATACAAGTCAGTTACCTTCTTTAATAAACCTAGAGTCTACCCATCAGTCAGGCTCAACTTCATCATAATTCCAATCCTGCTATAACTGACACTCTAAAGCTAATGATAGAGGGTGAGGGGCAAAATGGAATACAAACAATAACAAATGAATCCCATGTGTTACAAATGAATGAGAAAAAACACACTGAAGGGGGTAGGAAAGAAAAAAATTAACCTGAGTAATTTTGGCAAATAGCATTTTATCTGTATACTAAAAGGCTACAGACAAAAAGAACTGTACACAAATATATACACAAGTAAACTGTGTTTCTCATAGTAATAGGTTAGCAATTCTGAAACTATTTTATGTGTATATTAGGACTGAGCGAAAGTAAATCTGTTGTGGATAATAAAAGCAAGGTTTCCTGCTGTGGACAAAAAGAGTTACAAATTAGGAAAGGGGAAGGCTAGGTAGAACGAATGGTATGGTGTTGGACCAGAATCAAAAACAGAGGTATCAGTATGAATGCATGGATTTAAGTGTGTGTATGTGTGTGTGTGTGTGTGTGTGTGTGTATACACAGATGGGCTATTTTTAGCAGTGATGACCTAGCGCCCTCTCTCTATTTTTTTTTTCTTTGAGGAGTCATCTAGGGTCCTTAGAGAAAGAAGAAAAATATATTCTGTCAGTGTTTTTAAGAGAAGTGGATACTAGCCTCGTACTGAGATACCAGGTTCACAATTCCCATTGGTTTCAGTGAGAGCATTACTAACGCAAAGTGTAGAACTAGAGCAGAGCTTATAAAAGGGGAGGGAAATAAGAAAATATCAACAACGGCTAAGAAGGACCCCTGTTCCCAAGATGTCTCAATCCAAGAACGACGTTCTAGGTACCGCAAATTCTATTTACTCCATTTCGACTCTCATAAAATAGTCACAAATTCAGAGGCTACTGCTTAAGTTTAGGATATATTCTTGATTTATAAAATTTGCTTAATGGCGGAAGTTCTCCTGTTTAAAATTTGTGGGAAAGAACAAAACTAAAATTTTTCAGCCACTTCTAAGGCATTTTTGAATTAACAATGTATGATCAAAACGAAAAGCACAGCCATTCAAAAGCAGCTCTCAGGGATTCTTCACACAGATTCGAGAAACTTACAAACAATCAAGTTACTTTCTCCAGAGAACTTTCCCACTTATTAGTCACTTGTACAACTTCAATGAGAAATTAGTCAAAGAGGCTTGATGCCACGCGGAATGAATCATTCGCTGTTGAGAGAAGCCTTTGAGGGGTACTGACAAGCAATCCACTTAAGTTTCTAAGGAAGGGTTTATTTATGCATGAGTTCAAGGAGAGAGGATGACTGTAACACTTCATATCAAACCAAGACTTGAATCAGAAAATTAGCAGGTACCCAAAGGCTTGTGTTGATGGAGTGTGTGACAGCAGCTACTCTCTATAATATGAGCACCGTGATTTCTCTTACCTAGGATTTTCTTGTTTCTGTTTTACCACTGACTGTGTTTTCTTAACTACTGTCTGTGAAAAATCCATTCCCTAACAAATCTCCCTGTCCTGTAACCTCACTTAATCTGACAAGCAGCTCCAAGACATCAAAAAAGTTTAAGTCTACAGCCATGCTGCTCTGAACAAGCTTGATCCTGTCTGATCTTGGAAGCTAAGCAGGGTCATGCCTGGTTAATACTTGCATGGGAGACCACCTAGGAAGACCAGGTGCTGTAAGCTTAAAAAATGAGGGATTGTAAACTGACAAAGTCCTTGCAATCTGTGAGATCAACCAAGGGTTGCCTCGCCTTAAATAAATAAATAAAATAAAAATAATAATTTTTATAAAAGATTTAAATCAGACTTCAGTTGTTTGCTTCCTTTGCCTAACTAAACCGAGAAGTTTACAAGTAGGAATATAATGGAAATTCAAGAGATATAATTATTAATAAATTATAAGGTCAAAGCTCTAGCCAGGAGCTAAAATTATTGTGCACAGCTCTGTTTTGAATCTCAAAGCTATGGACCTAGAAAGGACATCACTATTTACTGTCCCGTTAGTACAGATGGGAGTTCAGGTTTTTGAAATTTATTGAATTATTTATTGTAATTGAATAAATTGATGTTAATTGAATATTGAATAATTGCTAAACCTAAAATCTAGGATTCATTCATCCAACAATTTACCCATGGTGATTGTTTATGATGTACCAGACTCTGTCTAGTTACTGGGGCAATAGAGACAAAAAATAAGATGGACTCTGCTGTCAACGAGCTTATGAATGGAAAGAGGACATGTAAACAAAATGAACAAATAATGTGATATGACATAAAGTGTGAGAAGGATACAGAAATAACATAAAAGAGAAAGCTTTTTAACCCTGGGGGTATCAGGAGTCCTAAAGAGAGAATCCTGCAGAAAGCGACATCCGAGGTAATTCTGGAGAAGACACAAGATGTCACCAAGCAGACTTTGGGGAAAAGGAAAGTGGAGGGAGGGGAGAGGCAGGGATTTCTTGGAAGCAAAGAAAACAGCCGGTGAAAATGCATGCATGAAATAGTATCTTGTCCTATAAAACTCAAAGTCAGTATTGTTGGTGAGTTAGCTGGGCAAGGTGATGAAAGGAGGCAAGCAGATGCCTGGTGCACAGGGAGCAGATGCAGCTGGAGGTTATCAGCCTCCCAGGGCCATCTGTATCAGACCCACCGTCATGCTCAGCCTTCATCTAATAAGTTGGCAGATTCCAGAGGAAGGTTTTTCAGAAGGAACAGGGTCAGACATGCATTTTGGATAGATGCTTCCGAGTGAAAACAGAATGAGAGAAACTACAGTGACAGCATGTAGTTTATACAGTCTGGTTAGAAAAGTATCTCCTCAATATTGTTTTAATTTTCTAAGTCATGTTTAAGAGCACTAGCTTTTCTTCTGAGCCTTCAAACTCCACGCCAATTGCTAATGATGTCAGTGGCAACAACATGGAGCAATGCATGTCATGGAGTGAACAGTTAAGACTGCCACTACCACCTCTTTTTTATCTGCTTCATCAGCTAGCCCAAATAAACATTCCATCTTAAGTAAGGATGCTTGCTCCAAGATGGCAGCTTCAAGACAAGACTCTGAGCCCTCCTTTCCAACCACCTGTGGTTCCAAGAAGCCCCTCCAATATGCAAATTCTATAGCCCCTACTGAATATCAGCAAGTGACTCACAGAAGATCCTTTGATTTTTCCAGACCATAGGGGTCTCACGATGGCTTCTTGTGTTAAAGGCCCTATGAGAAAACTCTGTCCGAGCCCCAATGGTCTACAAATAATCAGGAGAGGTCTCTGCAGATGGGGCGTAGGGAAAGTGTCTCCATTCCTCACCAATTAATACTATTGTTCCTGAAACTGGCAATAGATGGTTTGGCCAATGGCTAAATGTTCAGCTGAATTTCCTTTTCAGGTATGAGCTGCCACATAATCACATTCTATCTGAAAAACCAAAAGCCTAGAACTGCTCCATTAAACACAGTGTTGATCATCTGCAAAACCAAAATGAATTTCCTGTAGTATATTCAAAACATAAAACTAATAGCTACTCATAAATACCTTCTGTTGTTTTATACATTTTAAGTAACTTTGGTTAGGTGCAATATGATTACTTCAATTTACATTTTTGAGACTATAAATACCATGTGCCTGTTTTTCTTTTCTTTCCTTTTCTTTCTTATTCTTTTCACCTTTATTTTCACTTAGCTATTACCAAGTGGTAGAGTGTTTATAAAAAATTAAGATTACTTTCTTTTTGTAAAAAATTAGTATAAATTAATGAGGGTAAACAGATCTCTTTTTTTCTCATCTCACTCATAGTTGCCAGATTTAACAAGTACAAATACAAACTGCCAAGTTAAATTTAAATTTTAGATAAACTACAAGTAATATTTCAGTATAAACACATTCTATGCAATATTTGAGACATAATTATATTTTAAAAATTCTTGTTATCTTAAACTCAATTTTAACTGGAGATTCTGTATTTTATTTGGCAACCCATTCAAAAAGACCTGAATTTTATTTCATAATATTTTGATTAGGATATCTAGCCTGGAAGATAAATAAGACAAGAAAAAATATATAATAAGTTGCCTTGCTCATCATATTGGGCAATCGCTACATTGGATAAGTGATATCTAAAATCATTCATTGGGTAAGTGATATCTAAAATTCTTTCATTTTTCATACGTGTATACATTACTTTTCAAATAAAAGAGTAATACAGTTTAAAAAGAAAAATATATTTAATTGGAAAAACTCTATTCCCATTTTTAATGTCCGTGTTACCTGCCCACACTGCATATTATGAAACTAATATTTTTTAGCATTTTATTTTATTATTAGTTTTAAGTACACAGTACATCGCTTAAACATTTATACAGTTTATGAAACAATCCCCCTGATTATCTTCCCTCTGGCTCTACACATAGCCATTACATTACTGCTGCCTGCATTCCCTATGCCGTGCTCCCCATTCCCATGACAATCCAGCAACTACTAATTTGTACTTCTTTAACCCTCATTATGAAGCTCATTTTAAGGGGTTATGTCACTCTAAGTTTTCCCACCCAATTCTTCACCGGTCTGAGATGGACCTTCATCTTTTTAGTTGAAAGCCCCTTTGTAATCAATTGACTAATTCAAATCTATCATCCCAGTGGTCACTACACATCACAAAGTTCTCTCAAATAAGACCTGCTGCAGAAGATGAAATAAGAAATGTGTGCCAATGAGTGAATGAATGAATGAATGAATGAATGGAGTTCTTTGGCTTTTTGTACATTCCATTAGATGGAGCATGGCTGGCGTACAGCTATCAAAGAAAAGTACAATCAATTTATGTATGCCTCCAACTCATCTTCTCAATGTGCTCTGAAGAATCAGTCCCGGCTTTTAGAGCCACGTTTCTCTTGCTCAGGCCCGCTTTCACATCTGGAAGTGTACTTTCCTTTCTAATAAAACTTTTCTTTTCTACTGTAAAAAAAAGAAAAAGAATCAGTCTCTTCACAGAATTATGGACTCTCCCAAGGTGAGGTAACTATGTTGGTGTTGGCACTCTCAGGGAAAGATTTTGCCAGCCATATATCAGAAAGAGTGTGGGGGGCCTCAGAAGGATGTGGGGAAGACTCCAATCTAACCATGAACTGAGATTGTTCTGATGGCTCTTCAGTCATCACTAATAAGAAATCTGTTTTTATAGGAAACCATCACTAGCAAAACATAAGCTTCTGACTTTTACTTTAAAGGAAAGATGCCAGCTTCCAAGCTCATCCTTTAATTGCCCAATATGTAATAGAAGAGGTTGTTGGTGTAGTGAACAAGCCAGAATAGCGATGCAGAAGTCAAATGTTCTCTATTCCTACGATGGAAAGTACACTGAGAGCTGTTGCCTGAAGCCAACCAGAGGACGTAGGAGATTAGAGATTTTCCTTTTCCTTCAGGCCGACAGCAAAGTCCCTCACCTTTATTCTTTTGCAAAGCAACCTCCAGGTACGTCTCAAAGAGATGCTACAAAGATGCTTCAGCCTAGAACAAGAGTGAGTCATGGTTTGTACAACTCAATGGTGCTGCCAAGCCGCCTCTGCTCTCCCTCACAGTTTTTGTTTTCTTGGTATGTAATTAGTTGTTGGCATTATGAATGTGTCTTATGAGAAAAAAAAAAAAATGTGAGCACCTGTTGTTTCTAGAATGAGTGTTCTATGCATCTTACTGAGATAAGCTACCCGCGCTCAGAGTCCAAGGTACTGACCAACATGTGGCCATCTAACTCAGAGGTCCACTGCCCTCTCGCTATGTTTTCACTAGAGAACATGATTTCTAGCTATGCCCTCCTGCCTTCTGCTGAGTTACAAAGAGAGCAAACTCCCTTCAGAAAAAGCAGTTCTACAATTGCCCAAAACTTGTTAGTTATCATCTAGTAGTTCTCAACCCCAGCTGCACATTAGAAATTAAAAACAAAAACAAAAACAAAACAAAGCAAACGAAAATCAAACAGTGCCAGGACCCTACCTGGAACAGGTTAGACAGAATCTCTGGAAGTTAGCCAGGGCATTTGTTCTTTCAAAGTTCCCCAAACTGCTTCTAATGGACGGCCAAGGTTGAGAACCACTGATATTATCCATTAAGATCCTTCCTGGTGAAATTGAGACCCGGAGAGGCTGACAGACCATCTCAATTCCCATTGCTTGTTAGTTAGTGTGTCCTTATCCGTTTATCTGTCTTCTAGACGGTGAAAGCTTGAGCACCTGAACCACGATGTTGACATTTCAATTCGCCACCACAATAAATGTTTGATAAAGACAAAAGGAAGGACCAGAACCTGTTCTTCCCTTTGTCCCACAGCCTCTCACTAAGAAAAATTGTATTAACTGCTATGAACTTTTCCACTCTCAAAACTGTCATTAAATATCAAATTTTCCAAACTTATGACCCATTCATTTCTTGAAAAGTTCTATAAGTCAGATCGCCCCCCCCAAATCCCAAACCAAATGACTTTGCCCTAATTAATCCAGCTGTTTTGATCTTGTGCAATACCCCATGCCTCACTAAATTCTCATGTCGTGGAGTCTCATTTATTTCCCTCGTTAAACTTGACATTGTTCAATTAATAGGGCACTCAAAATGGCATATTTTCTTTCCATATCAAGACTCCAGAGTGAAGAAAAGAATTATGGGACATCTACGTTGTGATTAAGGACAGGTAGAACTAGAGCTATAACCCTGAGAGCTGCTGAGGCCTTAGCACAGAGTCCAGAGTGATCTGTGGCTTTACTGGCTCTGTCTACTGCCAGCTCTATGTCTTTCACCTGGCAGTCAGGTGGAATTCATGTGAAATCCAGCCAGTGCAATGTGGTATAAGGGCTCAGAACTGGGGCACAGATGTCTGAGGCCATAGAACTGTGCAGCAGATATTGTGGCGTCCGGCCCAGGTCCTCATCCTTGCAACTTCAGTGCACAGCGACCAGCCTTCCAAATGCCTGTGTATCCACACTGCATTCTTTTGCCTGAGGGTGTTCAGTTGCCCCCCGAAGCCCTCCTGCCCACCTATATAGCTGCCTGGAAATGCCAGAGAATGAACATGTCCCCACCTCTACTGTGGCCTTCAACTCCAAACGGACAGGAATTGGGGTTTATAGCTCTGACTCCCTTCAGGTACATTAGTAACTTTAAGTCACGTGTTTAGTTTTCTCTAGGAATGAAGGCCCAGTTTTTACCTAGCTTGCTAATGTAACTTTTATTAGATAACTTCCCTTCTTGCTCCTTTTCTCACTTCCTTGCCGATGTTTCTTCATCTCATCGCTCAAATAATGAAATCTTTGTGCCAAGGTTTGACTCTGGGGCTGCCCAAAGAAGACACAGTGGCCTTGTTAATATATAATCATTGATTTTAAAACCATTTAACCTCTCTTGATAAGTCGCTGTTCTCAAATGTAAAATAAGGAAAGAAATTTGAAGTCCCACTTGGTCACAGCAGCAGGCAAAGGGCTGCTTCATATAGTTACCAAAACCCTCCTGGACCTGGGTCCGGTCTCCTTCCCTTCTTCCCCCGTCGGCTTCAATTGCTCCCCTCCCCCATGCTCTTCTCTGGCCACCAGGATTTCTCTCTGAATTCTTGCAACTGCCACATTTCCACTTGCTTTTGAAACTCTTACTCATGCTGTCCCTCTACCTAGAAGACTCTTCCTCCCTCTGTTCGGCTCACTGCTACACCTCCTCCAGTTCCAACCTGAAATGTCACTTCCTGTCAGGAAGCCATTGCCGACCCCCAGACTAGGAGAGTGTTACCAGATACAGCGTTCCCATCATCACATTTGTCACGTTTCACAATAATTCCTATTTACTTCTCCAAGTCTATCTCACTCCCTAACCATCATCATCATCAGCCTTCATGCTCCTTAAGGACAGAAACCCAATTTCTCTTGCCCCCTTCCCCACTATATCTTTGATACCCAGCCCAATACCTGAACACAGTAGGTACTTAATAAATAATTATTGAATAAAATGCATACTTGTTCACTAAACATTACTATTGGTGAATTAGAAGATTTTGGAATAGAAGTTAAAACAAAGCCTTCCAACAAGAGTCTCAAATGTTTTCCACCCAAGATATGGCTTTTCCCCTCAGCCCTTGTCTTTGAAGACCCAGGAGATGGTGTATAAAGGGTGGGGTTCTCTTCAGCTGAGAGAAGCTTTATCTTTTTTCCTAGTGTGGACTGTCATCATTTTTAACATAAAATTTTTAAAAATTGAAAAGCGCAGCATTAAAATAATTCAGCCCAATACTTACAAAAATATGGACTAGAAATTTGTAAAAGGAAGTTTAGTAGCAAACACTGTACATGAGCAATGTTTGGAAGCAGAAAGCACAGTATTTATCAGCCGTTAAGATCAATGCAGACTTCCTAGGTGTGGGTCTTTCGGACATGCCTTGGTAGCCGTATGGGCTTTATCTCAAAAATTCCTAGATCCTTTAGGTATGGGACCAAGTGATGAAAGCCAATTCAACCCTTCCAACCACCACCTGTCCTAAAGTCAAGTCCAAATTCCTTAGCATGTACAAAGGCCTCTTGGGGTCCTTCTTTGCCTACCTTTCTCTCCAGGCTCATCTTCCTCCATATTCTGCCTCATGCTTTCCTTGTACATTTATGTGCAGGCATAATATTATTTCACATTTGTTCTGGAGGCCCTGCTGTTCACCCAACCTCAGACTCCTCCCTCTCTTCCCCACCCTTCCGTCAATTCTGCTTACCACTCCCATTCATCCTCTGAGACTGAATGCAGGCCCCAGGGCAGCCTTCTCTGAACTTCCAAACTGGAACTTCCAATTTTGGCTTCTACTTCCCCGAGTTTTCTCTCGGCACATTTACATACTAAAAATATTGGTGCCCTGCATCCTCGACCCCCAACCACTTCACAAACTTTGTCTCCTCAATGCCAAGCACAGTGCCTGTTACTGAACAAGCACCCGATAAATGTTTGCTCAAATATACTCGTCGATGTAAGAAACATCCAAAACTAGATAATTTTTATAAGAGTTTATTTGAGCCAAACTGATGACAATTGCTGGGAAGCAAGATTCTAAATGCTCTGAGAATAACAGTTTTGCAGTTTCTTTTATGCATTTGAAATTAAAGAGAGAAGTAAGGAAGATTACATGAAAGTGGGAAAAAGCAAGGTAAGAACTGGATTCCAGGATAGGTAACAAGATTATGTGCTCTCTAGAGGGTGGTTATGCTTATTTCAAAAGTGTGTTAACCTAGGTGCACAAGAAAAATGGACAACACTTGCTTAAGGCAAAGACAAACCTTTTACTAAAACATTATATGCCTGGGGTGTGACTACCCACCATGACCTGCCCAGTTAGGAATTTATGATTAGATCACCCTGTGAGGTTACTTTCCATGGAACCCTTTTTTCATCCACATACTAAACATATAATTATTTTTCGTGGAATCTAGCCCGTGTCTGACCAACAGTAGGTAAAAATAAAATGCTTGATAATTGATTTATGACCAAATTATAATTTAAAAGTTTTGCTATGTGCCTTTTGTTTAAGTATTATTCAATAAATTTTTACAGATTGGAAAAGGAAACGACTTGGCTTAAAAAAAAAATTCCTATAACGTGCCTAAATCTCTCATTTTGATTGCCATGATCACAGACAACAGGCCTCATATGAAACACCTGGGGAAGGGAAAGCATTCCAGGCACTGAACTGCAAGTAGTAACATGCTATTCCTCAGGTTTCTCACATATATGAATATGTGGCAAATACGACTGTATGTCGATAATCCCTAAGTCCGTGTTCTATTTTAATCAAACTGAATAGGAGTAGTCCTTTGTTCATATGAATGAAATCTACAGTTCGGCATCGCAATTCATTTCCTAGGGTGGGGTTATTCAAGAAGTCTTGTTCCAGTTCCGCCCTGGCGCCTGCCCTAGGAGCACAGAGGCCAGAGTGTCCACACCAGGGCCAGGAAAGGGCGGGGTCACCAGCCTGGGAGCCCAAGCAGGATGTACAGCCCCTGGGGACCTGAGACTGCCATACTGCTGCTCTTGTCCGGCTTTCAGCACAGCTCAAGGTCTCCCAGGGTTAGGTTTGTGGGGCTCTGGCTTGTTCAGACCTTTAGCATACTGCCCATACCCCGGCAAACCACAATACTGCTGTTCATGGAGTTGTTGCCAGGTAATGTGCTGCACATTTGCATAATACCGACACTCTTCACCCAGGTGGAGTAACTGCAATAATTTTTTAAATGACTTTCCTAAAACTGGTGAGTAACCACGTGGGTTAACACTCGGGGAGTGGGAGGAGGGCGTGGTGGGGTCTGTCTGCACGCATAATAATAAATGTATTAAAACTGTGATAATACTTATAGCTTCTATGTTTTTCACACATATCAATTCATTTTCTCCCCACAAACTCTTTTAAGAAAAAGGTATCTTCTTCTTACTGATGAAAATATTGAGACAGAGAGATTAAGAATGGAAAAATGCACTAGTAACCACGTGGGGTAGGGAAGAAACCCATTTCCTGTCTTCTGATTCAGAACTCTGCCCATTCACTTACACACATATAGATGTACACACACACACACATACACACACAGAAATGCTTCGCATTTCGGAAAAAAAGAGGCAGGTGGGAAAAGAGCTCACAAGGAACCAGATGTATAATTTACATAACACAGGTTCTTCATAAACATTCCAGGCACCATGAGAAATAAATTATAAGATCACTCACTGATAATTTAACTATAAGTTAGAAGGGCTGGTATATCCCAAAATTGGGTCTCAGTAAGGATAACTGAGTTCTGGCCCAGTTTCTATCCTACTTTGTTCTAAAGTACGGATTACAATTATTAAAAGACAAATGTGTTTGCGATTTTAGCTCCACAAATAAATGCATTTAAAGTAAATTCCCTGCTAGCACCAGGAATGTTGCTTCATATGAAGATGGATTGTTTCTTGCTATCTGAAGATCTCAAACATCCACTTAATTTGAAGGCCCAGCTATTACTGTAGCAGCAGGACTGAGGCTGAGAACAGATTTTGAAGAGAGGCTCTGCAAAAGGTCTCACGAGACCTGCCGAGGGAGTAAAGTGCATAAGGGATGAATAAATTCTGCTATCAAAAATGTCACCTTAACAAGGTTGGGTTCTATCACTTGCCCATAGTATGACAGCTATGCTTACTGGATTAGCATCACATCGATCAATGATGCCATTTAAAAGCCAAAGCATGCTGAGAGCTGAGCTCCATGGAAGACTGCGAAACAATGTAAATCTAATAAGGGGCATTGGGAAGGGGCCATGACACTGAAAAAATTTCCTTGTTACTCTAGTAGTCAAGGATTTACATTAGAATAAGGTCAGGTCATGACAATTTCTGTTTTGATCTGTTCATTGGCAATTATAAATTGTAGTCACTGATTGCCATCATCACCAATTCCTAGGTGCCAATATTAGAGAAACTGCCAATTCTTCTGAAGTGACTTAAAATTCTATTTGCAAACAAAAACATAATAATATATAGAAAAATTAGGTTGATATTTAGCATAAGTATCTTCTGGCAGTAGGTAATTTTAAACATAGAGTAGATGCAAATTTACTTTGACCAAAGGCTCATCATGTGCCCTTCACTGTTATAAATGTACTAGAGTCATTAAAATTCTGGAAACTTCAGTTTGCTGCTTACACATGTACCATAAACTCGGGGCCTTTGGCCTTGCAACATGACCCCTAGTTATTCCCATGGCTCCCTCCACAGGCTCCTTCAGGCCTTTCCCCAGTCACCTTCTCAGAGAGGGCTTCTCTCACTATTCTTTTTACATTTAAACCTTCTATCCACCAAACCTTATGCCTTTCCCATTTTCTTTTTCTTCATGATCTATTTTGCTTTATACCTATTTATTTTGTTTCTTGTCCGTCTGCCCCCACTAAAATATAAGTACCATGAAACCAGAGATTTTTTTTCCCCACTGCTAAAATCTCAGCTTTCGGATGAATTTCGAGTACAAAGTAGTCATTCTGTAAATATGTGTTGGGTAGATAGATGGATGGACGGACAGACAGACGGACAGACGAATAGATAGACGAATGTATGGGTGGAAGGATGGATGATCATTGGACCCATAAACTTTTTTAGTTAGTTAGAATCTGACACAGAGAATACAGCTCCAGAAGTAAATAAAGGACAAGCTGATTTCTCAGCTCTTCTCTCTCTGTTATGGCTATTGTTAAACCACTTTCTTACAAGTCAGCACTACCATTTCAATCCTGAAGTCCTGTGTTGATAATATCACTACCTACCTGGTAATTTCTTCACTTATCCAAGACAGCCATGTGGTACTACTAATCCTTTGAGGCAAAACTAAAAGAATAGCATGTTATGATTTAGATAAAAGAAGAGGTTAAAGTGATGACTAAAAATGTGTCTATGGGAGAGGAAGAGTCCCAAACCTTTATGTGTGGTTGAACATAGTATCTACCTCATGGGCCAGACTCTGTATATAGACTAACAGTCCAATTGTTAGTAGACTTTTTATGTATTTAAGAACTATTCGAATTTACCTATTCTAAATGCATCTGTGGTTAGTTCCTATACCTGTTCTTTTCTTTATATATCAGGGTCACTGTGGCCACCAATGCCCTCAATCAAAGGGGAATTCTTCATTGGTCTATTTGGGTTCTATTTTGATCTGAAGGTCCTGCATGACACCCCTTCTTCTCATAAGGTATCCATTCCCTTCTCACCTCTGTTGGAGGCATGTAGAAAATAAACTTAGAGGAGTTTAGCACCTAAAGGTGATGAGTAATTCACAAGCAATGAGCAAAAGGGAAAAAAGTGGACCATCATTCAAAGGCTCTGTGGGGTCCTCGTTAGATAACAACTTATGCCAAATCTGCTTCTGCTCAGCTCCCTGGCCTTAGGGATGGAAGGTCCTTCTTTCACTCCATACATTCTCTTCCCTCTCCAGTTTCAATGGTCCATCAGCCTTTCCCCCTTTTTCCTTCAGATCCAGTTTTATTTAAAGAGTGAGATAAAATCTTTAGGGTACATCTGCTCCATGTACCCTAAAGAGATTCTACTTAGGATAGAGTTTTCTATTAGCCTTTGTTTTTGCTTCACTATGGCTGAAGGAGGGGGAAATGGCCATAGAGGAAAGCACATCTAGAAAGTCCACAAATTACTATTTCAAGATATAACCTTTTTGCGTCTTTTACTCTGAGGCCCACTTCTTCTTTGAGACCTGCTCTCTCTACGCTAATAGAGACAGATGATCCTCTCCTCAGAATCACTGTGACTATACCACTCATTTGTCTCTCTTGATCACATTTGCCTTTACAATAGTTTTTGTTTTGTTATCTTTTAACAAATTTTCTATTTAGTTTTTCTGTTTGTTTTGTTTTTCTAATTTTGTTATTGGCTCCTTCAGAGAAAAGAAATTCCTAAAGATATTTTATAAGCTACTGTGGCTTACACAAATAAGTATTCAGTAAAAAATCTGCTGATGCATTGATCGAGTACCAGTCTGGAAGCATCTATGAGGTACACATGAGTAAGAGAGGAGGGAAACTAGTCGGCATGAAGCGATATTCTAAAGCTTTGAGATAGGGAAACCCTCCTATCCTAAGTATTGTCACTAGAGGTCCTGACACAAAATGCAAGGTAAGAATCACACTATTTAAAGAAACAAAGTGACAAAACTCTAGAGAGAAGTTTATATTGATGATGGTAATGATGATGTGATACATATTTGACTATTAACTATGTTCCAGATATTGTTCTAAGTCCTTTACATGTATAGTCTAACTTAATCCTTATAGTAAATAGTCTACATGATCTACATTCATGTAGAAAACATTTGTGTATGACATTAAGAGAATGAGTTCAATATGAAAGAGCAACATGGAAATTGAAAAAGATTAAATTTTCCACTTAGTGTCATTTCCCATTAAAAGTCTTAATACGCACTCCAGGGAAACAGCGTATTGCATAATATTAAAGGCATTTGCATTTTCTATAGTGCTCTAAAGCTCTCCATTACCAAGGAGAAAGATTTCCGCTCAATTAGATTATGAAGCAGAGTATTATGCAGTTTGAGTCCTAAGATGTAGAAGATTTGAAGAGACTGTGTGTAGGAAAAGACTAATCGAAGGCAGTGAGGGCTGTGCTATGATATGTGTTAACACTCTAATGGAGACGGATGGTGTGTTAGCGTCCATCATCAGTAGTCAGGGTATTTCTCTACTATGTTCCTTCATATGGCTGTCTTGAATGGCACAACTCATTTCCAGCATAAATGAATCCTGCTTCCTCAAATTGGTTGTGGCTAGCTGAAACTATAGGGTCCAGTTATCCAGGGCACATGGTCTAATGTTAGCATTGTGTTTACTTAGAATGTAAATTAAATTCCTGAACTGGGACAAGCCAATGGAGAGACAGCAGGCTGAATTTGTTGTGGTAGGAAAATATTAAACACACTGCATCTTTAAAAAAACATATTCAAGATGTAAATTTAGGTAGGAAAAATGCTGTCGTTTTTATTGATTATTAAATATTGTTACTTAATCTGATTTTTTTTTCCAGGAAATTAGAATTTATGGAGTTATAGGACTCAATAAAAAAAAAAGGAAGAGCTGATGGAAGTTGTATAAAATTCTCAACCTGGTTCGGTTATTGATTTCTTTTAATACCCAGAGTAAATATAATAACCTTTTGGCAGCAGTTATCAACATCATCCCTTTTTAGCTAAATTTGGTTCTTCGATATTGCAGACTATATCTGAGGGTGAAACAATAGTAATCTGAATGCTACTAAAACTAGTCATTTATATGAATTGTTCCTTGACACTTAAGTGTAATAAACATCACCATCCGTGTGACATTGAATAATCAGCTCCCCCCCACACACACACACACACAAAGGGAGGGTTCCAGGTCTAGAAAGTATGTGGCAAAGCTGCCCAGCCTGCACTGTCCAGGGGCCCACAGCCTATATGAGGCCAGCAACCTCTTTCTTCCTTCCTCTTTGCTGTGGAGAACTTGAAAGAGAAAGCAGTTATATATCTCCTGAAGCAACAGAGAACCTAGAAGGGGACTCGAAAGTCTTGATCCTATTTATAGTTTTGGTTTTGCAGCTTCTCTAAAATGTCAGAAGCTCTGGCACCACTGGAATTTCATTTCCATGTGACAATTATTGGTCGGAGCTGAGTAGCAGCTGCCCTTTACAGAAGATCCCATTTGACTCAGTACCTGGCAGTGCCCAACTATTTCATTCATTTTCATTGCCCTCTTGGTCCTCAACAAGTTTTAAGTTTTCGACCTGGCCTAAACATTGGAGGTAAAAATAGGAAATCTATAATAGTGAGAGAAACCTCAAAATATCGATTCATTTATCAATGATGGTAACATCGGCTCCCTGCATATTTGGAACCCATAACTTCCCTCTCCTTCCACTTCCATAGCGACAAGCAAATAATTGCACAGAACTTATTATGGGACAGGAACTATTTCAAAATTCGTATATTAACTCATATCAGTTTGCGCAAGAACCCTATTTTTATCTCAGTTTTCAGATGAGGAAAGTAAAGGTTGGATGTTAAGTAACTTGCCCAAGATCACATTGCTAGTAAACCGCAGAGTAAGAAATTGAACCCACGTAGTCTGACTCCAGAGTCTTTGCTTTTAGCTACCACGGTATGCTTCTATGCCCTGCATCCTCTCGGTTAAAAATTCTATTCTTCAAAACATCTTCCCATGTCTATGAAAGGTACTCTGCATCTCCAAAGTTGAGCTGGTTTTGCATCCTATGGGCTTCCAGGAACCCTGTACTGATCACCTTAACCCTCATCACAGAGTTCTGAAATTGCCAGCCAACCTTCCCGCCTACCTTTAAACTAAGGACAGTATCTTATTCACCATTATGAAGTACATAGCAACACATTCAACATTTTTTTAAAAAGAAAAAATAAAACATGTGCCTTTTTAAACTTTGTATTGCTACCCTCTTGGACCAAATTATTTTTATGTCAAAATCGGACCAATTAACATTCTACTGAATGGTGTCATTGCCTCTAGATTCCCACCTTTTTGATGCAAAATTCTCCTCTGCAAATGCAGATAATAATAGCTTGTGCTCAAAGATATCATGAGCAGTGAATAAGTTGTTTATAAAGTGCCTAACCCATTGTCTAACACTTAAAAAGCACTCACAATATAGTACCTACTGTTGTAGAATATTTCATTCGACATTCTTTTTTAAAGTTACTCCCAGATCCAATTTACTCCTGCCTCCAGCCTTTATGTGACTCCTTTCTCATCTTCCCCTTGTGTTTCTCCATCTGGCATAAAGGACAGAGTGCCAAAAACCACAGAATAAGTAGGTCTCAGCCCCCAGGAGCAGAAATTGTACTTGAGGACTGGGAATGCAAGGTGAGGGAGGCATATTATTCTTAGATTAACACCTATTAGCATATATTACGAAATATAATACAAAAATTTGCATAAATTTTTCAAAAGATAAAACATAAGACTTCAAGAAAATTTTTACTTGCAGGTGGCTATTTTGGGTCAATACCCTCAGATCCCTCTAGAAACTAGGTCCACTGCCCTGTGAAAGTACTACCTAGAACCCAGCAAGACATTTCAAACCTTTCCTGCCTTTTACACTCTACATGCTCTTTCATAGCCACTGGTTTCAATGAGAATCTTCTCTGTGAGTGTTTGCAGGTAATAATAATAGGCAACCCTTACAGACTGACCTCCTGTAGTGTGCCATATGCCCTGTTAAATAACTTACATATATTATAACTTTTCATTATTCTAAGAACCCAGAGACATAGGTACAACTATTATCACCTCTTTAAAGATAGGAAACAAGCTTCGAAGACTTAAGTAATGTGTTCCAAGTCACATAGCTAAGAAGTAGTGGAGATAGTCAAACATAAGCATCGTCACTCTTAGCCATTAGGCCGCACCACCTCTAGTGCAGTAAACCACTGTTTCATTATGTGTATTGAATCCTTGAGATGAAGAGGTGAAATTCATGTTCTTTTTTAAAGTAGTCTCTCCTTCCTTATCCAAACAGTGGTGATATACACCTAGTAGACTAAATAAATACATCTTAGTACATATAACCTTACAAATAGAGGAAAGGTTTTATTTTAGATTCTTCCTTTTTCCTTAAGATTTCATGTTTATGCACTATCTAGAATACCTTGCAATAAAACATAAATTTATATTACATTTTAAAAGCCTTTCAATGGTCCATTTCATTACAAAAATAGCACATACTGGGCAAAAATAAGAGCATTCCACTTTAAGTACACTTTAAGCCCTTGCAGAAAAGCTAAAATATTGGTACTCTGTTCAGCCAAAGCTGAAAAGGAATTCTAAGCAGAAGTCTAGTAAAACCCTATATTAAAAATTAAAAATAGAAATATAAAATGATAGGCTAGATAAGGAATAAGTATTTTTAAAGTATAAATAAACAAACAGAATTTTAGAAGAACATATTAGTCTTCCCCCACCCTATTCAACAGCTTCTAACCAAATGTCAAATCTGTACTTCAAAGACAAGACAGTGTACAAGAAAAAGCCAAATCAAGTGAAAAATACGTTCACGAAAATGTGTTTAACCATTCATAATGTCTGATTTTTCATAATTAAAATGGTTTTTGATTGCATATAACTTTCCAAAGTAGCCAGCTTCTCTTCAGAATGTTGTTATATTTTTAACTAAAAATAATTTTTTCCAATCCATCTGGAAGCATCTAAACTTTTCATTCAACTTCTTACCGATCTCTTTACTTTAGGAACAGATGAAAAGCTTCATGAAAATCTTATGACACAAATTCAATCATATTCTACATCATTACCAGAATCCTGTTTGGATGAGATTATCTCTTTTGATTAAGAAAGTTACTGATAGAGATAGGCTTTTTAACTGGTTTTGTAATCAGTAATGGGGAAAAAATAACAATAATCACCATAATGAGTAGCTACAACTCTTCATATAAATTTTGTTATATAGACTTTATAAAAATAAGCATTGATAAGCAAGGTTTGAGTCTAAAGAAAATGCGTAAGAGCTTTAAAAAACATGGCAGATACTTAGTCCTGGACTCAGTGCCTAAGGAATAATTGATTGTTAACATACTTGCTGTCCTATTAAAGGATACATTTTACTATTCTATTTTGTTTAGATTTCGGATACTCTGTGATTGGCTAGATTTAGAATGGAAATGCCATTACCTATAATATAACTTTGGGCAAGTCAGTCTCTCTCTGGGCCTCAATTTCATCATCTATGGAATGAAGTTGGATTAGAAGATCCTTTCTATGCTACATTCTACAATTCTGGGTACTGGCTGTGGTCAAGTACCATTTTTCGTAAATGTCCTAGCACCAAGCACCTAATGTCTATGAAGTATATAGTCACAGATGGACTGACCATTAGCAGCTTGATCTTGTACTTCTAGCTTCCTTTTGCAAATTTCTGTTGTTTAAGCCACCCAGTTTACAATATTTTGTTATAGCAACCCAAGTTAGGGTAGTAACATGTACAAAACTCAAAGATAACATTGCCTAAAAAGAGTGTACCATTTTTCAACTTCCTCACCACTCACATCTTTGGTGCCTGAGCTCAGGTGACTCAAAGACTTGTCTCAGTTGAGACCTCCAACCAGAGTGCCAATTCCTGGCTTCTTCATGTAGCCCTGGCTTCCTCACACCATGGCAGTCTCTGAGCAGTCAAACATGGTGGCTCAGGGCTCCATGTGAGATCACTTCAGTGAACAATACAGAAGCAACGTGTCATTTAATGACCTAGGGTCAGAAGCCACTTCCACTGTCTTAGATTGGTTGAAGCAGTCACAAGTCCAACCCAGATTTAAGGAGAGGGGTCATAAGCCACACTTGTCAATAGGAATAGAATTAAAGAATTTACAGCTATGTTTTAAAACTGTCACATATAGATGTAAACTAAATGTATTAACAGATATAGATATATGTACAAGTGTGTGATAAAATCCCCTTTAGTTCTTATAAGTCAGTTAAATAGGTAATAGTATGTATTTTTAGCTTGCTCTAGTAAATTATAGAGGCAAGATTTAAATCCATCTACAGCAAAGCAATGCTAATTTTACTAAACTATATCTACTTCAGAGAAGAATCCATTAGTTTCCACGCTTATTATTGCCACTCCAATAATTTTGAGTTGGCACTACATTCATGGTAGATTTACCTTAAAAACAAAATAAGCCAGAGGAGATGAAACTGTGTTCAATTTAAATAAGCAAAACTATAAAACAGATAAACCCTAGGTAAATATTGAGAGTTTCAAATTGAAGGTAATCATCTTCAGGGATCAACCCACTGTAAGGCATAGCACTTTCTGGAATTGTAGGATGTAACTCCCCTGGGTGGTTCTTTGTCTCTATGCCGGAGGTGTTCCTGCCTCCAGACGTATATACTCAGCTCATTTTCCCTTCTCTGCAAACCTCAGCTGATTTGAACTATCTTAGAAACTTGAACTCAGCTATTCACTTCATAGTGCACATAGAGATAAAGCCAAAGAACATGCTTATAGACTGGAGAAAACAGGATTCTGGCATGGTCTACTAATTTCCTTCTAACATCTTCTCAATCAATATCAATCACAATAGCTTATTACTTCACAGACACAGCATGGTGCGACATTGACAAGAGCAACCCTCCCATGCCTCAGTTCCTTTGTGCTGTACAAGAAGTAGCTAATGAACGTCTTTTGGACAAGTCAAGTTGAAAATGTGATCTTCTGTCCTCAGTTAATGAATTATATTGAACCTGATCTGAAAGGTTGAGTATTGGGGGAAAAAAGAATCATTAAAAATACAAAAAAAATTATACCTTATAAAAAAGCCATAAAATCTATTACCATCTAGAGTTTCTCCTTCATTTCTCAAAATCATTCAGAAGGCAATCCAATTCATAGATAATAATGGCCTTTGTAACACACTCTCCTGACCTGCTCTCTTTCTTCCCACTGACCGTGTACGTGTGTGTGTTTGTGAGCAGAAGTGTGTCTCCATATGTTTGCTAGGTCTCCACCAAGGAGACTGACACAATGACAAAGTCTTGCAACAATACTGAAAATACCCTGAGAAGACAAAAGATCACAATAATGAGGATAATCAGGTCAAAAGGGAGAGTAAAAGAATCTATATTTTTAAAACAATCTTTGCAGATCTTTTGTATGATTTAAACAAGGGAATCGAAATGAACATACAAATGTGCAATCTGGAAGAGCTATAAAATTCACTGTTTATATTGAATGAATTATCACTAATATTCAAATGAGCAATTACTAACAAATTGATTTGTCCCCTTGGGCTACATGTTGTCACATTGCCACCAGAAAGAGAGGGTTTCTTTATGCCTTTGTGTCAGAAGAGGCTATGTCATAAACATGTTTGGTACCATTTTATTATATAGAACCAATGAGAGAAAAGACAAAGAGAGAAAGGTGTGTGTGTAGGTGCCAGCGAGGGTGAGCAGCCCGAGTAAAAAGCAAGTAACATAAAGATCCAAGGAGGTGGCATGAATTTTTAATCAGCTGCTACAGCTTCTCTTGAACTGAGCAACTACAATTTGTAATTCTATCTAAAATATTTCAGGTAATAGAGATAAATAAAAATCCAGTTTATTTGGTGAACTTGCTAAAACCATATTCCTGGAATAAAATCAAATGTCTTAAATATGAATTCAATACTATTATTAGATCAAATTTACCAAGACAAATACAGGTCTTTTTATTGGTTTGTTCCCTTTCTCATAAGTGCAATGACTAGCACATACTTGACATTCAATAAATAGTGTCAAATCAGTTAACACTGGAAATATTTTTGACCTTTTTAGCAATTATAAGAATACGGTTGATAAATACTGACTCTATAAGGAAGCTGTTTATTCATAAATTATGTGACTACTCTTTAGCATAATGAGAGTGGAAACAAATTGCAACTGTGCAGCACTTACTTAGTCTCATTTATAAAAGGAAGGACGAGTCATCGAGTCATCGCTGCTTGCATCTTTTCTGCAAAATGCCTTAAGTCCATCTGGTATTGATTCTTTTTATATGTACAGAATTCTTTCACAGAAAAAAAATGTAATGACCTGATACTTTAGACTTTTTTATAACATTTTATTTGATATATTCACACATTAATGAAAAGAAATCTAATTTGGTTACACCAAAAGATTCTAATTTAAAAAAAAAAAAAAGTCTTTCATGTGTATAAAAACAAACCCAGAATCCCCAATAGGCTTTCTTAATTCCCAATTACATACATCACTCCTATTGTGGCTGGAGTTTTAAGCATATGATCAAGTCATCTCCATCAAAGAGGAATATAAAACATTTCTCATGATGACGTCTATTTGTGTCCCTTTCCTCTTAGGGACATTTGTCACTAGACAGAAATTTTATAGTTTTGTGTTTTCCAAGTTACTACAGAAAAAAAATACATTATATTTAATAACTAAATATATCACACAAAAACGTTTTAGTCTATGGAAAGATAAACTTTCTAAAAAAGTATTACAACGATGTATGTCTTTTGCTTTAGTAAAACCAAAATGAGTTATTTATTGTTTTGCAAGACCATTTCACATGTAATTTGGCACTGATAATTACCTTACGAAGTAATTGGACTGCATTTGTTTATTATTATTTTATAGATGAAAAAACTGAGGCTCAGTAAACTGAAAGGACTTGTTCAAGGTCACACAATTAGAGAAAGGAGGTTAATAACCAGATCTTCCAAATCAACTTAACACTCTCTCCATTTCATGTATATGGTGGTAGTTAGTCCTCCCTAGCCACTACAGATTTTTTTCTTTGTGTTATAGTTTAAACGATACTGTTGAGAGGGAAAATGAATATACTACAAAAAAAAAGCAAATAGAGATTCAAGGGATTCTTTTTAACATAAGTTTTCTATAAAAAAAAAAGATGTGTCATCCCAGGGTAGCAATGTCATTGAGGCGTAAAGAAGAGATGGTGAGGATTGAGGGTCATTTGCTCTTACTAGAGCTCAGCACATTGGTTATGATGGGAGTTTATTTAACAATTTAAGAATCTCAGAGGATTTTAACGACTCCTACAAATGGTCTAGTGCCAGATTGACTGTTGTTAGCTCTACATAGTTTTTTGCTTCATTTGTTTGAAAACCATTTATCGACTGTATAGCATGGCTTGGTCACTCCACTGTGTGCTGGAGCCACAAAACTGAATAAGGATCTTTAATG
This sequence comes from Pteropus medius, assembly GCF_902729225.1. Classification (NCBI taxonomy): domain Eukaryota; kingdom Metazoa; phylum Chordata; class Mammalia; order Chiroptera; family Pteropodidae; genus Pteropus; species Pteropus medius. Next base: position 4,670,923 of record NW_024347867.1, read on the forward strand.
AGAAAAAGAGGTAAGCCAATAAATTAATTACATTAAAACCAGTTTAACATGCAAACAGGATGCTGTCAGAGTCCAGGGGTCATTTTCTCTTTTACCATAAGCAGTAGTCTGTCTTCCTTCGTAAGTGTTAACAAACCTGGTAAAAGAGACATTTAGTAAGTAGTAGTCACTCTGGGCCTATCTATAAGCAGCTTTATTTATGAAAATAGAGTTAAGAGTGAGATGAGATGTCTTCTTTTCCCTGAGTAGCCAACACAGTGTACTTAACTGATTTCTCTATTATTACAATGATCAAAATATAGTCCAAAATAATAGGGTACCTGATCTAGTCAGAACCTCTGCCTGTGCTTCTCCTCCTCTATCTGGGTGATCTCTTCTCATTTTTTAACACTCTGCACTAACATTATCCCTTTGAGGAAAACTTCTTGGGCTTCTTCCTATTCACTCTAAATCACTCTAAGTTATCCTAACAACCTTCTAAAAACCAAGGTGGGATCAATGCTTATATATCTAGATAGATAGACAGATAGATAGATATCATTCTTACTACAGTGTGTATTTCTTCACTAGGCTCTGACTTCCTCAGAGACAGAAACTATTGATGTTTGTATTCACAAGACCTTCCATAGGACCTAGCATAGACTAGGAGACAGTGCGGCACCTCCATGGGATAGCATATAGTAAGGAGGAGAGATAGGATTTAATTTTATCTTCACTTCCTCCCTTAGAGTTTCCATTAGACATGCCCTCTTCACCCCAAATAAACATCCAGTACTTAAAACCAGTATGCATGCTAAGCCAATGTGGAATCAAGACAAGGCCCCTAGCACCCTCTAACTACCAGATGCTTAGAGAGCCCCTCCTACAGATCACTCAAACTCAATAAACACCTTTTAAAATACTTTTTGGGGAGAGGCAAAATGAGAAGCAGGAAAGAATTTGAAAGGCCTTGTGTTGTTTTGTTTTTAAATCAGGTCTATTGAACTATAACTTACATACAGCAAAATTTTCCTTTTTCATATATGAAGTTAGATGAGTTTTGACAAATGCATTGTTATATAACCACCACCATAATCATTATAGAGAATATTTTATTATCCTCAAAAATACTCTTTTTATCTACCAGAATTTTAAATGAAATCTTTAGAAAAACCATAAAAACCTATCAATGTTGCAGATTAAGTGATGTATTCTTATATCTTGGACAATTTAACATGTATCTTCAAATGAATACTTTATTTTCCCTTGGCCATAATGCCGTCGTTTGGTTGTGTTGCAGTTTTCTTTTGGAAACCTCAAATCATTTAGCAAATAAGAATTCATTGTAATTTCTCCAAAAACCTGGTCCAACTATAGTTTATATTTCAATTTGATGAAGTCAATGCATCCAGTTAACCTGTACATTTCTCTAGTTACCAGAGACTGTCAGATAAATTTTTAACAATGTCAGGTATGTTGTTTTAAATGAACTGGCCATTGGTTTTATCAAGTAGGAATTGTGCCTTTCCCTATTTATCGATTACATTTCCTTGTGGTGACTGTGAAAAGGCTCCCCATCCTGGGAATCCTTGCTACATTTGAATCTGATTTGATGGTAAATGGAATGACACAGCAAACAAGTGAATGACTAAATAAATGAATGAGCAAATGAAGGAGTGAATGAATGAATGGTTGCCGCCATTTCATGGATGAGGCACCTTCTGAGAGGCACCATGAGGTCAGGGGACTGGCAGAAAGCCACACACTAATGTCATAGCAGTGCCCGCTCAAATGCCAACTTTATTTTCTTTGCTCTCTCCATTTATCCGTCGACTCTATTTTTTAAGTCTCCATAAAATATCGACGTTAGAGAGTAAAAATGGAAAAATAGGCCACGCACAAATTAAATGGCTTTTTAAATGAATTTAATGTGCAAAGATAACCTGAGGAGATTTTGAGGTGTAGATTTTCACTTGATGAGAAGAATGCTTTACTCTTATTCACCAGTCCTTCCTCTCCATTAAATGGATTCATAATACTTTTCGGTAATGTTCTTTGTGTTTTCTCATAAAACAGTTTGTATATGTCTATTGTGTTCTTTTTCAAAGACTTCTTTAGTGAAAAAGACACAATTACCTTCACCTTCGCTGCTGTGTTATGGCAAGTCACACGGAGAGGGTGCTGGGAGAAGGTCCACGACTGACAGACCGTCCATTGTCGTGCCTAAGCTTGCACTTTCTTTCATTTTTTCCCTCCACATTTGGACAGATCAGGAATAAATTTGATTACATTTCCATTGAGAGGCTTTTATTCAGGAATGCTTATCAAAAGAATTTCAAGCAGCATAAACTAAAAATGGTCTGAATTTTATATGAAACTGATTTAAATGGTCCTCGGGACAAAAACAAAACGAAAGCTATTAAAGTAGCCCTCCCGAAGGGAGTCAACTGCTTTTTCAGCGCGCCCTGAGCTGGTGCCATTTCTCCATCCGCTGCTCAGATGTTAATGAATCGCTGCTTCTTCCAGCATCGCTTTCTCTCTCCCTCTGCCTTTCTGGCGCGGCTCTCCCTCCCTCCCTCCCTCCCTCTGGCTTCTGCTATTTCTTACTCCTCTCAGCTGCTTAACTACAGCTCCCACTGGAACTTGCACGATCAAAAACAGCTCTCCTCTCGAGCAGCCTCCACAAGCGCATCACCTGGAGCAGAGCGACTTGGTCGTCGCGCCCGACGCAGAGCAGCCAGGTAGCTGGGGGCGCGCAGGGGTTGTGGGGGGGCTTCTCCCGCTTGGCAGCGGCAGCAGCAGCATCTCTCCAGAATCCGCTGCATCCAGGGGTCCTGCAGTGTTTCGGAGCAACGATGGGAAGAGAAAAGCCACTGCCGGTGGCAACTGAAAGTGGAGAGAGGTTGCTGCAGTAGCCGCTGCTGCAGGATGTGTGAGTGAGAACCTGCGTCCCGCTAGATTCTCCATCCCGCTCCGTCTTCATTAACTGTCTCCAGGAGAGAAACCGAGAACCAGATGCACTAAGCAGGCGGGTGCCACCCTGGATCTATAACTGTGAACTTCCCACTGTGGAAAATGGTAAACAAAGACATGAATGGATTCCCAGTCAAGAAATGCTCAGCCTTCCAATTTTTTAAGAAGCGGGTAAGGACAGGTTTTGTTTGTTTCTTTTGTTTTCTCCTCTTCTCTTAAAATGCTTTTGATTGCCTGCCTGAGGTAAGCCTAAGGTTTTGTTGCCCAACCCTGAAGGAACACAGGTGCTTCTGGTGCAGTGGTCCAGCTGGGAAATATACTTGCCTTGATCAAATTTGGGGTGGGGGCCCCTAGGAAGAGTTGCTGTGGGAGGAGGGGGTTGGGCTGGGATGCCTTAAGGAGGGTTTGAGCTGGAAATGAGAATTTGTCAATCAAAGCCACAAGATTACAGGCAGTTTCAAAGCCAGTTGGCCTGGGTACAGTTATGGCTAGTAATTTAGTCAGGAACAAATTCAGTAGCTTTCCCTCTTATCTTTCAAGGGTTCAACTTTTTCCACCTCTTTCATTCACACAGTCTGAAGTGCTGCATTATCATCTTCATTCGTCAGAAGCAGGAGCTTCTGGCTTCCCAAATCCATTCAGCCAATAACTTGCTGAGGCTCTCTCTATCCATGGTAAAAAATAGCCAAGAACTAGAATGACCTTTTACAGAAATGATAGAATTCAGCATTTTAAATCCCCTATTTCAATTTGTCTTAATTTTGCTTCATACGACCACCTCTCTTTTAGAGAGAGCAGTGAGTGGTCCAATCAAGTGCTAATATGAGGTTATTCTGCTATATACATTTATGTCTTAAATTCCTTGCTAATCCATTTATAGTATTATTGTTACATTGATTATAAATGAGCAATTGCTTTTTTCTTTTTTGTGTGTTCATAATAAACTCAGTTCACTGTCATGGTCACAGTGGTGGTCTGCATAAATCTGCCAACTTATACACAAGGGAGAGGTAAGAAATTAATAATTGTTAAGTGACTGATGACTGACACTCTCATGGAGAGTTTCTTAAGCAACAAAAGTGTCCTCAAGCCCCCAGATGCCCATCCTATTTAATACCCTAGGGCAATTCCATCAAAATGGCTCTCTCCATTCATTCTTACTTCATTCAGGTCCTTTCCGTGCTGCCCGTGATGCAGCCATCACTTAACTCACCAGCAGAACACAATGAATTACAGGCTGGCTGGACTACCTCCCTGCACTAAAGCTGGGCAGGCAGGGCTTGAAACAGCAGGTCAGGCCCAGGCAGAGGGCCAGCACAGGCTCCTACACATCTCTGAGCTCAGAAAAGCAAAATCTTCGCTCAGGTCATGAACCAAAATATATGCATTAAAACCAAAGCAAAAGCACCCTGTCCTGACTGCTGCTCAAGGAGCCCCAGCATCGGGCGAGATCTCTCTCTGCCAGAGAGAGCAAGCTGAATCAAAGCAAGTCAGTGAAACTTCTTAGACCTCCACCATGTTTCTCAGTTTTTCTTGGAGCCAAAATATTTCTTTCCAAGGAAAGGACTCTTTGTGAAAACTAAGTTCCAACAGTAAACAAGTGTTTTGCTAATAAAAATGCCATAGCCCATACTTCAATACTTAAATTCTTTGCTCTCTTTTAATTAATTAATTAATTAATTTGGTGGTAATTGTGAAGAGTGAGATGGTAAAACTCCAAAGTCAGGTATTCTAGATTTTTTAAAGTTGCCTCTTACTTTCTTTGCTATATAAATATACTGATATACTAATTTACCATTTGGTTTCTTTTTGCTTAAAAGCATAATTTACCAACAGCCTTCAGGTGGTACCTCTGTAGACTTTGAATTTTGCAAAGAACTAGCCAGGGTACTAATGTCTTACCTGAGTACATGCCGAGAGAAAAATGTTTACACTGAGGTCTGGAAGGCAGCTTCATCTGCCTTGAACCTGGGTCTCTCATTTGCTGGAGGTGGGATCAGAAATGCCCTCTCCTGCTTTCTCCCCTGGTCAAGGACAGCACACTAAGCAGAACATGACTTTGTGTCAAGTCGTGGACAGCCCCAGGGATAAATTCCTTGATTCTCGTCTACTGGTTCAAATTTTCTGTTCTGAAAGTTCATTTCAGTTTTTACCATGACTTTGTTTGGGGTTTTGCTTTTTTGTTTGTTTGGTTTTGATTTTGGTTTGGTTTTTATTTACACAACTAATATGTAAATAAATGTGTAAAACATTAAGACAATACCAATCACTCCCTCCATATTTGTCCCTTCCCCAGAGGTAACCATTGTTATCATGTTGGTGTCAAACTTTCCAGACTTTTTCTATGCATTTACATGTGCATCCATATGCTGTAATTCCTTTGTTTTCAGCTAAGAATAATTCATTTTTTCCTATATTCTGTTGTTGAAGTTCCACACATTTCTGCATATTTTATTTTTAACCTAGCTGGACAGTCTTACAAAGTGAAACTTTGTCCAGTGCCTACATGAAACCATGAATAGATTTGGGGAAAAAAAAAAAACCCACAAGTTTTTTGGGACTTTCTAAGAAGACTGAGGTTCAAACCCTAATTTTGACTACAGAAAGCCTAAGAAGTGGTTCCTATGCCTCTGAGACATTCCAAAGAGAGCATAAGAAGCTCACCAAAAAAGAACAGATTATCTGTCCCTGTCATTCATTTAGGAGGAGTGTAGCCATCATCTATTTATTGAGCACTTATTATGTTTTAGACATTATGGTTCAAGTGCTTTGCACGTATTATCTCATTTAATCCTCCCAGTAACCCTAAGAAGCAAGAAAAATTGTTAAATGCGCAAAGTGTGGTTTAGTAACAGTAAACAACCAGCCCAAGTTCACATAGCTAAAATGTAGCAGAGCTAAAATTTAAACCTTGTTTGACCCAAAGCCCATATTCTTAATTAAGCCTTTTATTTCAAATCTCCCTCTTGCCCTCTTTTTCTACAACAAAATCTTTTTTTTCCCCGCCAAGTAAAATCCTTTTGCCACTACCTGATTTATCAGACCTTAAACCAGCCCTCAGTAGCGACAGTGACAGAGGCAGCTCTGGGAAACCCAGCTTCTAGGAACACAGTCTGAAGAAATGCAGTCCAGGAATTTGTAGTCCAAATCCTTTGGACTTATGCTTTCCACCCTCATGTCTTAAAAGCTCAACTAAATCAGCTTATTTTCATTTAGTTGAGAATTGCTAAGCTAAATTCTGTGAGAGTTCTACTTTCATTCTCTATGTGTTAATAAGTTAGCATTAGATATCTGTGGATTATGTTTTATTCTTAGAGTCTCTAAAAATTAATTTAAGATGAATGGGGAAAATGTCCTTAACAGTTTTATTCTCACAATCCAAGAGCTTTAAAAGTTATCAGTTGTGCTAAAGATAATCCATTTTCATGGTTTTAAAGATTTGTTTGTGATTCAGATTCTTGCTTTGTGATTCAGAAAACACAAATGACATTATCTTCAACATGATAATCCATTTTGGAAATACACTAGGTAAAAGAGACTTCTATAGACATAATTACATTATCTTCTATAAAATTTCAAAGGATTTTGGATTTGGATTGAACCTTAGAACTTCTCTCATTGACCTCTCTGTTTTAAAGATGAGGACATTGCATGCCTTTTCAAATTAGAATGGAACTAAGCCACCCCTCACATGCAGTTTTCACTTCCAGATCTCCTGTGCTTTGTTCATTCTGCTCTCAAACTAGTCCAGCGTTTTGTGCCTTATACATTTTTTAACAAGTAGAGTAAGAACAAAAATACAGTTCTTGTCTTCAAAGAGCTAATTGCCTAGTAGTGACCACAATTCTAACTATCACTTATATTGAACTAATATTGTTAGGCACTATTCTAAGAGGCTTAAGTGTATCATATATTTAAATTATCTCTTTCTCTCTCACACACATACACACACAAAACCAAAGGCAGATACTATTGTTATCCAGATTTTACAGATGAAGAAACTGAGGGTGAAGGACTGAGGTGGAGGAACTAGTTCTAAATCACACAGCTAGTTAGTGGCAGAGTCAGGGTTTGGATCGAAGCGCCCAGCCCCGGAGTCTATATATCCTGCTTGTTGACCTTAAACAATTCAGGGTGGTCAGAGAAGTGAAAAGGTATGACTGCCCTAGCTTCCTCCTCTCCCTAAAAATGAAGTGGAACCAAGCAAAGTTTCTCAGCCTGGTTCTGATACTCTTAGCAGAACTGAGAAATGAAATTAACCTTCTCCAAAGTGGTTATTCTCCACAACTGTTCCATGAACAGCATCCTTTTACATTTGATTTCCCTTTACTGTTCCGTTAAGACTGCTTTAAAGCATCTGAATTGAAATGATAATGAAGGTCCTATCCTTATGTGAAACTCTCCCTGCCTTTTCAGAGGGCTGTAGCATGAGTGTTCACTAAGAGTCAGGCACTGTTCAAAGCACTTTACTAGTCCAGTCCTCTCCAGAGAGGATTGTGTGTGTGGCAGGGAGTGACTATAGCTGTAGAGAGATGCATTTCTCAAGTGACTCCTGAGGGCAGTAGGAATGCTTTCTAACAAATCAGAAGCCTGTCTTAGACTTGTCCAAGATATATTTGATCATACTTCTTGGAACTATGGTAGAGACACCAATGGTTTCTATTGTGCTTTCTGCAGAAGTAGCTAAAATATGAAATGTTTGAGTCCCTCCAACAGCACAGCACACCTGTGGGAGCTACAGGTAAGTAAGCAGTCTTAATATTATGGTGCAGTGTGACTGGGGCCATCAGCTGTGCTGTGGAGTCCTTAAGGACAGGAAACCCCATTACCATGTTCACCACATTTGTAAATGAAACTACATTTGTTAAATGAAAGTGTGAATAAAATATATGAATGAATCCTTGTATTAACTTCTCCTAAGTTGTTCGTTTGGCTCAGGAATCTAATGCATCTTAGCTCTGTGTCTGGATTTGGATAACATATAAATGAAGACTGAAAAATAAGTTAAATTTAGTTCAAAGATAGTGTCACTATCTTTAATAACTGGCAGGTAATTAGGGAACCTTGACCTCGGCTTGTTTGTTGATCCAGTACCCACACAACTTTTCTATAATGTGTTTTCTGTTAAGCCAAACAAGACAGACATAGTATTGATTAATTAATCTCTTTTTATTTTATATTAATATAAATGATTGATTTCAATACTGTACAGTCCTACATTATGTGTTCTCCCACCTAGCATTCTAAAAACATATTTTCAATTATTATTTTTCCTTGTTTTCAGCATGGTCTTAGGAGCCACTGAGTGTGAAAAAAGTTTGAACTCAAGGTACTTTTTTCCACTTCAACCACTAAGTCTCAGAGGGTTTGGACTGGAGGAGGGGTGCGTTTGTCAGTAGGTCTGGCTGTGCTGGGGGAATTACTCATTAGCACCACAGAATGCAGATGAGAAGCATTCTCAATCAGTATATATTTTGTCACCCCAGCTGCTCTCAAGAAAAGCCTACAATAGTTAGGTTCTCACTTTGCTACAGTGCATGGGAACTTTTTTGAATAGAAAGTATTGCAGAGTTCCTTGAAATTTTCAAGTTTTTTATGGAGTTTTTTTGTTTGGTTTGTTTTTTCTTTTCTTTCTTTCTTTCTTTCTTTTCTTTCTTCCTTCCTGTTTGTTTGTTTGTTTGTTTGTTTGTTTGTTTTGTTGTTTTTAAGAAAGAGAACTGGTGCTGAAGTATTGGTGCCATATATAATACTCACCCATATTTTGTGATCTGTAAATGCTTTTTAAGAAAACGCAAATCTAAGATGCGGTGTGGGAAGAGCCACTGAAATGCATGTTTCCAATTGGAGATTTCTTTTTTCTTTTTCTTTTTCTTTTTTTTTCTTTCTTTCTTTTTTTTTTTTTTTTTTTGGAGATTTCTAATTATAAAAGCATAAGGGTAAGAATTGTAATGGGAATTGGATCAATAGAAAAGTTTAATTAAAAATCTGGGTCAAGTTAAAGATAGTTCACTAGTGGAAATAATGTGGAGGCATATTTTAAAGAGTTGTTTTTTTTTTAAATTCATACCAGTTAATATTTTAGAAGCAAACCAAAAAATTCAACAGTAAATATCAACATTCTTAACACTGGCAGATAAAAAGACTCTATCTAGACCTACAAATAGGATGCTGTTCCCTGCCTGTTTAACTAAAAGCCTTAGTTCCTAGCTCATCAGCTTGTCTGAGTATGGGATTGTTGGCTCCTCACCAACACAGGGATCAGGACTTTTATCCCTGCCATGGAGTTTAAGAAAGTTAAGTTCACAGGGCAAACTGTTTCCCCAACGTGCTTTTTAACTGAAGCACAATCTCTCTGAGATCCAACTTCTACTTACTGGGAAAGCAAACTGCTCTGGTCCTTAGCCTCAGGATACCCTTCTGGTCCAGAAATGAGGGTGGTTGCAGGGAACTACCCTTGTCCTTGGTCTAAGAACAGGCATACCCATCAAGTGGTCAGGTTTCTCTGGCAGATTGCACAGTGAAGCCTGAAAATTTTAAAAGATTATGTGTAGAAGGAACAGGAAAAGAAGGTGGGAAAAGGACAAAGCAGACAGCAAGATATGTTAGGGACTGTCTTGGCTTCTTTCCGCAGCTGCTTCAGCATTTAGAGAAAAGATTCCTGTTAGAGTTTGTTTACTCTCACACCTATTTCTTCATAGCATTCTATAATGATTTCATAAGTATTTACAACCAAGGGAAATAAAAATCAAGGCTATAACTAGGGCAGTAGGAGAATCTTCCCTTTAGTAGTACAAGATGCCAAAATATTACTCTAATTGCTTTCTAGAGCCTGCTGTGACATTTTTCTGGGAAGAGTCTACTTAGCTATTTTTATAGCATCGGGGTCACCTTGGTCTCTTTTCCCTTTCTAGACTAGAGCATTTACCCAAAATGTCATTTCCTTGGGGAATGATTGGGCATGTGTTCTTCCTCTTTCCTCTTCTTCTCTCTCCT